>NC_044993.1:41146848-41446848 GCF_008728515.1 Papio anubis
AAGAAAGAAAGAAAGAAAGAAAGAAAGAAAGAAAGAAAGAAAGAAAGAAAGAAAGAAAGAAAGAAAGAAAGAAAGAAAGAAAGAAAGAAAGAAAGAGAAAGAAAGAAAGGAAAAGGGAGGGAGGGAGGAAGGAAATGTAAAGTGTTTAGCATGGTGCCTGCCACATTGCAAATGTTCAGTAAATAGTAGCTAATATTATTATAGCCTCAACCTGTAAACGGGGACGTTAATAGAATTTGCCTCCTAGGCTGATTGTAAGGGTCAAGAGAGATGATGTGTGTAGTGATTTAAACAGTACCTGGCATAGTATGTGTCTTAGTCAGCTCGGGCTGCCATAACAAAATATTATAGACTGGGTGCCTTAAACGACAGAAATTTATTTTCTCATAGTTCCAGAGGTTGGAAACTCCAAGATCAAGGTTACAGCAAAGTTCAGTTTCTGTGAGGTCTCTCTTTCCGGCTTGCACACAGCAGCTTCTCAGTGTGTCCTAACATGGTGGAGAGAGAGAATGAGCTCTCCAGTGTCTCATACTGTAATAACACAAATCCTATCAGATCAGGGCCCCAACCTTATGACCTCATTTAAACTTCATTACCTCCTAAAGACCCCATCTCCAGATATAGTCACATTGGGGTTTAGGGCTTCAACATATGAATTTAAGGGGGATGGAATTCAGTTCATAGCAGTATGTACTCAATAAACTCTGGCTGCTATGATTATTATCAGTATTGCTCAAAGAGTACATGGCTATGCTGGAATCAAACTGATATCTTAAGTCTGACATTTCAGTGGTCTTTCCACACCTTCAGAATCATTGCACCAACTTCCAGCAAATACCTTTTACTGCTGAGAACCATGCTTGCTTCCTTTCGGCTGAAGCTGACACTATTGGAGCTCCATCCAAATTCCTACAGATCCATTTTTTCAGGTCTGCACCCCCAGATTAGATGTTCTTCTGACTACAATGGCCTGTGCCTGCACCTGTTCTTCTGACTACAATGGCCTGTGCCTGCACCTCTTCTTTCAAGGACCGCCCTTGGGCTACTGGGGCTTTTTTCTGTGCTCAGGCAGAGAGTTGTGACTTCCTGGGAGCTTATTTCCCCCCCCACCAAAAAAAAAAAAAAAAACTTAGACAAATTAAATTTAATTGAGTTTAATTAAACAAAGAAGGAGTCATGAGTCAGGCATCCCCCAAACCAGAACAGGTTCAGAGAGGTCCCAGTGTAGCCATGTGACAGAAGAAAATTTATGGACAGAAAAAGGAAAGTGGTGCTCAGAAAACAGAAGTGAGGTACAGAAACAGCTGGATTGGTTGTAGCCCAGTGATTGCCTCACTTGAACACAGTTTGAACAGTTGGACCCCTTTGATTGGCCAAAACTCGAAGACTGGCACAAGAATAGGTTACAGTCTGTTTACCCATTCAGTTAGGTTAAGTTCACTGTGTATGGAGAAATCTTTGGACTGAACTTAGAATCTGTAAGGAGGAAGCTTTAGGCCAAACTTAATACCCTGTTTTCAAGACAACTTTGAGGTGTGATTTACACTCCAGACATCCCCTTCAGGATCAAACAGGAGCCACCTTCCACAGCACTTTGTCTAAAATTGCACTCTTGCTTGGCAGCCTTTCCTCGCTGGACCTACCTCCCCTTCCCTTACCAGTTCCTCTAGGAGCACTTCCTTGATAATTCACTTGGACTCAAGTCCTCATCTCAGAGTCTGCTTCTGGGGAACATGGTCAAGACATCAGCTCAATTGTTGGTCCCTCTAGGACACTGTCCCTGGCCCTCTAAGCACTTTTACCTGTTTTAACCTAGTAATTCTTCATGACAAACCCATGGGCCAGTGCTTCAATGATCTCCATTCTGCAGATAAGAAAACATGATCCAAAGAAAGGTCAAGTAGCTTGCCCAACATCACACAGCTTGTGAATGGCACAGGCATATGGTGACCATACTGCTTTCCTGTCATTCTCTCACCTCACTCTTTGCCTAGATGACAGCTCTTTAGGGAAGGAACTATTGTTGCTCCTGTTGGCACCCTAGCACTTTATTTACAAGGTAGCATCCATCAGGGAATCAGGAAATAATGAATGAGCGAATTAATTAATTAATTAATGACCTGTGCACTTGTTCAGCAGCTGCCTGGATCTTCCAGATAGGGCAGGTCATTCATACACCTGCCCAGGGATCCCTTCTCATGTTATTCTCCCTGAGCCTCAAAGATGGGCATTTCCAGTGGCATTCCTTCTCAGCACCAAAACCTTCAAGAAGTTGTGTGTTTTTTTGTTTTGTTTTTTGTTTTTTTTTCAATACTTTAAGTTCTAGGGTACATGTGCACAACGTGCAGGTTTGTTACATATGTATGCTTGTGCCATGTTGGTGTGCTGCACCCATCAACTCATCAGCACCCATCAACTCGTCATTTACATCAGGTATAACTCCCAGTGCAATCCCTCCCCACTTCCCCTTCCCCAAAATAGGCCCTGGTGTGTGATGTTCCTCTTCCTGAGTCCAAGTGATCTCATTGTTCAGTTCCCACCTATGAGTGAGAACATGCGGTGTTTGGTTTTCTGTTCTTGCGATAGTTTCCTGAGAATGATGGTTTCCAGCTGCATCCATGTCCCTACAAAGGACACAAACTCATCCTTTTTTATGTCTGCATAGTATTCCGTGGTGTATGTGTGCCACATTTTCTTAATCCAGTCTGTCACTGATGGACATTTGGGTTGATTCCAAGTCTTTGCTATTGTGAATAATGCCGCAATGAACATACGTGTGCATGTGTCTTTATAGCAGCATGATTTATAATCCTTTGGGTATATACCCAGTAATGGGATGGCTGGGTCATATGGTACTTCTAATTCTAGATCCTTGAAGAATCGCCATACTGTTTTCCATAATGGTTGAACTAGTTTACACTCCCACCAACAGTGTAAAACTGTTCCTATTTCTCCACATCTTCTCCAGCACCTGTTGTTTCCTGACTTTTTAATGATTCCCATTCTAACTGGTGTGAGGTGGTATCTTGTTCATATCCTTTGCCCACTTTTTGATGGGGTTGTTTTTTTCTTGTAAATTTGATTGAGTTCTTTGTAGGTTCTGGATATTAGCCTTTTGTCAGATGAGTAGATTGCAAAAATTTTCTCCCATTCTGTAGGTTGCCTGTTCACTCTGATGGTAGCTTCTTTCGCTGTGCAGAAGCTCTTTAGTTTAGTTAGATCCCATTTGTCAATTTTGGCTTTTGTTGCCTTTGCTTTTGGTGTTTTAGACATGAAGTCCTTGCCCATGCCTATGTCCTGAATGGTATTACCTAGGTTTTCGTCTAGGGTTTTTATGGTATTAGGTCTAACATTTAAGTCTCTAATCCATCTTGAATAAATTTGCATATAAGGAGTAAGGAAAGGATCAATTTCCGGCTTTCTACTTATGGCTAGCCAATTCCAGCACCATTTATTAAATAGGAATCCTTTCCCATTTCTTGTTTTCTCAAGGTTTGTCAAAGATCAGATGGCTGTAGATGTGTGGTATTATTTCTGAGGACTCTGTTCTGTTCCATTAGTCTATATCTCTGTTTTGAGTACCAATTACCATGCTCTCTTTTTTGAGATTTACTGTAGCCTTGTAGTATAGTTTGAAGCCAGGTGGCATGAGTGCCTCCAGCACATTCTTGACTTAGGATTGTCTTGGCAGTACAGGAATCTTTTTGAAGTTTCCATATGAACTTTAGAAATAGTTTCCAATTCTGTGAAGAACTCATTTGGTAGCTTGATGGGATGTGGCATTGAATCTATATGGATTACCTTGGGCGAAATTATGGCCATTTTTCACCAGTATTGATTCTTCTGTCCATGAGCTTCATGGTATGTTCTTCCATTTGTTTGCATCCTCTTTTATTTCACTGAGTGAGTGTTTTGTAGTTCTCCTTAGAGAGGTCCTTTACATCCCTTATAAGTTGGATTCCTAGGTATTTTATTCTCTTCAAAATAATTCTGAATGGAAGTTCATTCATGATTTGGCTCTCTGTTTATTATGTTACTGGTGTATAAGAATGCTTGTGATTACAATAATTATCTGGGACTAAATTAACTCGGGAAGTTCGTGAGAGATCGGGTTAAATAAATTAACAAATTCCTCACGTTGAATAGGAGTGGTGAGAGGCATCCTATCTTGTGTGCCAGTTTTTCAAAGGGAGCGCTTCCAGTTTTGCCCATTCAGTATGATATTGGCTGTGGGTTTGTCATAAATAAGCTCTCTTATTATTTTGGGAGATACGTTCCATCAATACCCTGGATTTATTGAGCGTTTTAGCATGAAGGGCTGTTGAACTTTGTCAAGGCCTTTTCTGCATCTATTGAGATAATCATGTGGTTTCATCTTTGGTTCTATTTATATGCTGGATTACATTTTATTGGTTGTATATGTTAGACCAGCCTTGCATCCCAGGGATGAAGAAGCCAACGATCATGGTGGATAAGCTTTTGATGTGCTGCTGGATTCAGATTGCCAGTATTTTTATTGAGGATTTTTTGCATCGATATTTCATCGGGATATTGGTCTAAAATTCTCTCTTTTTTGTGTGTCTCTGCCAGGCTTTGGTATCATGGGATGATGTTGGCCTCGCATAAAATGAGTTAGGGAGGATTCCCTCTTTTTTCTAATGATTGGAATAGTTTCAGAAGGAATGGTACTGACTCCTCCTTGTACCTCTGGTAGGGTCAGCACAACTGAATCCATCTGGTCTGGACTTTTCGGATTTGGTAGGCTGATGAGTGGTAGCACCAATTTCAAGAATATAACTGGTGGTCTATTCAGGGGATTCAACTTCTTCCTGGTTTAGTCTTGGGAGAGTGTAAGTGTCTAGAGTATCCATTTCTTCTAGATTTTTAGTTTATTTGTGTAGAAGTGTTTATAATATTCTCTGATGGTAGTTTGTATTTCTGTGGGGTCGGTGGTGATATCCCCTTTTGTCATTTTATTATGTCTATTTCAGTTCTTCTCTCTTTTTCTTCTTTATTAGTCTTGTTAGCGGTCTATCAATTTTGTTGACCTTTTCAAAATAACTCCTGGATTCATTGATTTTTTTGGAGGGTTTTGTGTCTCTGTCCTCCTTCAGTTCTGCTCTGATCTTAGTTGTTTTCTTGCCTTCTGCTAGCTTTTTTGAATGTGTTTGCTCTTGCTTCTCTAGTTCTTTTAATTGTGATGTTAGAGTGCCAATTTTGGATCTTTCCTGCTTTCTCTTATGGGCATTTAGTGCTATAAATTTCCCTCTACCTGCTTTAAAATGTGTCCCAAGAGATTCTGGTATGTTGTATCTTTGTTCTCATTGGTTTCAGAAAGCACATCTTTATTTCTGCCTTCATTTCACTATATGCCCAGTAGTCAAATTTCAGGAGGAAGGTTGTTCCAGTTTCCATGTGGTTAGGCGGTTTTTGATTAGGTTTCTTAGTCACAAGGTTCTAGTTTGATGCTGTGGTCTGAGAGACAGTTGTTATAATTTCTGTTCTTGTACATTTGCTGAGAAGTGCTTTACTTCCAATTATGTGGTCAATTTTGGAATAAGTGTGATGTGGTGCTGAGTAGAATGTATATTCTGTTGATTTAAGGAGGAGGGATCTGTAGATGTCTATTAGGTCGCTTGGTGCAGGTTGAGTTCAATTCCTGGATATCCTTATTAACTTTCTGTCTTGTTGATCTGTCTAATGTTGACGGTGGGTGTTAAAATTCTCCCATTATTATTATATGGGAGTCCTCAGTCTCTTGTAAGTCTCCTAAGGACTTGCTTTATGAATCTAGGTGCTCCTGTATTGGGTGCATATATATTTAGGATAGTTAGCTCTTCCTGTTGAATTGATCCCTTTACCATTATGTAATGGCCTTCTTTAGTCTCTTTTGATCTTTGATGGTTTAAGAAAAGTCTGTTTTATCAGAGACTAGAAGTTGCAACCTCACTGCTTTTTTTGTTCTCATTTATGCAGTAGATCTTCCTCCATCCCTTTATTTTGGAGCCTTGGTGTCTCTGCATGTAAAGAGATGGAGTCTCCTGAATACAGCAAACTGATGAGTCTTGACTCTTTATCCACTTTGCCAGTCTGTGTCTTTTAATTGGAGCATTTAGTCCATTTACATTTAAGGTTAATATTGTTATGTGTGAACTTGATCCTTCCATTATGATATTAACTGGTTATTTTGCTCGTTAGTTGATGCAGTTTCTTCCTAGCATCGATGGTCTTTACATTTTGGCATGTTTATGCAATGGCTGGTACTGGTTGTTCCTTTCCATGTTTAGTGCTTCCTTCAGGGTCTCTTGTAGGGCAGGCCTGGTGGTGACAAAATCTCTAAGCATTTGCTTGTCTGTAAAGGATTCTATTTCTCCTTCACTTATGAAACTTAGTTTGGCTGGATATGAAATTCTGGGTTTAAAATTCCTTTCTTTAAGAATGTTGAGGCCAGGCACGGTGGCTCAAGCCTGTAATCCCAGCACTTTGGGAGGCCGAGACGGGCGGATCACGAGGTCAGGAGATCGAGACCATCCTGGCTAACACGGTGAAACCCCTTCTCTACTAAAAAGTACAAAAAACTAGCCGGGTGAGGTGGTGGGCACCTGTAGTCCCAGCTACTCCGGAGGCTGAGGCAGGAGAATGGCTTAAACCTGGGAGGCGGAGCTTGCAGTGAGCTGAGATCCGGCCACTGCACTCCAGCCTGGGCGACAGAGCCAGACTCCGTCTCAAAAAAAAAAACAAAAAAAAAAAAACAAAGAATGTTGAATATTGGCCCCCACTCTCTTCTGGCTTGGAGAGTTTCTGCCGAGAGATCTGCTGTTAGTCTGATGGGCTTCCCTTTGTGGGTAACCCGACCTTTCTGTATAGCTGCCCTTAACAGTTTTTCCTTCATTTCAACTTTGGTGAATCTGACAATTATGTGTCTTGGAGTTGCTCTTCTCGAGGAGTATCTTTGTGGCGTTCTCTGTATTTCCTGAATTTGAATGTTGGCCTGCCCTACTAGGTTGAGGAAGTTCTCCTGGATGATATTCTGAAGAGTGTTTTCAAACTTGGTTCCATTTTCCCCCTCACTTTCAGGCACCCCAATCAGACGTAGATTTGGTCTTTTCACATAATCCCATACTTCTTGAAGGCTTTGTTTATTTCTTTTTCCTCTTTTTTCTTTAGACTTCTCTTCTCGCTTCATTTCATTCATTTGATCCTCAATCGCTGATACTCTTTCTTCCAGTTGATCGAGTCAGTGACTGAAGCTTGCACATTTGTCACGTATTTCTCGTGTCATGGTTTTATCTCTGTCAGGTCATTTATGGCCTTCTCTGCATTGATTATTCTAGTTATCCATTCTTCCATTTTTTTTCAAGATTTTTAGTTTCTTTGTGCCGGGTATATAATTCCTCCTTTGCCTCTGAGGAGTTTGATGGACTGAAGGCTTCTTCTCTCAACTTGTCAAAGTCATTCTCCGTCCAGCTTTGATCCGTTGCTGGCAATGAGCTGCGTTCCTTTGGAGGCAGAGATGCGCTCTTATTTTTTGAATTTCCAGCTTTTCTGCCCTGCTTTTTCCCCATCTTTGCAGTTTTATCTGCCTTTGGTCTTTGATGATGCTACCGTACTGATGGGGTTTTGATGTGGGTGTCCTTCCTGTTTGTTATTTTTCCTTCTAACAGTCAGGACCCTCAGTTGTAGGTCTGTTGGAGATTGCTTGAGGTCCACTCCAGACCCTGTTTGCCTGGGTATCAGCAGCAGAGGCTGCAGAAAATAGAATATTGCTGAACAGTGAGTGTACCTGTCTGATTCTTGCTTTGGAAGCTTTGTCTCAGGGGTGTAACCTGCCGTGTGAGGTGTGGGGTATCAGTCTGCACCTAGTCGGGGATGTCTCCCAGTTATGCTACTCAGGGGTCAGGGACCCACTTGAGCAGGCAATCTGTCCATTCTCAGATCTCAACCTCTGTGTTGGGAGATCCACTGCTCTCTTCAAAGCTGTCAAACAGGGTCGTTTGCATCTGCAGAGGTTTCTGCTGCTTTTTGTTTAGCTGTGCCTTGTCCCCAGAGGTGGAGTCTACAGAGACAGGCAGACCTCCTTGAGCTGCTGTGGGCTCCACCCAGTTCGAGCTTCCCAGTGGCTTTGTTTACCCACTTAAGCCTCAGCAATGGCGGGCACCCCTCCCCTAGCCTCGCTGCTGCCTTGCAGTTAGATGGCAGACTGCTGTGCTGGCAATGAGGGAGGCTCCATGGGCGTGGGACCCTCCCTGCCAGGTGTGGGATATAATCTCCTGGTGTGCCCTTTGCTAAGACCCCCTTGGTAAAGCACAGTATTGGGGTGGGAGTTACCCAATTTTCAAGGTGTTGTGTATCTCAGTTCCCCTGGCTAGGAAAAGGGATTCCCTTCCCCCTTGTGCTACCCAGGTGAGGCGATGCCTCACCCTGCTTCAGCTCTCACTGGTCGGGCTGCAGCAGCTGACCAGCATTGTTTGTCCAGCACTCCCTAGTGAGATGAACCCGGTACCTCAGTTGAAAATGCAGAAATCACCTGTCTTCTGTGTCACTCGCGCTGGGAGCTGGAGACTGGAGCTGTTCCTATTCGGCCATCTTGCTCCGCCCCACCTTCAGGGAGTTTTAAGTCAACTTAACCACAACCACCAACTTCTCTCCCCCAGCTCCACAGGACTGTTCCTGCCCAAAAACCCATGTTCCAAGCTGCCTGGTGGGAGGTAACAATAACAATAATCAGCAGCGACAGTGATATTCTGAGTGCTTATTGAGTGCTTACTGTACATCATTATTGAGTGATTACTGTGGATCATTAGGGAGTGCTTATGGTATATCAGGTCCTATACTAAATACATTGCACTAAAACCCTGTGCAGTATATTCTATTATTGTCTTGATCTTGGAAAAGAGGAAACTGAAGATCGGAAAGCTCAGATTATCCTCCTGATGTAACAAAGCAGGTAAGAAAAGAAGCTGGGATTTAGACCTGCTTTTATCTGGCTACAAGGCACATTCTGTTAACTCTAAAGGTCATAAACGCAAGACCATAGGCCTAAATGGCCATTGGCTCTGTTTTCTTTGACCTACGTAGTAGGTTGGGTTTTTTTTTTTTTTTAATTAAATTGCCAATATGTAAAAATGCCTGTTGCACCAAATACAATCTGGATTTTTAGCTTCTCTTGAAAATAATCAGATCTGTTAGCTTAGAGCCCACAATTCTTACTAGACATAATTGGCTGGAGCTGAATACAGGTGCTCTATTACAGTTTGCCCCAATCCCCACCACTCCTTATTGTTTTACACAAGCCCTGCTTTATTCATTTGTTTTACCTCCCTGGCCCCTGGGAGGGTTTGAGTTTGCTACTCTCTGTCGCCCACCATGCCAGATCCCCTCTTATAACTGAGAGAACTTCTCCCACCAGGGAAGACAGCAACAGCAACATTTAGATAACATGGATGGTAATAATGTGGTGATGCTTCATATTTTACAAAGCACTCTTGCATTCATTATCTTATTTAATTTTCAAAACAATAACTATTTCCTGGGCAACTGATCTGGGCCAAAGTCGGTTGCCAAGCACAGGAGGGGCAGAGAAGAATACAGAATAATCTCAGTCTTCCAAAAGCACACAGCCCTGCAATGAAGACAACCCACTGAAATGGAAGCCCTGCATGGTCACAGAAGACATTGTGACCCAGCACAAGGAGAGCCAGAGAGAGAGTAACTAGCAGCCCAGGTATTTTAGACTGTTTGGGCTACAACAAAGTACAGGCATACCTCAGAGATAGTGTGGGTTCATTTCCAGGCCACTGCAATAAAGCAAATAATGCAATAGAGCAAGTCACACGAGATTCTTTGGTTTCCCAGTACATATAAAAGTTATGTTTACACTATACTATAGTCCATTAAGAGTGCAATTCCATTATGCCTTTAAAAAAAAATGTACACACCTTAATTTTAAAATGCTTTATTGCTAAAAATTGCTAACAACCATGTGAGCCTTCAGTGAGTAGCAATCCTTTTGCTGGTGGAGGGTCTTGCCTCAATGTTGATGACTCCTGATTGATCTGGGTGGTGGTTGCTGAAGATTGAGATGACTGTGGCAATTTCTAAATAAGACAACAATGGTGTTTGTCACATAAATTGACTCTTCGTTTCATGAAAGATTTCTCTGTAGCATGTGATGCTGCTTGACAGCATTTTACCCACAGTAGAACTTCTTTCAAAATCTGAGTCAGTCCTCTCAAATCCTGCCAGTTGCTTTATCTACTAAGTTTATGGAACATTCTAAATGCTTTGTTGTTATCTCAACAACGTTGACAGTATCCTCACCAGGAGTGGATTCCATTTTAAGAAACCACTTTCTTTGGTCATCCATAAGAAGCAACTTTTCATCCTCTAAAGTTTTATTGTGAGAGTGTAGCAATTCAGTCACATCTTCAGGCTCCACTTCCAACTCTAGTTCTCTTGCTATTTTCACCACATCTGCGGTGACTTCCTCCACTGAAGTCTTGAACCCCCTCAAAAATTATCCATGTGGGAAGAAATTAACTTTTTCTAAGTTCCTCCTAAAGTTGATATTTGACCTTCTCCAATGAATCACAAGTGTTCTTAATGACATTTAGAATGATAAATCTTGGCTGGGCGTGGTGGCTCATGCCTGTAATCCCAGCACTTTGGGAGGCCAAGGAAGGTGGATCACTTGAGGTCGGGAGTTCGAGCCCAGCCTGGCCAACATGGTGAAACCCCGTCTCTACTAAAAATACAAAAATTAGCCAGGCATGGTGGTGCACACCTGTAATTACAGCTACTCAAGAGGCTGAGGTTGGAGAATTGCTTGAACTCGGGAGGTGGAGGCTGCAGTAAGCTGAGATGGTGCCATTGCACCCTAGCCTGGGTGACAGAGCAAGACTCCGCCTCAAAAAAAAAAAAAAGGTGAATCCTTTCCAGAAGGTTTTCAATTGACTTTCCCAGACACATCAGAGGAATCACTGTCTATGACAACAATAGTCTTGTAAAATGTATTTCTTAAATAATAAGACTTGGAAGTCTTTGGTCCATGGGTTGCAAAGTAGATGCTGTGGTAGCAGGCATGAAAACAACATTAATCTCTTTGTGCATCTCTACCAGAGCTTTTGGGTGACCAAGTGCTCTGTCAATGAGCAGTAATATTTTAAAAGGAATGTTTTTAGCAGCAGGTCTCAACAGTGGCTTAAAATATTCAGTAAACCTGGCTGTAAAAAGATGTGTTGTCATCCAGGTTTTGTTGTTCCACGTATACAGCAAAGGCAGAGTAGATTTTGTATTAATTCTTAAGAGGCCTAGGATTTTTTGAATGATAAACGAGCTTTGGCTTCAACTTAAAGTTACCAGCTGCATTAACCCCTAACAAATAAGTCAGCCTGTCCTTTGAAGCTTTGAAGCCAGGCATTGACTTCTCCTCCTTAGCTATGAGTGTCCTATATGGCATCTTCTTCCAATAGAAGGCTGTTTCAACTACATTGAAAACCTGTTGTTTAGTGTGGCCACCTTCATCAATGATCTTAGCTAGAGCATCTGGGTAATTTGCTGCAGCTTCTCCATCAGCACTTGCTGCTTCATCTTATACTTTTATGTTATGGAGATGGCTTCTTTCCTTAAACCTAAAGAACTAACTTCTGCTAGCTTCAAACTTTTCTTCTGTAGCTTCCTCATCTCTCTCAGTCTTGATAGAGCTGAAGAGAGTTAGAGCCTTGCTCTGGATTCGGCTTTGGCTTAAGGGAATGTTGTGGCTGTTTGATATTCTATCCAGGCCACTAAAACTTTCTTCAAATCAGCAATAAGGCTGTTTCACTTTCTTATCATTCATGTGCTCAGTGGAGTAGAACTTTTAATTTCCTTCAAGAACCTTGCCTTTGCATTCACAACTTGACCAACTGTTTGGCTTAAGAGGCCTAGCTTCTGGCCTGTCTTGGCTTTTGACATGCCTTCTAAGCTTAATCATTTCTAGCTTTTGATTTAAAGTGACAGATATGCAACGCTTTTTTTTATTTGAACACTTAGAGGCTGTTGTAAGGTTATTAATGGGCCTAATTTCAATATTGTTTTGTCTCAGGAAATAGGAAGAGCTGAGGAGGAGGAGAGAGACCAGAGAATGTCTGGTTGAGGGGAGTCAGAACACATACAACTTTTATTGATTAAGTTTGCCTTCTTATATGGGTGGGGTTCATGGTGCCCAAAAACAATTACAATAGTTTTATCAAAGATCACTTATTATAGGTCATTATATGTATAATATATATTATATTATATTATATAAACATAATGAAAAAGTTTGAAATATTGCAAGAATTACCAAAATTTTACGTAGAGACAAAAAGTAAAAACATGCTGTTGGGAAAATGGGGCTGTTAGACTTGCTTGATGCTCACAAGGGTTGCCACAAATCTTCAATTTGTAGGAAGTGCAATAATCTGTGAAGTGCAATAAAGAGACATGCAATAAAATGAGGTATGGCTGTGACAGACTAGGGGGATTATAAACAACAGAAATTTATTTATCAGAATTCTGGTGGTTGGAAGTCCAAGATCAAGGTGCCAGTAAGGTCAGATAGGGATGAGGGCTTTCTTTGGCTGATGACTGATGACTTCTTGTTTTATCCTCACACAGTGAAAAGAGGACACAAGATAGTTCTCTGGAGCCCTTTTTATAAGGACATTATTCCCATTCATGAGGTCTCCACCTTCAAAACCTAATTGCCTCTCGAAGGCCCTGCCTCCTAATGCCATCACATCAGGCATTAGGATTTCAACATGTGAATTTGGCGGGGAGGAACATAAACACTCAGTCCATAACATCAGAGAAGCTAAAATGCTTCTGAAGGTGATATTCCTGATGCACCCTGAGGGACGAACAGGACTGTGCAAGGAGAAGGATGGGCATACTCCTAGCAAAGGAACAGACAAGAAGTCAGTACTCTGCATTTCCAAGACATGAGCTGCTCTTAGGACCAAGATCGAAATCCTTGGCAGAGCTTTCAGGGGTGATATGGTTTGGATTTGTGTTCCTGCCCAAACCTCATGTTGAAATGTAATCCCCATTTGGAGGTAGGCCTGGTGATTGGGTCATGGAAGCAGATTTATTTCTCCGTGCTGTTCTCATGATAGTGAGTGACTGCTCATGAGAGCTGGTTGTTTAAAAGCGTGTGGCCCCTCCCCATTCTCTCTATTCCTCCTGCTCTGACCATGTAAGACATGCCTGCTTCCCCTTTGCCTTCCACCTTGATTGTAAGTTTTCTGAGGCCATGCTTCCTGTACAGCCTGCAGAACTGTGAGCGAATTAAACCTCTTTTCTTTATAAATTATCCAGTCTCAGGTATTTCTTTATAGCGGTGCAAAAACAGACTAATACAAGAGTTTTGATAATATGGTCTCTGCCCACGTCTCCAAATTCACCTCACTCCTTCTCCCTTGCTCAGAACACGAGCTTCCACCTGACCTGGGAACTTTGCAGGTGCTGTTTCCTTTTGCTGGATGTCTTTCCCTGTCATCCTGAACTCTCATCCTAAACACCATTTCTTTAGGAAACTTGTCCCTAGTGCCTCTAACCAGGTCAGTTCTGTCTATCATACTCAGGAACTTTTCTTCGCAAAATGAGTCACAGTTTATAATTACATTTTGTGGGATGATTGGATTAACGTCTGTGTTCCTCTGTGACAGACTGAAAAACTGTCCCCAATTCTTTATCCTTCCCTTTGCCTGCACCTTTTGCCATGTGGTTTTGCAATCTCCATCCTGTAACTTTGATCTCAGCCATATAAGTTGCTTTAGCTGATGGAATGCGGGTGGAAGTGATGGTGTGCCATTTCTGAATCTAGAACTTAAGAGGGCTTTTGTGCTTCTGCCATCACCATGAGAAGTACATGCCCAGCTAGTCCTCTGGCACAAGGAGGACAAAAGTTGTGTGGATCAGGCCCAGACTCACCCTGCAACTTAGAATGCCCCACTGAGCCCAGCTAGATCAGTCATACCCTAGCCAACCACAGAGGCATGAGCAAAACCAATGCTTATTGCTGCATGCTACTAAAATACTGGAGTTGTTTGTTATACTGCAATAGCTGACTGATACACCCCCGCTATATACTAGCTTCGTTTAAGCAAGAATCAAGTGTTTGTTCACATTGAATCCTTACCACCTTACACATAGTGGACCCTTAATACATATTTGCTGAATTAATGAATGATTAGCGGACCAGGTTACACTAGCAGCCAGAAAGCCCTGCACTATCAGGGGACCACAGGGGGTTTCACAAAGTGAAGAGTACCTCTAGTCAGTCAGAGTGGTCCAATCTTCTAGGACACAAGCAAAGAAGAAATGGGGAGATTGGGAAAGGCATTAGGGGGAGGGATAAAGAGAGGTTGGCAAATGGATGCAAACATACAGTTAGATGTTAAATGGAAGGAATAAGTTCTAATGTTTGATAGCAGAGTAAGGTGACTATAGCTAACAACAATATATCATATATTTCAATATAGCTAGAAGAGAGGGCTTGAAATGTTTCTGTAACATAGGGATGATAAATACTTGAGGTGATGGACACTCCAAATACCCTGACTTGATCATTACACAGTCTGTGTAACAAATATAATAAACTATCACATGTATCCCATAAATGTGTACAAATATTTGTATTAATAAAAAAAGAAATGGATGGAAACTATCTTTCAGCCTGCTTGTCCCCAAGACCTCTGCCTCCAGAACTTCAAGACTTGGAGAAGAGGCCTATAGCAGAATAAGTAATTTGACCTTTGGAGATACTAGGACATCCCTATAGCAATCAAAGTGTATCTATCTATCAACAGCTTGAGTCTTACTTGGCACCTAGGAAGTATCTCCCATGCTGCTCATTTTTATTTGGATTAACTCAAGAGACACCAGGAATAAATTGATAATGATAATGATGACAGATACATTTAATAACATAAAAAAAAAAAATGTGTGCTGGCCACTGTTCTATACCAGATTATCTACTTTAATTCCCTACAACAATTAAATGGAGCGTGTTCTGTTTTACAGATGAGGAACCTGAGGTTGAAAGAGGTATGGTACCATGTGCCAAAACACGAAGCTAGCAAAGAGAGCCTGAAAGAGGTATGGTACCCTGTGCCAAAGCATGAAGTTAGCAAAGATTTAAGAGAATTCAAAACCAGGTAGTCCGAGTTCAGAGCTCATGTCCCTAATCACTGAGCTATGGCCTAAGCAGTGATTCAGAAGTTCCAAGACTCAGTCCCAGCTCCAGCCCATATGAACTCAGGTAAGGCATTTCCTCTCACTGAGCATGGTTACTTTCTTGGTAAAGAGGTCTGAAGGACTTTCCAGCTCTGGCTGCTCCTGACCTGTGGCTTGAGCTACCCTTCCTCATTTCTTTCATGTACCCCCAGCTGCCATCTCCCAAGAATGTCCTTTTGGGGCACTTTTACCAGGCATCAACCTTCTCAGACCCAGCCACCAGCAATTGTCACTGCTTTTTCCTGGAGGCAGGTGTGCAGTATGTATTGAAAGTCTTAACGATGCTCATAACATTTCCCTTAAAGAAAGATCAAAAGTGAGCACAAGGGCTTATGGGCAGAAATGTTCACAGGGGCATTATTTATCATAAGGGAAGCCCGGAAATAACCTAAATATCCATCCTTAGTGGATTGGTTAAATAAATTGCAGCACATAACTCAACAGGAGTACCATGGAGCCTTTTAAAAATATAAAATGGCTCATTTGCCATGTTATGCATCACAGCGTTATTCAAAGGGCAAAATATGGAGGAAAATATTCAAATGTCTGTCAATACTGAATTGGTTAAATAAATTGTACTATGTTCATATAGTAGACTACTGCAGTGTGGTACAAAGAAATGAGAGAGTTCTCCATATATTTAATATAGAAAATTCTCCCAGATACTTTAAGTGAGAAAAAACGAGGTGAGGAACAGTGTTTACAGCATGCAATATTTTGCAGAAAAATAAACATATATGTATATTTCTTTATATAATCATGAGATTCTGGAAAGAGACTCAAGAAAGAACAAGTTATTGGTAGGAGGACTGGTCAGATGGGGCACAAAGGTGAAAGGAAACTCTTTACTATAAACCCATATATATATAATTTTATTTTAAGTTCAGGGATACATGTGCAGGACGTGCAGGTTTGTTACATAGGTAAACGTGTGTCATGGTGGTTCGCTGCACCTATCAACCCATCACTTAGGTGTTAAGCACCACATGCATTAGCTATTTATCCTGATGCTCTCCCTCCCCCCACACCGTCCATCAAGCCCCGGGGTGTGTTTTTCCCCTCCCTGTGTCCTAGTGTTCTCGTCGTTCAGCTCCCACTTATAAGTGAGAACATGCGGTGTTTGGTTTTCTGTTCCTGAATTAGTTTACTGACGATAAAGGCTTCAAGCTCCGGTTTTTTGACGTGTCGCCAGGGCCGGACCGCGAGTCTCTCCTTGTGGCGCTATGCTACAGCAGAGTACGAGTCTGAGGCGGAGGGAGTCATGGCAGGACAAGCGTTTAGAAAGTTTCTTCCACTCTTTGACCGAGTATTGGTTGAAAGGAGTGCTGCTGAAACTGTAACCAAAGAAGGCATTATGCCTCCAGAAAAATCTCAAGGAAAAAGTATTGCAAGCAACAGTAGTCGCTGTTGCATCGGGTTCTAAAGGAAAGGGTGGAGAGATTCAACCAGTTAGCATGAAAGTTGGAGATAAAGTTCTTCTGCCAGAATATGGAGGCACCAAAGTAGTTCTAGATGACAAGGATTATTTCCTATTTAGAGATATTGACATTCTTGGAAAGTACATAGACTGAAATAAGTCACTGTTGAAATGGCATCAACATGAAGCTGCCCATTCCACTGAAGTTCTGAAATCTTTCATCATGTAAATAATTTCCATATTTCTCTTTTATTATAAACTAATGATAACTAATGACCAAAAACAACGCTTCAAGCTCCATCCATGTCCCTGCAAAGGACATGATCTTCTTCCTTTTTATGGCCACATAGTATTCCATGGTGTGTATGTACCACATTTTCTTTATCCAGTCTATCATTGATGGGCATTTGGGTTTATTCCATGTCTTTACTATTGTGAATAGTACTGCAGTGAACATACATGTGCATGTATCTTTATAATAAAATGATTTATATTCCTTTGGGTGTATACTAATGGGATTGCTGTGTCAAATGGTATTTCTGGTTCTAGGTCTTTGAGGAATCGCCACACTGTCTTCCACAATGGTTGAACTAATTTACGTTCCCACCAACCTGTTCATATCTTTTTAACCTCACGAATGTATTACCTACTTATAAAATTAAACTTGTAAAAGCCTTAATAATGTTGTAGAAATATGTTGAATTGTGGAGGAAAAGCTTATAATATATTGTTAAAAGGAAAAAGTATTTTATATAAGAGAATGAACAGTGACCGTAAGCAAGTCACATTTCTCTGAACCTGTTTTTTAATCTGTAAAATGAAAAAAAAAAAGACACCTACTTCACAAAGCCATGAGAATAAATGAGACCAAAGTGGGAAACACATATGTTAATAAAACACATAGCTAACACTAAATAAATATAGCTATTAATGATCACATAAAAACAGTGCTGGAATTACATGCTTGCACATGTGGTTATCTCTAGGTGACAGGATAGAGGTGGTTTTTAATTTTGCTTTTTGTGCTTTTCTAGATTTTCCAATTTTGCCATAAAGAAAACACATTCCTTCAAGCCTGTAATCCCAGTACTTTGGGATGCCAAGGCAAGAGGATCGCTTGAGCACAGGAGTTCGAGGCTGCAATGAGCTACGATCATGCCAATGCAATCCAGCCTGGGTGAAAGAGTGAGACACTGTCTCAAAAGGAAGGGAGGGAGGAAGGGAGGGAGGGAGGGAGGGAGGAAGGAAGGAAGGAAGGAAGGAAGGAAGGAAGGAAGGAAGGAAGGAAGGAAGGAGAGAGAGAGAAAGAAAGAAAGAGGGAAAGAAAGAGAAGGAAAGAAAGAAAGAGAAAGAGAGAGAGAAAGAAGAAAGAAAAAGAAAGAAAGAGGGAGGGAGGGAAGGAGGGAGGGAAAGAAAGAGAGAGAGAAAGAAAGAAAAAGAAAGAGGGAGGGAGGGAAGGAGGGAGGGAAAGAAAAAGAAAGAAAAGAAAGGAAGAAAGAAAGAAAAAGAAAAAGAAAGAAAGAAAAAAAAAGAAAGAAAGAAAAAGATTCCTTTTGTAACAACCAGAAAAAAATAGAAATGTTACTTGTAAAGTGATAGAGAGCAATATTTAAAGTACCTTTCAGAAAGTTCTAGCCAGATCAATAAGGCAAAAGAGAGAAACAAAAGGCATTCAAATCGGAAAAGAAGTCAAACTTCTCTCTTCACTGATTATATGATTCTATACCCAGAAAACCCTAAAAGACTCTGCAGAAAATTCCTGGAACTGATAAAAGACTTCAGTAAAGTTTTGGGATACAAAATCAATGTACAAACATTAGTAGCATTTCTATACACCAATAACATTCAAGTTGGGAGTCAAATAAAGAGCACAATCCCATTTACAACAGACACACACACTAAAAAAATACCTAAGACTATAGCTAATCAAGGAGGTGGAAGATCTCTCTGAGGAGAACTAAAAACACTGCTAAAAGAAATCAGAGATGACACAAACAAACTGAAAACATTCCATGCTCATGGATTGGAAGAATCAATATCACTAAAATGTGCACACTGCCCTAAACAATCTACAGGTTCAATACTATTCCTATCAAACTACCAATGTCATTTTTCAGAGAATCGGAAACAATGATTCTAAAATTCATATGGAACCAAAAAACAGCCTGAATAGCAAAAGCAAAATCCTAAGTAAATCCAGAGACATCATGTAACTCAACTTCAAAGTATACTATAAGGCTACAGTAACCAAAACAGCATGGTACTGGTACAAATACAGGCATATAAACCAATAGAACAGAATAGAAAACTCAGAAATAAAGCCACACATCTACAGCCATTTGATCTTTGACAAAGTTGACAAAAATAATCAATGGTGAAAGGACTCTCTACTCAATAAATAGTGCTGAGATAGCTGGCTAGCTATATGCAGAAGAATGAAACTGGACCCCTACCATTCACCATATACAAAAATTAACTCAAGGTGGTTTAAATATTTAAATGTAAGAGCTCAAACTATAATAATCCTGGAAGAAAGCCTAGGAAACACCATTCTGAGCATCTGCCTTGGAAAAGAATTTATGACTAAGTCCTCAAAAGCAATTGCAACAAAAACAGAAATTAACAAGTGGGACCTAATTAAACTAAAGAGCTTCTGCACAGTGGAAGAAACTATCAATAGAGTAAAAGACAACCTGTAGAATGGGAGAAAATATTCACAAACTGCCTTCAACAAAGGTCTAATATCCAGAATTTATAAGGAACTTAACAAGCAAAAAAACAAGTAACACCATTAAAAAGTGGGCAAAAGACATCAACAGACACTGCTCAAATAAAGACATACAAGTAGCCAACAAACATATGAAAAAGTGCTCATGATCACTAATCATCACAGAAATGCAAATCCAAACTGCAGTGAGATGCCATCTTACACCAGTCAGAATGGCTATCATTAAAAAGGTCAATAAATAACAGATGCTGGTGAGGTTGCAAAGAAAAAGGAACACTAATACAGTGTTGGTGGGAATGTAAATTAGTTCAGCCACTGTGGAAAGCAGTTTGAAGATTTCTCAAAGAACTTAAAACAGAGCTACCATTCAATCCAGCAACCCCATTACTGGCTATACACCTAAAGGAAAATAGGTCATTCTACAAGAAAGACACATGCCTTCCTATGTTCATCACAGCGCTATTCACAATAGCAAAGACATGGACTCAACCTAGGTGCCCATCAACAGTGGAATGGATAAAGAAAATGTAGTACCTATACACCATGGAATACTATGTAGCCATAAAAAGAACAAAATCGTGTCCTTTGCAGCAAAATGGATGCAGCTGGAGGCCATTATCTTAAGCAAATTAATGCAGGAATACCACATATTCTCACTTATAAGGGGAAGCTAAACACTGAGCACACATGGACTTAAAATTGGGAACAACAGACACATTGGGACCATCAGATAGGGGAAGAGGGAGGAGAGCAAGTGTTGAAAATCTAACTGCTAGGTACCATGCTCAGTACCTGGATAATGGGATCAGTCATACCCCAAACCTCAGCATCATGTAATATGCCATGTAACAAACCTGCACATGTACCATCTGATTCTAAAACAAAAGCTAAAAATATTTTTAAAATTTAAAAACAAAGTACCTTTCAAAGCCCTTTCTACCCTTTTCCCAAGGTTCCTGAAGTGTCTGGGCAGGTAGGCCAGCATGGTATTGGTGGCAATTACTGTGTAGTCACTGAGCTGTGGGGCCACAGGCAATCAAAGACACCATCTACCAGTTCATCTGATGAGACTTCTCCCTCGACTAAGGATGCAGGCCCTTCAACGTGGAGACGTTGCCCTGGCTCAGGCTGTATTGGACCATTCCTCAAGATGTACTTTCAGACCCCAGACACAAACCTCACAATCACCAACATTTATGGAGACTTGACAAAGAAGCAGGTGCTGCCCTGATGCTTTACCTGCATTGATACAGTCAGTCTTCACGCAGTCCTATCAGGTATTACGCCACTTACAATTAGAAGCTCAAGTACACAGTACCTACCTAATTTGCCCAAGACCACACAGCTAGTAAGGGGCAAAGCCGAGATTTGAACCCTATTGATCTAAGTCTAAAGCATATGCTCGCCCTCTATGCACTGCTTTAGACAGTGCTCATTGGCGGTCAGGCTTTTTGATTAAAACAGAATTTGTTTTTGGTGAGAATAAACAGAGAGAGAAAGAGTGGTAAACAAAGCACAATATAAATTCAGATATCAGGCTGGGCTCAGTGGCTCAGGCTTGTAATCCCAGCACTTTGGGAGGCCAAAGCAGGTGGATCACCTGAAGTCAGGAATTCGAGACCAGCGTAGCCAACATGGTGAAACCCTGTCTCAGCTAAAACTACAAAAAAAAAATTAGTCAGGCATGGTGGCAGGCACCTGTAATCTCAGCTACTCGGAAGGCTGAGGCAGGAGAATTGATTGAACCCGGGAGGCAGAGGATCCAGTGAGTAGAGATCACACCACTGCACTCCAGCCTGGGCAACAAGAGCAAAACTCCTTCTCTAAATAAATAAATCCAGATATCAGAATCGTGGTTAAACCCAAATGCCATAGCTTGTATGGAAGCTGCTTGCCCTGTATCATCAACTGGAAGTGCTGAAACAGCTGAATTTCTGTACCGGAATCAGTCCATTTCCATCAATATCCCCTTTGCAATGCTACCAAGTATTCATCCCATCCAGTGGTGAGATGCTCACTGCAATTTAAGGCAGCCCATGCTAACTTTGGACAACTCTCTGTGAAAACCTGTAACTCTAAGTCATCCAAGGAGATTGCTTCCTACAGAAACCATCATTTGGTGTGTTTAAGTGGTCTTGGTCTGTTTGTTAAGACATCAGTATTATTGGTTTGTGTGTTTTTCCAGACACCTTGTCCAGAACAAGTCACACTCTGAATAAAACATGGCCCAGGGTCTCTTCTTCACTTTCTCGCTTTGCAGCCAGATCTTGGGAAATGTACACTTTCCTCCTATGGTTTGAGGATGGTGGTTTAGAAGCTCCTGGCTATTGCAGCTCAGGGCCTTGGTCCCAGGTCTCTACCCTATGTCTTCAGCGTCCCTCATTTCACTTTGAGGGCATCCCCTTTGTGTGAGCTTGTCAGCTGCTGTCATGGTCACTGGGCTGGTCTTACACTTCATTTTTTAGCTTGTTAAGGTTAATGCCCCTATGCTTGGTGAAGTAAAGGGAACAGCTTCTCTTTGTGGCTGTGGTGGTGATTTTACAGAGATTGTCTCGGAGATTCTACTCAGATATATACAGTTCATACTTACTCACTGCATAAATAAGCCAGTGTGGCTTAGTTAAATTTGGGGGGCTATTAAAGCGGAGACACTCTTCCCAATTATCCACTCTGTGAATGCCTTTCATGGCAGAATACCTCCTGGCTCCTTTAATCCCCACCAGAGGTCCAGAAATCAAGGCATCATCTTTGACCCCTCCCTCTCACTGTCCCCAACCAACCATCCACCAGCAAGTCCTATTGGTTTGTCCCCCAGAATATTTCTCAGATCTCTGCAGGCACCTCCATCTCTCCATCCCTAGCTTCCATCAGCCCTGCCCTGGGCTGCTTCAAAAAACTTCCCAACTTATTGCCTGCTTCTACGTTTGCTCCTGTTCAACCTATTCTACAAATTGCAACCAGAGAAGTGTTTTAAATTATAAATTGGATCATGTAGTATCCCCCGCCCCAGCATCCTGCTTAAAACCCTTCAGTGGCTCCCACACACTTCGAATCGAGTCCAAGTTTCTTCTCATAGTCTGTATGGTCTGCATGACCTGGCCTGGCGCAGGTCTCTGACATCCACAACACCAGGTGCCCTCTGTTCGTTACATTCCAGTCATACTCTCTAGTGTGGTTTGCCCAGAAGCAAACCTGGAGACACGGATTGGGTTTCAAGTAGATAATTTGGAAGGCGATCCCAGAAAGCATCATGAGGGAGTGGGAAAAGTGCAACAGAGAACAGAGGAAAGCTGGGGCAGGGCGCATCAATAAGTGGGTTACCTCTTCAGACAACTGGGGCTCAGTTCTGCTGGGGAGCCTCTATGTGAACCTGCCTAAGAACTGTGCCAGCACAAGGTGGGGAAGCTGGGGAGTTTATCCACCCTGTCCCAGCCCACATCGTTGAGGGTCATTTTGGGGACACAGCTTCCCAGAGCTCTGGCAGAGCACTCACCTGGGGCTGCAGAACACTCTGAGGCAGAAAGACACAGTAAACCCTGACTGCCCATATAGACTGGGGAGTTATGAGTAGAACACCAACAGCCCCTGCCCCTTCAGTATTACTCAGTGGGTGGCCCTGGACCACCTACCATCCACAAAATTAACCAGTCTACGATGAGATGAGGCACTTGGGCAAGAATGTCAATTGACTACATCACTAAGCACACTGCTTAGTTCCACTGACATTTTCTCACAGTCAGGTGCTATAAGTTTGAATATGGTTTGTTTGACCCCTACAAATCTAATGTTGAAATATGATCCCCAGTGTTGGAGGTGGGGCCTAATGGGAAGTGTTTGGGTCATGGGGGCAGATCCCTCATGAACGACTTTGTGCTGCCCTAGTTTCCATGAGAGCTCCCTCAAGAGCTGGTTGTTTAGGCCGGGCGCGGTGGCTCAAGCCTGTAATCCCAGCACTTTGGGAGGCCGAGACGGGCGGATCACGAGGTCAGGAGATCGAGACCATCCTGGCGAACACGGTGAAACCCCGTCTCTACTAAAAAATACAAAAAACTAGCCGGGCGAGGTGGCGGGCGCCTGTGGTCCCAGCTACTCGAGAGGCTGAGGCAGGAGAATGGCGTAAGCCCGGGAGGCGGAGCTTGCAGTGAGCCGAGATCGCGCCACTGCACTCCAGCCTGGGCGACAGAGCGAGACTCCGTCTCAAAAAAAAAAAAAAAAAAAAAAAAAAAAAAAAAAGAGCTGGTTGTTTAAAAGAAATTGGCACCTCCCTCCACCCACCTTACCTCCTCCCTCACCGTATGATACCTGCACACACCAGCTCCTCCCCTTCCCCTTCTGCCATGATTGGAAGCAGCCTGAAGCCCTCACCAGAAGTAGATGTTGGTGCCAGGCTTCTTGTACAGCCTGAATAACTATGGGGCAAGTAAACATGCTTTTATAGCAATACAAATGGACTAGGACATTAGACTTTCTCAATGAAGGAAACTGTGCATTAATGTACACTCTGGTGCAAGCTCCTTACCTTCTCATAGACTGGCACTTTGAATAGCCCTGTATATTATCCTTCTGTCTGTTGCTAGAACACATTGGGTCTATTCCTACCACAAATCTCTGTCCTTCTTGTTCCTGCTGCCTGATATCGTTTTTCCCAGCTTCCTCCCAGCCTTCATATGGCTTACACAGTCCCACCTCAGGAAGACCTTCCTGACTCCCTATATAAAATATCCACCAACCCATTACCCATATTACAACACCCTACTCATTTTCCTCAAGGTGATAGTCATGCTATATATTTATTCTGTATTTGTTGGTTGACATATTGTCCATCTCTCCCACTTGAATACATGTTCCATAGGGGCAGGAAGTTGGCCTGGCTCCTTTGCTCATTATATCACAGCACCAAGCACAAAGTTGGTGCCCAAAAAATGCTGAATCAATGATTGAAAAAATGTATAGCCAACATACATTCCAAGTTCATTATGTGATGTCCTTCTCCCATCAGAACATGCTTAGTGCTGACATGCCCTCCACTTGATGTCAAGCAAAAACACAATTCCCCAAGCTCACCATTGCTCTCCCATGATATGCCCCAAATTGTGGCTTACCCCCGGCAATGTCCACATCTTCATAACAGTGCTTTAGCATCCAATTTCCCATGGTTTTCTCATGGAAACTAAGCACTGGCTTGGGAATTAGATGTACATAGCTTCAAATCACAGCCCTGCCACTAACTGTGTGGCCTTGGGTAGGTGACTTCACCCCTGTGAATCTCAATGTACTCATCAAGGTTGTTCTAAGAATTAAATGATATATATTGACCCAACTATCCCATTACTGCATATATACCCAAATGAATGTAAATCATCCTATTACAAAGATACATGCACACATATATTCATTGCAGCACTATTCACAATAGCAAAGACATGGAATCAACCCAAATGCCCAACAATTATAGACTGGATAAAGAAAATGTGGTACATATACACCATGGAATACTATGCAGCCATAACAAGGAGGAGATCATGTAATTTGCAGTGACATGGATGAAGCTGGAAACCATCATCCTCAGCAAACTAATGCAGGAACAAAAAACCAAACATCACATGTTCTCATTTATAAGTGGGAACTGAACAATAAGAACACATGGTCACAGGGAGGGGAATAACATACACTGGGGCTTGTTGCGGGGTGAAGTGAGGGGAGGGAGAACATTAGGAAAAATTGCTAATGCATGCTGGGCTTAATACCTAGGTGATGGGTGGATAGGTGCAGCAAACCACCATGGCACACGTTTACCTATGTAACAAACCTGCACATCCTGCACATATACCCAGAAATTTAAAATTAAAATTAATTTTTAAAAATGAGTTAGGGAGGGGCAGAGCAAGATGCCCAAATAGGAACAGCTCCAGTCTCCAACTCCCAGTGCAAGCGACACAGAAGACAGGTGATTTCTGCATTTTCAACTGAGGTACTGGGTTCATCTCACTAGGGAGTGCGGGACAATCAGTGCTGGTCAGCTGCTGCAGCCTGACCAGTGAGAGCTGAAGCAGGGTGAGGCATCGCCTCACCTGGGAAGCGCAAGGGGGAAGGCAATCCCTTTTCCTAGCCAGGGGAACTGAGACACACAACACCTGGAAAATCGGGTAACTCCCAACCCAATACTGTGCTCTACCAAGGATCTTAGCAAATGGGCACACCAGGAGATTATATCCCACACCTGGCCGGGAGGGTCCCACGCCCACGGAGCCTCCCTCATTGCTAGCACAGCAGTCTGCGATCTCGCCGCAAGGCAGCAGCGAGGCTGGGGCAGGGGCACCTGCCATTGCTGAGGCTTAAGTAGATAAACAAAGCGGCTGGGAAGCTCGAACTGGGTGGAGCTCACAGCAGCTCAAGGAGTCCTGCCTGTCTCTGTAGACTCCACCTCTGGGGACAGGGCACAGCTAAACAACAACAGCAACAACAACAAAAAGCAGCAGAAACCTCTGAGATGCAAACGACTCTGTCTGACAGCTTTGAAGAGAGCAGTAGATCTCCCAACACGGAGGTTGAGATCTGAGAACGGACAGACTGCCTGCTCAAGTGAGTCCCTGACCCCTGAGTAGCATAACTGGGAGACATCCCCCACTAGGGGCAGACCAACACCCCACACCTTACACGGTGGAGTACACCCCTGAGAGGAAGCTTCCAAAACAAGAATCAGACAGGTACACTCGCTGTTCAGCAATATTCTATTTTCTGCAGCCTCTGCTGCTGATGCAAACAAACAGGGTCTGGAGTGGACTTCAAAGCAATCTCAGCAAGACCTACAGCTGAGGGTCCTGACTGTTAGAAGGAAAAATAACAAACAGGAAGGACACCCGCAAACCCCATCAGTGCGTCACCATCATCAAAGACCAGAGGCAGATAAAACCACAAAGATGGGGAAAAGCAGGGCAGAAGCTGGAAATTCAAAAATAAAGGCATCACCTGGGAACACCCAACTCATAAGCCAGCAGCGGATCAAAGCTGGGCCGGAGAATGACTTGTGAAGATGAGAGAAAGAAGGCTCAGTCCATCAAACTTCTCCAAGAGCTAAGGAGGAATTATGTGCCCAAGGCGAAAACTAAAAATCTTGAAAAAGAGTGGAAAGATTATTAACTAGAATAATTAATGCAGAGAAGACCATAAGCGAATTGACAGAGATGAAAACCATGACCACGAAATCACATTGACAAATGCATAAGCTTCAGTAACGGCTTCGATCAACTGGAAGAAAAGAGTATCAGCGATTGAGGATCAATGAATGAAATGAAGCGAGAAGAGAGAAACCAAGAAAAAAGAAAGAAAAATGAACAAAGCCTCAAGAAATATGGGATTATGTAAAAGACCAAATCTACGTCTGATTGGGGTGCCTGAAATTGAGGGGAAAATGGAACCAAGTTTGAAAGAAACACTCTTCAGAATATCATCCAGGAGAACTACAACCCTAGTAGGGCAGACCAACATTCAAATTCTGAGGGAAATACAGAGGGAATTACAAAGATACTCCTCGAGAACAACTCAAGACACATAATTGTCGGGTCACAAAGTTGAAATGAAGGAGGAAAAACTGTTAGGGCAGCTATAGAAGGTCAGGTTACCCACAAGGGAAGCCCATCAGACTAACAGCAGATCTCGGCAGAAACTCTACAAGCCAGAAGAGAGTGGGGGCCAATATTCAACATTCTTAAAGAAAATTTAAACCCAAATTTCATGTCCAGCCAAACTAAAGTTTCATAAATTGAAGGAGAAATAGAATCCTTTACAGATAAGCAAATGCTTAGAGATTTTGTCACCACCTGGCCTGCTACAAAGAGACCCTGAAGGAAGCACTAAACATGAAAGACAACGGTACCAGCGCCATAAAAACATGCCAAAATGTAAGACCATCGATGCTAGGAAGAAACTGCATCAGCTACTTGAGCAAAATAACCAGTTAATATCATAATGCTTGGGATGGTTTCACACATAACAATATTAACCTTAGAAATGTAAATGCACTCATCTCCAATTAAAAGACACAGACTGGCAAACTGGATAAAGAGTCAAGACCCATCAGTCTGCTGTATTCAGGAGACCCATCTCACATGCAGAGACATACATAGACTCAAAATAAAGGGATGGAGGAAGATCTACCAAGCAAATGGAGAACAAAAAAAAAGCAGGGTTACAATACTAGTCTCTGATGAAACAGACTTTAAACCATCAAAGATCAAAAAGAAAGAGACAAAGAAGGCCATTACATAATGGTAAAGGGATCAATTCAACAGGAAAGGGCTAACTATCCTAAATATATGCAATACAGAAGGAGCACCCAGATTCATAAAGCAAGTCCTTAGAGACTTACAAAGAGACTTAGACTCCTTACAATAATATTAGGAGACTTTAACACCACACTATCCAACATTAGACAGATCAATGGAGACAGAAAGTTAACAAGGATATCAGGGTGCTCATCTCTGCAGCAAGCAGACCTAATAGACATCTACAGAACTCTCACCCAAATCAACAGAATATACATTCTACTCAGCACCACATCACACTTATTCCAAAATTGACCACATAATTGGAAGTAAAGCACTCCTCAGCAAATGTACAAGAACAGAAATTATAACAAACTGTCTCTCAGACCACAGTGCAATCAAACTAGAACTCAGGACTAAAAAACTCAATCAAAATCGCTCAACTACATGGAAACTGAACAACCTGCTTCTGAATGACTACTGGGTACATAACGAAATGAAGGCAGAAATAAAGATGTTCATTGAAACCAATGAGAACAAAGATACAACATACCAGAATCTCTGGGACACATTTAAAGCAGTGTGTAGAGGAAAATTTATGGCACTAAATGCCCACAAGAGAAAGTTGGAAAGATCTAAAATTGACACTCTAATATCACAATTAAAAGAACTGGAGAAGCAAGAGCAAACACATTCAAAAGCTAGCAGAAGGCAAGAAATAACTAAGACCAGAGCAGAACTGAAGGAGATAGAGACACACAAAACCCTCCAAAAAATCAATGAATCCAGGAGTTGGTTTTTTGAAAAGATCAACAAAATTGATAGACTGCTAACAAGACTAATAAAGAAGAAAAGAGAGAAGAATCAAATAGACGCAATAAAAAATGATAAAGGGGATATCACCACCGACCCCACAGAAATACAAACTACCATCAGAGAATACGATAAACACCTCTACGCAAATAAACTAGAAAATCTAGAAGAAATGGGTAATTTCCTGGACACTTACACTCTCCCAAGACTAAACCAGGAAGAAGCTGAATTCCTGAATAGACCAATAGCAGGCTCTGAAATTGAGGCAATAATTAATAGCCTACCAATGAAAGAAATTCCAGGACCAGATGAATTCACAGCTGAATTCTACCAGAGGTATAAGGGGGAGCTCGTACCATTCCTTCTGAAACTATTCCAATCAATAGAAAAAGGGAATCCTCCCTAACTCATTTTATGAGGCCAACATCATCCTGATACCAAAGCCTGGCAGAGACACAACAAAAAAAGAGAATTTTTGACCAATATCCCTGATGAACATTGATGAAAAAATCCTCTATAAAATACTGGCAAACCGGATCCAGCAGCACATCAAAAAGCTTATCCACCATGATCAAGTGGGCTTCATCCCTGGGATGCAAGGCTGGTTCAACATATGCAAATCAATAAACGTAATCCAGCATATAAACAGAACCAAAGACAAAAACCACATGATTATCTCAATAGATGCAGAAAAGGCCTTTGACAAAATTCAACGGCCCTTCATGCTAAAAATGCTCAAGAAATTCGGTATTGATGGAACATATCTCAAAATAATAAGAGCTATTTATAACAAACCCACAGCCAATATCATACTGAATGGGCAAAAACCGGAAAAATTCCCTTTGAAAAGTAGCACCAGACAGGGATGCCCTGTCTCACCACTCCTATTCAACATAGTGTTGGAAGTTCTGGCTAGCGCAATCAGGCAAGAGAAAGAAATAAAGGGTATTAAGTTAGGAAAAGAAGAAGTCAAATTGTCCCTGTTTGCAGATGACATGATTGTATATTTAGAAAACCCCATTGTCTCAGCCCAAAATCTCCTTAAGCTGATAAGAAACTTCAGCAAAGTCTCAGGATACAAAATTAATGTGCAAAAATCACAAGCGTTCTTATACACCAGTAACAGACAAACAGAGAACCAAATCATGATGAACTTCCATTCACAATTGCTTCAAAGAGAATGAAATACCTAGGAATCCAACTTACTAAGGATGTAAAGGACCTCTTCAAGGAGAACTACAAACCACTGCTCAGTGAAATAAAAGAGGACACAAACAAATGGAAGAACATACCATGCTCATGGATAGGAAGAATCAATACTGTGAAAATGGCCATACTGCCCAAGGTAATTCATAGATTCAATGCCATTCCCATCAAGCTACCAATGAGTTTCTTCACAGAATTGGAAAAAACTGCTTTAAAGTTCATATGGAACCAAAAGAGAGCCTGCATTGCCAAGACAATCCTAAATCAAAAGAACAAAACTGGAGGCATCACGCTACCTGACTTCAAACTATACTACAAGGCTACAGTAACCAAAACAGCATGGTACTGGTACCAAAACAGAGATATAGACCAATGGAACAGAACAGAGTCCTCAGAAATAATACCACACATCTGCAGCCATCTGATCTTTGACAAACCTGAGAAAAACAAGAAATGGGGAAAGGATTCCCTATTTAATAAATGGTGCTGGGAAAATTGGCTAGCCATAAGTAGAAAGCTGAAACTGGATCCTTTCCTTACTCCTTATACGCAAATTGATTCAAGATGGATTAGAGACTTAAATGTTAGACCTAATACCATAAAAACCCTAGACGAAAACCTAGGTAATACCATTCAGGACATAGGCATGGGCAAGGACTTCATGTCTAAAACACCAAAAGCAACGGCAACAAAAGCCAAAATTGACAAATGGGATCTCATTAAACTAAAGAGCTTCTGCACAGCAAAAGTAGCTACCATCAGAGTGAACAGGCAACCTACAGAATGGAAGAAAATTTTTGCAATCTACTCATCTGACAAAGGGCTAATATCTAGAACTTACAAAGAACTCAAACAAATTTACAAGAAAAAAACAAACAACCCCATCAAAAAGTGGGCAAAGGATATGAACAGACAGTTCTCAAAAGAAGACATTCATATAGCCAACAGACACATGAAAAAATGCTCATCATCACTGGCCATCAGAGAAATGCAAATCAAAACCACAATGAGATACCATCTCACACCAGTTAGAATGGCAATCATTAAAAAGTCAGGAAACAACAGGTGCTGGAGAGGATGTGGAGAAATAGGAACACTTTTACACTGTTGGTGGGATTGTAAACTAGTTCAACCATTATGGAAAACAGTATGGCGATTCTTCAAGGATCTAGAACCAGATGTACCATATGACCCAGCCATCCCATTACTGGGTATATACCCAAAGAATTATAAATCATGCTGCTATAAAGACACATGCACACGTATGTTTATTGCGGCATTATTCACAATAGCAAAGACTTGGAATCAACCCAAATGTCCATCAGTGACAGACTGGATTAAGAAAATGTGGCACATATACACCACGGAATACTATGCAGCCATAAAAAAGGATGAGTTTGTGTCCTTTGTAGGGACATGGATGCAGCTGGAAACCATCATTCTCAGCAAACTATCGCAAGAACAGAAAACCAAACACCGCATGTTCTCACTCATAGGTGGGAACTGATCAATGAGATCACTTGGACTCGGGAAGGGGAACATCATACACCGGGGCCTATCATGGGGAGGGGGCAGGGGGAGGGATTGCATTGGGAATTATACCTAATGTAAATGACGAGTTGATGGGTGCTGACAAGTTGATGGGTGCAGCACGCCTACATGGCACAAGTATACATATGTAAGAAATCTGCACGTTATGCACATGTACCCTAGAACTTAAAGTATAATAATTTTAAAAAATGAATTAAATTAGACAGCTTGTATGTATAAAGCAAGGTTTCTCGAACTGGGCATTATTGACATTTTGAGCTGATTTTTTTGTTGGGGTCACAGGTAGCAGACTGTCCTATACACTGTAGAATATTTAGCAGAATTCTGGGCCTCCACCTATTAGATGCCAATAGAACACCCCCACACACCATGTGAGAATCAAAAATGTCTGCAGATATTGTCAAATCTCCCCTGCAAGACAAAATCACTGAGAGTTAATAACCACTGGTAGTAAATCTTTAACACAGGGTCTGGCAAGTTATTAAACTGCCATATAAATCAGTTTCTTCATCTCTAAAATAGGCATAATAATCATGTTCAACTCATAGTTTGGTGAGAATATTGACTGACATAATGTGTATAAAGGGCTTAGCAGAATACCTTGCATATTACAAGTGCTTTTTTCAAAAAGCTATTTTTGTCATTAAAACTTAATGACTACAATTATTGCTATTTGTATTAGAGCCCTCCTTTAATCACGATTCTGAGTTTAATCCAGTCACTCACCTACTTTTCCCAGAGGACCTTACTATTCGTACTGCATACCCAGTGCTGGAGCCTTTTTCCTAATCCCTAGCTACCTTGTGGCCTCCCAAATGTCAAAATAAAAGCTCACCTTCCAAACTCAGTGTGGCTGGCTGTGTTGAGCACCTCGTGGCCACATTCCACTCACCCTTGGAACATTTGATTATTTCATCCTGGCCACCTAGAGCTGACAACCCCAGCTGGGTCAGAACATTAATAGTTGGTGATGGAGCTCTCAGAATACTGTGATTTGCCTGTCCTGTTGAACCTTCTTCATCTGTAAGGCGTACATTGGTGTCTTAGTCAGCTCTGGTTAAAACGCTTTAAAGACATTGCAGTAAATGAGGTCAATGAAGCATTAGAGGATGCTGAGCTCTCCTTTACATTGTCCTAGGGGCCCAAAAATGAGATGTTTGCTTCCAATACATCAAGAGAGACAGTGGTCAGACGTAAGAGTCACCAGTGAAAAGATGGTGGTCCCCATCCTTGGAGACTTTTAAAAAGAACTGGGAAATCTATAAATCACTTTAGGTAGTATGGACATTTTAACAATACTGATTCTTCAATCCATGGACATAGGATATCTTTCCATTTTATAGTGTCCTCTTAAACAAAAATACAGTTAGAAGAGTGTTCTGTAGCACAATAGGGTGGCTATAGTAAATAATAACTTACTGTAAATTTCAAAATAACTAAAAGAGTGGAATTGGGATGTTCCTAACACAAAAAAATAAATGCTTGAGATGATGAATATCCCAATTGTTATGATTTATTATACATTGTATGTTTGTATCAAGAATCACACATACCCCCTTAAATATATACTACTAATATATATCCATAATAAAAATAAAAATTTTTTTTAAAAAATGGCCAGGTGCAGTGGCTCAAGCCTGTAATCCCAGCACTTTGGGAGGCAGATCACGAGGTCAAGAGATCGAGACCATCCTGGCCAACATGGTGAAACCCCATCTCTACTAAAAATAAAAAATTAGCTGGGCGTGCTGACACGTGCCTGTAGTCCCAGCTACTCGGGAGGCTGAGGCAGGCAAATCACTTGAACCAGGGAGACAGAGGTTCTGTGGGCCAAGATCGCACCACTGCACTCCAGCCTGGCAACAGAGCAAGACTCTGTCTCAAAAAATAAATAAATAAATAAATAAATAAGCAGTGTCAGATTTCCGTGTGCTAGGAGGAAGAGCTGGTACCACTGATTTCTGCAGGTCTTTCCCAATTCCAGATTTCTAAAGCAGCTTCTCCCAACCACCTTGCTTCCCCCAGCCTCTGTGTATGAGTAAAAGCACACTTCTAGCTATGCACCCTGCTCTGATACCCAGCCCATCTCCTACCTGGCCCATGCCTCAGACAATCTTTCTACAAAGTTGAATCCTCCCACCATGAGTAACTGCTACCATAGGAATTACACAGGAAGTACATACTTCTCAAATATGAGAAGATAGGAACATAAGAATTACATACTTCTCAAATATCAAGTTCCACATTTGTTTTATATTATTTATTTTATTTTGTTCACAGACAAGTTTTCACTGTCTCCCAGGCTGGTGTGCAGTGGCACAATCATAGCTCACTGCAGCCTTGAACTCCTGGACTCAAGCAATCCTTCTGCCTCAGTCTCCCAAGTAGTTAGGACTATAGGCACATGCCACCATGCTTGGCTAATTTTTTTATTTTACAGAGATTGGGTCTCACTATGTTGCCCAGACTGGTCTCAAGCGATCCTCCTGCCTTGGTCTCCCAAAGTGTTGGTATTAGAGGTGTGAGTCACCACCCACAGCCTCCAGATTCATTTATTCAACCAAGCACATCTCCTAAGTGCTTATGCTGTGTCTGGTGCCTTGCAGGCAACAGGGATCCCATGATGAACCTTCATCAATCTTGCCCCTCAAAAATTTCATGATCTGGTAGATTTAGAAGTTTCACTGTTTACATGCCAAATTATGTGACCATGAGTCTACATATGTGTTTTTATTTTAATTATTCTTGGTGGAAACGTTTCTAAGATTATTATAGAGATGAACTCTCTTAAACAGAGCAGGCAGCTTAGCACAGTTTACCCTTTCCCTGGAGTTCCAAGACTGTGATTGAGACTCCCAAATCTGTATGACCCTGTGAGGCAGAGCAACCCTCTACAGTCCTTACTGTGATTTTTATCATATTCATATTGTTCCTATCCCTGTCACCATTCTCTGCCACCCACCAGCAGCAAGATTCTTCCTGCTCCTGAGAGTCCACCATATTCAATAAGCGTTTGTAATGCAGCAACAGCTTGAAAGAAATTCTTCCCCACCAATCTGGCTCTCCAGACATGTCCAGGACACCGTCCTCCATTTATGAGCTCTTGAAAATGGGTACTATTATTATGCTCATTTTACAGATGAGGAAATTGAGTCTCAGATAGGTTAAGTGACTTGCTCTGAAGCCACAGTAGCAGAGCTGGAACTTATATACAAACTGACTGACTCCGAAGATCTAATTCCTATTTGATCTATACTATTAGGAGTTTGTCACTTGTAGATAGGGGATGATCAGGGAGCTGCTTGACTCGATCCAAATCTGGACAGTTACATGTTTTAAAACAACCACAATTGGATCACCCACAGGTATTTTCTGAACACCTAGTGCTGTCAGAGATATGAAATAGCATGTCAAGGCCTTGAGAAGCTCACAGTCTAGTTGGGAATGTGGGCAGGAGACAGCAAGGGTACATCACCACCCAACCCACAGGAAGGTGCCAAAGAGTTCAGGATGGATGACTCAGCATGGCTGGGAAACTTCTACTCAAAGTTCTGCTGTCCATGAAGGGTCCTGAATCAGAACCACCTGAATGAGGAGTGGGAAGTAATGAGTCACTTGTCATAAGACTGTTCTAGCAGGAACAGGGGGTCAGAGGTGCTGGGCCATGCAGAGACAGGATATGTGGCTTCAACCATTCTTGCAGTCCTTCAATAACTATTGAATGGAATACTCCATACATGCAAGGCACTGTTCTTAGCACATTGAAGAAGACAGACAAGGTCACTGCCCTCATAGAGCTTGTATTCTAGTGGGGGAGGCCTTCTACAATTAAATAAACCAGACAATAAGAGACAGTGAGAAGCAAATGGGAAAGGAGCTATTGCTGATTGGGAGGGGTAGAGGAATAGTCTTTCCAAAGAGGTGACATCTCAGTTAGGACATAAAAGGATGAGGAAGAGCCATGTAAAAAGAAGAGTGTGCCAAGCACATAGAACAGTGTGTGAGAAGGTTCAGAGGTTCTTGTAAGGCTGATGTGGATGACAGCTACCTTCCATCCAGCAGGCTTTGCAGGTGGAGTTGTCCATGAAAAAGAAAGACCGAAAAGAGAACTCAATTGAGAGTAATTAGGCAACTGTCTCCATGTGGCTTTGGGGTTAGGAGCCGAGAAGGGAAGAAAAATGGAAAGAAAGGGAAGCTCCAAATATCCTGCTATAACTGGATGATTCTGAATATCTGGTGATAAATATTCATATAATAATTGATGATGATGATCATGATCATGATCATGATCATGATGATGACAATAAAAATGCTAAAAAGATCAGGCTGTCAGAGGGCAATGCTGCCTTTGGCAAAGATATGTGGCCTTTCTCAGACTCAAATAAAGGACAAAGGATAGCACATCATCCTTCATTCTCTTTCTCCTGCCTGTGACATGCCTGAGAATCCCAGAGGTCATTCTCACTTTGCCCACAGGCATTCCTACTGTATCCCAAGTCCCTGCTGGGATCACAGGCGTGATGATGCTCACTGCCTTCCCTGCCTCTAGAGATGGGTGCTGCAGTTGATCCCTTCTCACTAGTGGATGACACACCTGCTTCCCCCCACCACCACCCTGACTATGAGCATCTTGAGAACAGGACTAGGTCTTAGCCATCACTGTAGCCCTAGCACTTCCCCTGGGGCCTGGCGCATAGTAGATGTTCAGTAAGTATTGGCTGGAGAGAGAGAGGGAGGAGAAGATGGAGGAACTGAGAAATGGAGGAATAGATGGATAAAGAAATACATCAATCACCTGTCTCCAGTCAAGGACAGGCATTTAGCAGCTGTTCAGAAAATAGCTGATTGATTTTGATAGGTAAATGATAGGTCTTAATAAAATTCTCATTGTTGCTGAGCACAGTTGGGCTAGATTTTGAATAACAGTTTCTGTAAGATATTGATTCAGAATACCCCAGACCCCAGACCACCTCCTCTGACATTTTTATCAAATCAAAGGACATTGTGCTATATAGTGCAAAAAGCACAGAGCCTAGAACTCTGCCACTTATCTGGTTTGTGATCATGGGCATACTTCCTTAGACCTCTGTTTCCTCTTATTAAAGAGTTGGGGAATGAGTATGCCTACCCCAGAGAATTGCAGTAGCAATAAAAGGAATACTATTTTTGAAAGCAATTTGGGGTGTTTGTTTGTTTTGTTTGTTTGTTTCAAATCAAAATGAATGTATTGAGTACCTGCTGTATGTTCATTTCTGAGTGCTGGAAAGAAAGATAAAAGACAGTCCCTGTCCCAGAGAACCCCAAAGTCTAGCAGTTAAGACAGACCCGGGAATGGGGATGTGATGGTTAATTTTATATGGCAACTTGCCTGAACCACAGCGCCCAGATATTTGGTGAAGCATTATTCTGGATATTCCTGCGATGGTGTTTGGGACAAGATTAACATTTAAATCAGGGGACTCTGAGTGAAGCAGACTGCCATGTGGGTGGGCTTCATCCACTCTGTTGAAGCCCTAAATAGAACAAAGACTGACTTCCGCTTCATAAGAAGGAATTCTGCCAGCAGACAGCCTTTGGACTCAAACTGAAACTCTTCCCTGGGTCTCCAGCCTACCCATCAGATTTTAAGCTCCCCAAGTTTCCACAGTCACTTGAGTCAATTCCTTTAAGTAAACTTTTCTGTATACACACATCCTGTTTCTGTTTCTCTGGAGAACCCTGACTAACACAGAGGACAATAACACGGTAGTGAGTTGGATGCTCTAAGAATGATCCTTAAGAATCCAGTGTCACGGAAAACCAAGGAGCAGTGATTAGCTCCATCTGGAAGGGTGTGAAGGAGGGCTTAGGATACCGGAGCTGGGACCTGAAGGCCAAGTTCCTATAAAAAGATGAGAAAAGGGCCACGTGTGGTGGTTCACACCTGCAATCCCAGCATGTTGGGAGGCCGAGGAGGACGAATCACCTGAGGTCAGAAGTTCAAGACCAGCCTGGGCAACATGGTGAAATCTGATCTCTACAAAAACACACACACACACACACAAATAGCCAGGCGGTGGCATGTGCCTGTAATCCCAGCTACTTGGGAGGATGAGGCAGGAAAATCATTTGAACCTGGGAGATAGAGGTTGGAGTGAGCCAAGATTGTGCCACTGCACTCCAGCCTGGGCAACAAGGGTGAGACTCGGTTTCTATATATATATATATATGTGAAAAGATCTTCCAAGCATCACTTAACAGGATCATGCTCACTCCCTCCATTTCCTTAGTAGTTATATGAACTTTAATCAGATTATCTTTCTCCTGAAAATTCTCTTCTCTAGGCTGTTCCAGCCTATTGTATGGAGGACCAAGCTGTGTGACCTAGACAAATCCCCTAACATCTGTGAGCCTCAGTTTACTCTTTGCTTAAAGCCTGTTTCATGGAGTCCAGGAAGGCACTTTGCACACTTCCTTATAGCATGCACTATATAAATTAACTGCAAAGAAAGACAAATATTTAACAAATTTAAATAATCAAATAATATTATATAAGATTGTGAACTCTTATATCCTAGAGTTTCATTAAAAATGGAGACACTCCTGGGACACTAGTGGCAAGGGGCAGGAGGAAAGAAGAGTTGGCATCTTGTGTTCCCCCAAGGACACAGTTGGATGCAGAGCCTCAATGTCTGAACCTGAAGTTGGCCTCAGAGGGAGGACAGCTAGGCAGGCTGCTCTCTGAGATGGGAGAATGGAGTGCCCTCTGCCCCACTATTCTTCCACTATGAAAAAATGGGGAGTCTTCTGCCCCACTCTCCCCACTATGCAAAAAAGCAAGAATTCATGAAGATGGCATCTGCTTGGCCACAGACCAGAATCATCCTGGGATACCTGGATGAGACAACCCTGCAGAAAGCCCCATGCAGTCATTACATCTGTAGAGCCCCATCACAGACTCCTGAGAGTCAGGGTGGTCCAATCAAGGGCATTAACTGGGGACTCCCCAGTGGCCTGATGTAGGCCAGTCATTCGGGGATAAACTTCTTTATCTGGGGCTCTTTCCTTACCCCAGGCCCTGCTGGACCAAGGTTCTCTTTCAATAACCAGTTTTGTTGCTCAAGGATAAAGGGAGAATGCCCCATGGACAGAAGAAACTAAATCCCTGAAGAATTCAATTGGCTGCTGCATCCATTGAGAAGATTAAAAATATACTGAGCTCATACTGTTTCTCTCTTAAGAGGAGCAAGATACTAACTAGACTACTCTAGGGATGTTCCTTAAGTCTCAGGCCAAATTAAAGTCCAGACACACATTATTTGTGTGAATTGAAAAGATCTTATGTCTAGAGACTCAAACTGACAAACAAGAAAACCAAACCAAAAAGGAAAATGAAAAAGAGGGAAAGGGGAAAAAAGTAAAAGGGAAAGGCAAAGCATTTATGAAAGCATTCAGAGCCCAAGGTGGTATCATGGCAAGACCAGGGGCCTTTTGAGTGTCTGAGACCTGGGTTTGAATTTTAGTTCTGCCCCCTTATTAGTTTTGTCATCTTATCTTTCCTTTTTTCTCTTTGGTTCAGTCTCTTTGTCTATCAAATCTAGTGATACCTACTTTTCAGGAACATTGTGAAGATTAAGATTACAGAAGAGATGATGTTATTTGTCGATTGGGTAGGCTTTCAACAAATAGTTTCAGTTACTGTCATTTCACCAGAAATGGCTCTTTATGTTCGAGTTAAAATGCATTGGATAATTGTTTTTTAATGGAAGCAGCAACAAAATTATAATCAAAAGAGCAACATAGCACATGCCATGTAGAATTCTATGCTACGGTTTCGTTTAGAAGTCAACGTTTTCATCTTTATTTTATGCCTAATGCAGAAATGCCTCAAGTTTATTTACCAACTAGACACTAATGTGCATTCTAAGGATAATTACCCTCACCAGGATCTGACTCTGGCTATAAAATGTTAAATAACAAATCACTTAGTGAAAGAAAAAAATTTTTTTGCTTTAAATAAAGATGAGAGGGATAGTGGAGTCCATAAAATAAGTCAGTCATATCTGTGCTTTGCTCTTTTCAACACATCACTAAAACAAGGGTTCTCCTGTCTCCATTTATCTTAAACTGAACTGAGGCTCCCAGCTCCTGGAAATGAGACCACAAATGATCAATTACATTTTAGTGCACGAAGTCAAAGGGTAAATGTATTATTGCTCACCACAGGCCGACCCTAACCTCAGGATTAATGCCATAAACAACAAAAAAAGAAAAATATAGTTAAGCCTTCTATGAAAATATAGAAGGCACTGGCTTCTGGCTCCAAAAAATTACAAAAGGGAAATGATGACCCCTACTGTTAGGAACAAGAACAGACAGCGGCTTTGGGAACCTGGAGAGGGCCATGTGGTAGCAGGCGTGGTTATTCTGGGAGCTGCAAGGACACTGGTTCCCACAGTGGTGTGTTTTCCTATTGACGCCCCACTGGGCAGGAGGGCCTGGGGGAAGCAAAAAATTTATAAGCTCTCTGTTTAAAATATTTTTAATTTTTTAATTAAGAAGCTTGGGCTTGCTCTGGTGAATATAACTTTTTTGAATTATATTTTATGCTTGAAATGACCACGCAATTTCTGATAAAGACTTGTTAATGACGATCTCTCCAAATTCCCAGTGGTCACCATCCATGGGAAAACTTGTATGCACAGGTAACAATGAAATATTTGTAATATTTTAACCATTCCATACTTAAAGGATCTAATAGCACTTTGACATGTGGAAATTTCTTGTAATAATGCAAATGCTTTTAAATTCAATCCAACCTTTTCACACTGAGTATTTTTAAATAATGATGAAACTATAATCTGCAAAACATATGAATTGTTGGAGGTGTCATCCTGCAGCAGGCTTACACACCACAGAGAGAGCTTGTCAGCCACAAGTGGACAGACAGCCAAGAACTGTGATATTTCTATTTCAGGGCTTCCGCTTGGAGCTATGCTTCACACTATCCCTGCTAAACCTCCTCAGTGCCACCTCGTTCTTCTTACAATGACCACCTACCTCTTCCCTGCACAGCCTACAACGTCCTCCATCGCCCACCCTATCCTGATCTCATCATCCATTCCTTTCCAGGTTCCTTGCTGGCTGACTTTGACTTTCTCCATGGCTCTTTCCTGCCCCAGTACCTTCACACGAACTGTTCATTACCTCTGCCTGGAACATTCCTCCCCTGTCTTCGCCTAGCTAACGCCTATTCATGTGTGTGTTCCACAGGATGCCTTCTCTGATCACAACAAAGTCTCCCCATGCTCACAGTTTTGTTTTCAGTAACCTCATCTGTAAAAATGGAAATAAAAATAGGTTTGTTTTGAGGAATAAATGAGATATGACACATTTAAGAACCTAGAACAGTGCCTGGCTTGCAATGAATGTTCAATAAATCATCACTACACTTTCACACTTTTCCTCTGTGGCCTGTATCACAACTATAAATAGATGTTGATTTGCTTGTATTTGTTCCTTATTAGGCTGTGAACTCCGTAAGGCCAGAGAACATGTCTTTTTCTTTTTCCACCACTATCTACCAAGGCCTAGCATAGTCCTGGTGTCAATGTGTATTTAGGGTTTTTGTTGTTGTGATTGTTGTTTTATCTGTATATTTTCATTTTCTTTCCAACCTTTATTTTGGGTTCAAGGGGTATATGAGAAGATTTGTTACATGGGTAAATTGCATTTTGTAGGGATTTAGTGTACAGATTATCACCCAGCTAATGAGCTTAGTAACAAATAGGTGGTTTTATTGTTGTTGTTTTTGGAGGGTCTTTTTTCCGTTTGTTTTTTGTTTTTTGTGGGTTTTTGGGTTTTTTTGTTTGTTTGTTTGTTTGTTTGTTTGTTTTTTGAGATGGAGTTTCACTCTGTTGCCCAGGCTGGAGTGCAGTGGGGCGATCTTGGCTCACTGCAAGCTCCACCTCCTGGGTTCAAGCGATTCTCCTGCCTCAGCCTCCCGGGTAGCTGAGATTACGGGCATGCACCACCATGCCAGGCTAATTTTTGTATTTTTAGTAGAGACGGGGTTTCACCATGTTGGCCAGGCTGGCCTCGAACTCCTGACCTCAAGTGATCCGCCTGCCACGGCTTCCCAAAGTGCTGGGATTATAGGCATGAGCCACCGTGCCCGGCCCAAATAGGTGCTTTTTAAATCCTCACCCTCCTCCCAGCCTCCACCCCCAAGCAGGCCCTGGTGTCTATGCAGTTGGTCATGGAAATTCTACACAGCAGAGAAACCACAACAAGTAATTGGAGGGCGAATCTGAAAAAGTTTAAAATACTGACGTAAAAATACACCAAACCCACTTCCTCTTGCTGCCCCCACCTCCCTAGCCCCACCCTGCCATACTTCCTTCCCCTCCCTCCCTTTTATCCCTTGCTGTTCCTGAATCTGCTTTTCTGGCATTCCATATTTCTCTGCACCATTCCCATATATGAGCTGATACACAGTGAGTGCTCAATAAACTTTATTGAATAAATTCTGGGACAACTGAAGAGCTGGATAAACAGAGGGAGGATGGATATGTAGGAGAATGAGAGGATAGATGGGGTACATGCTCCCCCACTTAGCATGGAAGAAATTTCCTCTTGTGATTTCAAAAATCTACCCCCACAAAATCTCTACCCTGATGTTCCCCTAACCCAGTGAAAACAGAAGTGGTCCTTCTCCTTGAAGTTAATTTAAAACCTAAACATGAATCCAGTCTGATGGGCCCGTGACACTTGAGGATCCATCTGGGCAGCCTCTCCATTACTCCTAATGGCCGGCTTTGAAATGGAATTACTTCATTCTTCAAAGTAAAGCGCAGGGAGTTTTTCCCTCTCTGAACAGCAAGCACATACTGCAAAGACATTCTGCTTCTATAAATATGCTTTTCTAAATGTTAAAGGGTTAGAGCAATTTCCAAAGGTCTCTGCCTCGAAGGAGCCCTCCAATGATATTTAATTGAACTACTTTTGCTTTGAGAAGTGAGGAAACTAAAATGTAAGAAGTGGAAATGCCTCTTGGTTTTATGTCAAAACATAGGCTTCTAGAAAAAACAGTGGAAAATAATTTTCTGTTATTAAACTCAGGAAAATGAACATAAAAAGCTCAACCAAAGAGAGCAAAGTACAGGATTTTTGTAGGACAGTTGGAGGAAAAACTGGCTTCTTCAAAATTCTCATTTTAAACCCTTACCAACTGTTGAAGGCATTTTTGTTAATAAAAATCACTAAAAATCTCTCTCCTTCCTTTGGCATTCAAAATTGAGCATTTGATATAAACATGTCTGCTGCAAGTTTAAATATTAACTTCTTTCATGACATCCCCATGGTGTTTCCAGAGCAAATTCTTCTGAACAGAAGAAACTAAATTTTGTAAAGGTTGAAAAAAGAGACAAATCACCTAAGTGAAGCAAACTCTCTGAAAATAGGCAAATGATCAACTTGTCATTTTGTATTTGTGAAAACATTTGAATGACAGTTGGCATATTTCAACCTAAGTCACATTAAGGAGCCAACAATTAAATCTTTGCTCCTGCTCAATGTATTGATAATATTGGTATAATTCTGAATTTGACGTGATGTTCTCTGAAGAGAAAAGGGACTGGGGACTGCTGAGTCAGCATTCACAGAATGCCAGAAAGAGAAGGTGAATGAGTTTGATTACTACACAGTTGCAACTGCTGTGCCCTGCAGAACCCCAGTGGACACCATGCATTTAGACTACAATGTGAATGGTGCCACGGTGGCAGAATTGCATAGCTGTGGCAGTCTAAAATATTTACCATCTGTCTTTTTATAGAAAAAGTTTGCTAGGCCAGGTATGGCGGCTTACACTTGTAACCCCAGCACTTTGGGAGGCCAAGGCAGGAGGATCGCTTGAGCCCAGGAATTCAAGACCAGCCTGGGCAACACAGCAAGGCTCTATCTCTACAAAAAAGTTAAAGATTAGCTGGGCATGGTGGTGCACACCTGTAGTCCCAGCTACTCAGGAGACTGAGGTGAGAGGATCTCCTGAGCCCAGGAGGCTGAGGCTGCAGTGAGCCATGATTGTGCCACTGCACCCTAGCCTGGGTGACAGAGGGAGACTCTGACTCAAAAAGAAAAGAGAAAAAATAAAAGAGAAGGGAAGAGAAGAGAAGAGGAGAAGAAAAGAAAAGAAGAACAGAAAAGAGAAAAGAAAAGAAAGGGAAGGGTTGGGTTTACTGACCTCTGAATTATAAGGACACTGTGCTCTATAGGGCAAAGCTCGAGGAGACAGGCCATGGCTTCTCTTGTCCTTTTTCCAGGCCTCTGTTTCCAGATCTGTAAGTTAAAGCTAAAACGTCCTACTCCTTATGTCTTAGAGTGCTGTGTGGGACATATTGGTTGAAGATTTTTTTGAATGAATTTTTGTATTTTTTCACTAAGAAACATACTGTGTAATTGAGAAAATGAAAAATGTTTCCATTCTTTCCTTGATGTTTTCTATGCTATGAACCAAGAGTAAGTGATTCACTGAACAAAACAGTTCTCCAGTGAACAACCTGTGCATCTGTACTTTGCACACTTTGCAGTTACACTGTTGTCTTTTGTGAGGCTACCTAGCATGAAAATATTTCTCCAATAGAGTAGAACCCAAACCACAGGGAGGCAGCAGCCAAAATCTCACTATTGTAGCCAAAGGGGATGTGTATTTCCCCTTCTCCACTCCTTGCATCTGGTCCATGCTCAAAGTAAGCCAAACCAGTGCTCTTGTGCAGAACCCTAAATCTAAAGGGGGTGACACATAAATCTAGGCACAATGGACACTACCAAAGCCAGCAGTAGTGGAGATGACAGTCCAGCAGTGGTGAGGGAGAACAGGACTACCCTTATCACTGCTTGAGGGTGCCTGGGTGTGGATAGCAGCCCACACTTGACTCACCAAGCTCATACATCTAGCTTGTGGTGGCAAAGTGGGCACTTTTTTTCTAATTCACATAAATGAATAGCAGCAGTTCTGAGCTGAGCTGAGGTTCAGGTAGAAGCACCTGCAGCTGGCATCTATTCCAGGGTCACTCCCTCGGTCGCTGCTCTCCAGCCTTCTTGCTGCTTCTGTGAGTACTCCATTACCCTTCCAGTGCGTCACTTTTCTGAAGTTTGAAAGAGTCAGTTTCTGTTGTTTGCACACCTGTAAGAGCACTGATTGCACACCCCTACTTGCCAGCCAATCCCACCTTGTTTAGTTACCTAAGGGCCCCTGGCAAAGACCAGACTTAATGGGGTGTGCAGAATTAGAAGATAAAGAATATGTTGAATGAGACTATCGCTCCACTACCCAGATAATAGAAATCAGTCTCCGCATACTAATTTTTTTAAACAGACAGGGATTAGAGACCATCTATCCCAAACCCTCCATTTGTGGATGAAACCCAGAGGAAGCAGGTGAGTTGTTCAAGGTCACCCAGCTACATAATAGCAGCTTCTATAAGACCCGCTCTCTCAGCTTCTTAATTGCATTATTTATGTGGGCACCATGATGATGCGGCTGGAGTCAAACAAAAGAGAGGCATTAATTCAGCTCACCAAGCTGTGCCTAAATGCTCACAGAATGCTTTGCTAAAATCAATTTTGCCTTCAAACTTTAATCCTGGCCCAGAAGCATAACCCTGATTTACGAAATCTTAAAAACAAAGTTGTGAGATTTAAACATTAAAAAAAAAAAAAATTCAGATCTGCAGGATGGAGATGCCTCTTCTTGTGGTTACTGGAGTAAAGCACTGAAGCTTCTGAAGTTGGACCCGGGACATGCGTGGGTGAGAGGCAGCAGTGAACTGCCACCAGGAGAGCCTTACATGTCCATCTCTTCTAGAGTGAAACTGAGTTTTCGTCTTGTAAATGCTACAGATGATGCAAAAGTGGAACGATGATGTGCCTAACAGAAGTGCCTAATTCAAGTTGTTTTGTTTCAGTGAATCACTTAATCTTTGTTCATAGCATAGAGAGCATCAAGGCAGAAATGAAGACATATTTTCTGCTTTCTCAATTATACGATATGTTTCTTAGTGAAAAAAATACAAAAATTCATTCAAAAAAATGTTCAACCAATATATCACACACAGCACTTTAAGACATAAAGAGTAGGAAATTTTAGCTCCGTTATAGATCTAGAAATAAAGCAATAGAAGCCCCTCTCCTCAGGCTTTGTTCCATAGACCACAGTGTATTTATAATCCAGAGGTCAGCAAATTTTTTCTATACAGAGACAGATGATAAATATTTCAGGCAGTTAAAATTACTCAACTCTGCCATGGTGGCAGTATGTAAACAAATAGGAGTAAAAGTGTTCCAATAAAACTTTATTTAAAAAAACAGACTGTAGGCCAAATTTAGCCCATGGGCCACAGTTTGCCCAGCCTTCTATAGGTGATCAGAGTGCACAGTCCTAATCCTCTAACACCCACACATTCTATCATCACAGACTCTAAACTCAGCCTTGAGCACCTTTCAATTGGTAATATCATATCTCAGATCCAGAGGTGGTAATTACTGCCATAAGAGGCAACATCTCAGTTTTTCATAAACTGTTACAGAAGGGTAAACCTTTCCAACACATCCAAGACAATCTTTACTTACCAGGAGGCCAAAACCTCCCTCATTGCCCCCCTGAGTCCCACTGTGTAACATTGCAATTCAATTCTCAGAATCAGTATGCAACCACTCATCATCTTTGCAAGCATTTTTGCCCGAAAAGCCAGGCAGTAGTCTCACAGTGACAACACGAGAATAACTTGTCATTCTGGTAATGGTCTAACTGCATATAAGTGTCTGTCATAATGAAAATTAGTCTCTTCCGTTTCAATTTATTTTGTCAACAATCCAAATGAAGCCCGAATATATCTTCCAACACCGTTTCACACAGACCAAATAGGGAAGAGAACTTTAAAATGAACCTCATCATCATATGACTAAATATTTACATTAAAAAAGATTTTCTCTTCTGGAAGACATCCCAGCTCTACTGTTCTCCCCTGCCAGTACACCTGCAGCTTTTTGTAACTAATTAAGGAACTCCAGAAAACACATTCAAAAGGGCCTCCGAAAACAGATGCACTCTCCATTAATTAAACAAGCCAGAGCAATCACCCAGGCTTGTAATTGGAAAATGTGCTTCTTTCCTGCATTTTAAGGCAATCACATTTATTTGCAAATGTTTTTGATGGTTTCTCAAAAGAGAAAGCCGGCTAGCAGCAGGCTCTGGCTCTCTCTAGCAGGCAAGGCAGATGTTTGGGAAAGGTTGGAGGTATGAGGCAAAGTCACCCAGGTTCTCTAATTAGTTCTTCTCCCTCCAGAAGACTGTGCTAATGAGATAAGGAAGTTTAAGTGCTAAAAAAAGAAAGAAAGCCTGCCAAGGCTGCTTAACAGTACAAAGATGGTCCCATGCCATATACTCTTTAGGGCTCTAATTGGTGTATGCATTGATCTAAGTGTGTGCAGAGTTAGCCCCCTCTTAGCTAAGCTTACACGGTCTGCAGAGGCAGCACTGGGAGCAGGAGGAAGGTGGAGAAAGCCATCAGTGGGCGATTTAAGAAAACACAATAGCCTGGAGTCTCTCCTATACTCTTGTCCTCGGGTTCCAAGCAGTGTTTTAGGGAAACCCCAGTCTTTTTTTATTCTTTAAGTTCTGGGGTACATGTGCAGAACGTGCAGGTTTGTTACATAGGTATACACGTGCCATGGTGGCTTGCTGCACCCAGCAACCCATCATCTACATTAGATATTTCTCCTAATGCTAGCCCTCCCCTGGCCCCCCACCCCCCGACAGGCCCCGGTGTGTGATGTTCTCCTCCCTGTGTCCATGTGTCCTCATTGTTCCCCTCCCACTTATGAGTGAGAACATGCGGTGTTTGGAAACCCCAGTCTTAAGTAAAATTCTCTTATGGTAGGGTTACCCTAGTACATCAGCATCCCGATTAGGGATTTCAGATGCCATGCCTCCAGTGGCCACTAGTAAGGTTGTTAAACAACTGCTTCTCAGCAACATGCCTACTCGTCTATACTTCCTTCTGTGATGTGGGGCTGAGACTCTACAAATGAATTCCCTCTTTGCCAGATGGCTTCCTGTTAGGAGCCGCTGATGTGGAGGGCACTTGAGGGAGATTGGAAAGTTGGAGGAGGGATAAAGAACTTGCTCTTTTCTGTTTTGCTCTGTCCTGTTGGCATCACTTTGGTGATGGCCCTCCACTGCAGCAGCAAGATATAACAGCACCAGCTGGCAGCATACCCTTCTGAGTTCTCAGTCCCACATCCATAGGGCCCCTTCTCCAAGAATCTAGGTTCCAAAAACCCCATCTTTGTAACTTTGTTTCTCAAGCCCTGTCTTAGTCTAATCAGGCTGCTATAACAAAATATCTTAGACTAGGTAATTTAGAAATAATATAAATGTATTTATGACAGTTCTGGAGACTGAGAAGTCCAACATCAAGATGCTGGTTGATTTGGTGTCTGGTGAGGGCTCACTCTCTGCTTCCAAGATGGCATCTTGTTGCTGTGTCTTCTGGAAGGGACAAACACTATGCCTTCATGTGGCAGAAGGCACAGAAAGGCAAAAAGGGATGAACTCTCTCCCTGAAGCCCTTTTATAAGGGCACTAATCCCATCTATAAGGGTGGAACCCTCTAACCTAATCATCCCCTAAGGGCCCCACCTCAGTATCATCACTTTGGGGGTTAAGTTCCAACATATGAATTTTGGAAGGACACATACGTTTAAACCATAGCAAGCACTAAGGATACTGTATCTTTCTGCAGATACTGCATTTTGTTTGTTTGTTTGTTTGTTTGTTTTTTGAGACGGAGTCTTGCTCTGTCGCCCAGGCTGGAGTGCAGTGGCGCAATCTCGGCTCACATACCTCCGTGTTCCCTTTTTGCCTTTAGGTCCCTTTGAAAGAGATAATTTAATTTAGAGAAAACTAATACAACCTTTTTTCCCTGACTTGACTCTGACCGATCCAATATTTAATATCAAGAGTGATCCCAGAAAATGGTCTTCAGATAGCATTCTGGGATTGCTTTTGTCATGAACTTGGCCTTAAATGCAGTTGTGGAGTGTTTGAGAAATGGGATGTTAGTAGTAGTAACCCATAGTAGGCAGTGACATCATGATTAATCAAATTATCACCCACAATTGATCATGATGGATTGCCTACTGAAGCAATTGCCTAGGAGACCAAGTGGCTGCTGCACTTGACTGTTAAAGGTATGACAATGACTTCAAGGACTGTATAGAGGGACAGCTATATCTACCTGCACTGAAGAGACTAAGAAAATGACAAATTCAAGGCTTTAATGCTCACCTGAAGTCATGGTCAGAGAACCAGAGAGCTTTAATTATTATTTTTTATAACTGCAGATACTATCTCGACAAAAACCGAATGCAAAACCTAATTGTGAGTTACTGAATCACAACTTAAGTTGAACTGTCAGTCTCATATGTTAAGGCATTGATTAGGAAAGAGTGGGACCCTGGATATAAAATAAGGATATGTGGGTGGACTCAGATGACGCTGAAAACCCTCAGCCCCTGTCTTTCTGAGCCTCTTTTTCATAGAAAGCAGGAGCACCTCCTTCTGTGTCTAGGAAACTAATCTTCCTTTGCTTGAGGATCTTGTAACATTTCACCAGGGACCATGCAAGGTATGTCTATTCTTCTCAACACCCACCCAGTATTAGTTATCTATTGCCACACAACTAATTCCTGTAAAATTTAGTGGCCTAAATAAACAATAAACTTTTATTATCTCTCACAGTTTCTGTGAGTCTGGAATTCAGGCACAGCTTAGTTGGGAAATTCTGGATCAGGGTCTCTCATGAGGTTGCAGTCAGGGTGAAGTTTTCAAGAAAACCTTCAGCTGGGGATAACCCAACTGAAGGTTTGACTATGGGCGGGAAGATCTACTTTCAAGATGTCACTCATGACTGGGAAGTTGGTTCTGGCTGTTGGCAGGAGACCTCAGTTCCTCATCACATGGATCTCTCCACAGAGAACTTGAGTGTCCTCATAACATGGTGGCTGGTTTCCCAAGAGTGAGTGATCCAAGACAGCATACGGGGAAGCCACAGACCTATCCCCTAGCCACAGGTGATTGAACCAGGGTAGACACTGACCCATGAGGCATCCTGGTGGAAAAAGCTCAGCTAAAAAAGAGAAAATGGAATCAATGGAGTCTGTCAGATTATCTCTTAGGAATTTGATCTGGAATACATGCTGGACAGATCCTAAGTCCTAAGGGCTATAAGTAAGCTGAAGTTATGCAGAAGCAGGAGCCCTGAGGAGGAGAAAAATACACAGGGGAGCAGGAAACGGAGGCAGGAAGGATGTCAATAAAAGTAGGAAAGGTAAAGGCAAATATTAGGAGATGTTATATTACCTTAAAATAGTATGCCTGCAAACTCCAACTGAGGGGCCAAAATGATCCTGTCAGTAGAAAAGCCTCAGAACCTTCCCGTCCCTGAACTGTGCCTCACTTCGACTCTTTCATAACTCTCAGGACAAGTCGGAGTCTTAGCTTCCTTTTTTGCTGTGTGCATCCTGATAGCAAGGCCTCATTGCTGTTTCTTTGCAAGCTTCTATTTCTTACAACTAAGGCAGCCAAGTGAGCCAAATGATTATTTTAATCAAATAATGCGCCTCAGAGTTTACATAGCTCTCTCACAGCCCATTGACATCAAATTCTTACAAGACCCCAGAGAGGGAGCACAGTAACTGCTCCATTCCACAGATGAGGTAATTGAGGCTCATAAGGATTAAAGTAACTGGCCAAGTTCACCCAAATAGTAAGGTAAACCAGGGCGGAGCTCAAATCCAGTTCTACTTCCTTGCCAATGTTCTTTCCCATGTCACCATATAACTACTATCATATATATATATATACACACACATATACACACACACAAACGAACTAGGGAAGATGCATTCAGCCACCAAGTCACCCTTTATGCACTGAGCACCATTCTAAGAGTTCAGACACAGCAGGGAGTGAAACGAAGACCTTTGTCTCATGGAGATTCCATTCGTAAGTGTAGTCATGTGAAGCAAACCACAAACATAAAATGAATTCTGAAAGCCCATCATGAAATCTGCCCCATTGTCCTGGAGCGTCAGCACTTCAGGGTATGTATGTGATTATTATTACTATATGCAGGCATACCCCGGGAGATTGCGGGCTCAGTTCCAGAATGGCACACTAAAGCAAATGTCGCAATAAAGTGAGTCACAGAAATTTTTTTGTTTCCCAGTGCATATAGGAGTTATGTTTACCCTATGCTGTAGTCTAATAAGAGAACAATGCCATTATGTCTCAAAAAATCAATGTGTATACCTTAATTTTAAAAATACATTATGGTTAAAAATTGTGAATGATCATGTGGGCCTTCAATGAGTCATAATTTTTTTTTTTTTTCTTAGTCAGAGTTTTGCTCTTGTTCCCCAGCCTGTAGTGCAATGATGTGACCTCGGCTCACTGCAACCTCCACCTCCCGGGTTCAAGCAATTCTCCTGCCTCAGCCTTACACATAGCTGAGATTACAGGCACCTACCACCATGCCCGGCTAATTTTTTGTATTTTTAGTAGAGACAGGTTTCACAATGTTGGTCAGGCTGGTCTCGAACTCCTGACCTCAGGTGATCTGCCCACCTCAGCCTCCCAAGTGCTGGGAGCTTTCTTTTTTGCTATGTGCATCCTGATAGCAAGGCTTCATTGCTGTTTCTTTGCAAGCTTCTATTTCTTACAACTAAGGCAGCCAAATGAGCCATAGCTTTTAATCAAATAATGCGCCTCAGAGTTTACATAGCTCTCTCACAGCCCATTGGCATCAAATTCTTACAAGACTCCAGAGAGGGAGGACAGTAACTGCTCCATTCCACAGATGAGGTAATTGAGGCTCATAAGGATTAAAGTAACTGGCCAAGTTCATCCAAATAGTAAGGTAAATCAGGAGATCGCACCACTGCACTTCAGTCTGGTGACAGAGCAAAATACTGCCTCAAAAAAAAAAATTGTATCCAATCCTGTCAAATCCTGTCATGGCTTTATCAACTAAATGTATGTAATATTCTAAACACTGTTGTCATTTCAACAATTTTCACAGCATTATTGCAAGGAGTAGTTTCCATTTCAAGAAACCAGTTTCTTTGTTCATCCATAAGAAGCAACTCCTCACCCATTCAAGTTTTATGAGATTGCAGCAGTTCAATCACATCTTCAGGCTTCAATTCTAATTCTAATTATCTTACTATTTATACCACATCTGCAGTGACTTCTTTCACTGAAATCTTAAGCCCTTCGAAGCCATCCATGTGGGTTGAAATCAACTTCCTCCAAACTCCTGTTAATGTTGTGAATCACAAGTGTTTCTTGATGCCATCTAGAATGTTGAATCTCTTCCAGAAGATTTTCAGTTCACTTTGCCCAGATCCAACAGAGGAATCACTGTGTATGGCAGCTATAGCATTTAAAGTCAAAATTACCCCTTGATTTGTCAGTTGCAGAATTGTGTTGTCAGACATGAAAATCACATTAATCTCCTTGTGCACCTCCATCACAGCTCTTGGGTGACTAGGTGCATTGGTCAATTAGCAGTCATTTTTTTTTTACTATTATTTTGTAGAAACAGGGTCTCCCTATGTTGCCCATTCTGGTCTTGAACTCCTGGGCTCAAGTGATCCTTCCACCTTGGCCTCCCAAAATGCTGGAATTACAGGTATGAGCCACTGCACCCAGCCTTTTTGTTTTTTATTTATTGTTATTATTTGTAGTGAGCAATAAAATTTGAAAAGACTTTCTTCTGAGCAGTAGGTCTCAACAATAGGTTTAAAATATTCAGTAAACCACGCTATAAAGAGATGTGCTGCCATCCAGGCTATGTTGTTCCATTTATCAAGCATAAGCAGAAGTGATTTAAAATGTTTCTTAAGGGCCCAAGGATTCGGGGAATGGTAAATGAGCACTGGCCTCAACTTAAAGTCATCAGCTGCACTTGCCCCTAATAAGAGATTCAGCCTGTCCTTTGAAGCTTTGAAGCCAGGCACTGACTTCTCCTTTCTAGCTATGAAAGATGGCGCCTTCTTCCATCTGATCTTTTTCCTTTTTCTGAAGGCCATTTCATCTATATTGAAAATCTGTTGTTCAGTGTAGCCACTTTCATCATTGATCTTAGCTAGATCTTCTAGATAACTTGCTGCAGCTTCTCCAACAGCACTTGCTGCTTCACCTTGCACTTTTATATTATGGAGATGGCATCTTTTTTAAACCTCATGAACCAGGCTCTGCTAGCTTCCAACTTTTATTCTGTAGCTTCCTCACCCCTCTCAACCTTTAGAGAATTGAGGAGAGTTAGGGCCTTACTCTGGATTAGGCTTTGGCTTAAGGGAATGTTGTGGCTGGTTTTATCTTCTATCCAGATTACTAAAACTTTCTTCATATCAGCAATAAGGCTGTTTCACTTTCTTATTATTCATGCATTCGATGGAGCGGCATTTTTAATTTCCTTCAAGAACTTTTCTTCTGCATTCACAGACCTAGCTTTTGGCCCATCTCAGCTTTCAACGTACCTTCCTCACTAAGCTCAGTTATCTCCAGCTTTTAATTGAAAGTGAGAGACACGAGATTCCTCTTTTCACTAGAACACTTAGAGGCTATTGTAGTGTTATTAATTGGCCTAATTTCAATATTGTTGTGTCTCAGGGAATAGAGAGGCCCAAGGAGAAGAGAGACAGGAGAATGGCTGATTGGTGAGTCGGAACACACTCACTTATCAAAGTTCTTCATCTCATCTGGGTGCAGTTTATGGAGCCTTAAAACCATTACAATAGTAACATCAAGGATCACTGATCATAGATCACCATAACAGATACAATAATAATGGAAACATTTGAATTATTATGAGAATTACTCAAATGTAACACAAAGCCAAAGCAAGTACATGCTGTTGGGAAAATGGCACTGATAGACTTGCTCAACCCAGGGTTGCCACAAACCTTTAATCTGTAAAAAAAATGCAGTATTTTGGGCGTAACAAAATGAGGCATGGCTGTATAATTTTATTTATTTATACACAGAATAATTATAGTTGTCAGTATATCTAACTGTCAGACAGTTTGGACAATTCAAACCAGACTTAATTTATAAGGTATAAAACTTCAAGTTACTTAACCTTGTGCCTCTGTGGCTTCATCTGAAGAACTGGAATAATAATAGTACCTGTCTCACAGTGCTGTTATGAAGATTCAATGAATGGAAATATGTAAAGTACTTAGAACAGCATCCAATACATGGTAAGTATGTGCATTATTAAGTATTAGGATGATATGTTTTTATGAATATTATTAAAAATATTATTATAGAAGTTTCAAAAGCAAACCTTGTTTCGATAAACTTAGGAAAACCTTGATTTTCCTTAAAGTGATGTTTTCATCAAGGAGGCAAAAGAAGAAACTGGGACCGTGAGTCCAGGCAGACCTGGCCTTGCTTGTCACTTGCTGTGTGTCTTTAGGTAAGATGCTTTAACTCTCTGAACCCCAGTCATCTTATCTACAAAACGGAGAGGAATAACATCCCATCCTCTGGTTTGTTGTGAGAAATGAGCAGTACATTGCAGTTAGTATTGTGACAGGTAATAATAAGCACTGAATCAGCAATACCCATTGCTGTTGACATCATCATTATGTCGTTGTTACCTGCGAACTCTAGTGGGTGGAATTAAGCAGATTTAATTTTGAAAATATGCAGATTTCACTAGGATAGTAAAAACTGTGGCCTGTTATACCATTGGATATTTATTATTTGCCTCCAGTCCTGATATGGCAACTTTGAAGAATGTCTGGCCCATAGGAGAAGCTAAGAGGTTTTTTAATTAGTTAATTCTAACATTAAGTAAGTAATATATTGCCTTGAAAGGAAAACATTCAAGACTTCTTCTTTCTTTCTCTTTATCCTCTTCTTCAGTTGCCCAAGGAGAAGGAATTTCCATGGTCTAGTCAGTTTTGTGAACACTTATTGGGCTGAAGGTTGAAGGCACCGTGTTAGGAGGTCTGTGCATACAAGAGAGTAAGGAAACAGAGTGAGTCCCTGATGGATAAGACTCAGCCGCCCATCTTACCTCCTGCCTCTTCTCCCACATGGCACCAGCCCTGGCATAGCACTAAGCCAGCCTGGTACCAGATGCTGGAAATTGGTGCTTCCATTCTCACAATTCCACTCTCTGATTACAGTCTTCTGGTTCTGGAAGGGGTGGAATGGATCAGTCTTTCCTCTTCAGGTCTTGACCACATAGGCAGAACAGATCTGGCACTCAACTACATTTTTTTCTTTTCTTTTCTTTTCTTTCTTTTTTTTTTTTTTTTTTTTTTTTTTGACAGGGTTTTGCTCTGTCGCTCAGGCTGGAGTGCAGTGCACTGGCATGATCTCAGCTCACTGCAACCTCCACCTCCCGGGTTCAAGCAATCCTCCCACCTCTGCCTCCCAAATAGCTGGGACTACAGGCGTGCCTTAGCACGCCCAGGTAATTTTTGTTTTTTCATTTTTTTCTAGAGCTGGGGTTTCACCATGTTGCCCAGGCTGGTCTCAAACTCCTGAGCTCAGGTGATCCACCCACTTCAGCTTCCCAAAGTGCTGGGATTACAGACATGAGCCACCATGCCTGGCCCACACCCAGTTAATTTTTGTATTTTTAGTAGAGATGGGGTTTCACCAGGCTGGCCACGCTGGTCTCAAACTCCTGGCCTCAAGTGATCCACTCGCCTAGGCCTCCCAAAGTGCTGGGAGTACAGGCACTCGCCACCGCGCCTGGCCACACTCAACTACATTTCATGGAAGGGTAAGTGTAAGGGTTAGTCCATGCCATGGGGTCCAGCACCAGAGTCCTCGGCATTTGGAAGCAAGTGCTAGTTTCCCATTTGTCCTAGTTCCTTTCTCCCAGGGTCTTGGTCAGAAAGAATGGGTAAAATTTTGGTTTTCCTGGGTTCTTAGCCAAACCATACCTTAATACCATCTTCTGCCCAGATTTCTGACAGAAAAAATAAATAGACGAATATAAGACACAGTCCCTGCCCTCAAGGGACTTACACTCTAATTAGGGAAGAAGAACTAATGCCAAGGACAGGCACTCTCCAGTGCTCTCTTCTGCTGCAGGCGCTGAGAGGATCACATGTTCAAGGAAGTGCCTCTATAAGATGGTGTAGACTCTGGTCCCTGAGTGTCTGTGTGGGGAAGAACCCCTTGCTCGCACACATTGCCTACTTAACATAGGCAAAAAATACACTTTTGCTGAATCAACCCACTGAGATTTCAGAGTTGATAGTGCAGCACAGCTTAGACCACCCTGACTCTGTGGTTCAGGCTTAACTAACTCCAAAGACGTGATACTTGTTCAGTATCCATAAAAATCTCCTAAGAGGCTGTCAAGTAGTCCTTGTCCTAACCTCTTAAATTACATTATTCCAGAATCCTAGGGGCTATGGATCCTGATGAAACCGGTCCTAATGACAAAAACCTAGCACCCATGATGCAAAACAAACCCTCCAAGTCACCAAAACAGAAAAGCAGGTAACAAAATTGTATTTTGGGAAGACATCTCTTGCTCTGACATGAAGATAGATTAGGGGAGGTGGGACTAGAGGAGTGAGAAACAAGAGGCTAGGAAGGATGAAGTTATGGGAAAGAAGAGGCCAAAAAAGGATGCTAGAGGAATAGGAAGAATCATGGCAGATGGGGAGAAGGGGAACTTTGAGATGCCAGGCATCTGTGTGAACTCAGGTTTTTCTTTTGCCCATATACTATCACATAGTCTTTTATGGAATCTCTTCCCATTTATTGGAAATTCAGAAAGCATCCAATTTCCTGCTTAGGTAGATTCTGCTAACTGGCGTGAACCATAGGAACACAGAAAAACTCCCTTCTGAGACGAAAATTTCCAACACAGAAAAATACCTGTCCACTTTCCTAACCATTTCTCTGTGGACCTGGGTGGGTGAAACACATCAATTCTGCAGGGAAGAACTTTGAGAATAGAAGTCATATGTTAGGATGGTGAAGGAAAAAGTTAGGAGTGGCTGCCTGATGGCTTTGTGAAGCCTCCTGAATCAGTTACCTCCAATTAATTTACATGACAAAGAAACAAACTTCTATGTTCTCAAAGAATTCTTAGGTTTCCAGTTCTATATGATTAAACCTAATCCTCACTGGTACTATGGGCTTGCCTACTTCCTCCCCTCTTCCTCCCATCTTTATTGGGAAGAAAATAGAGCATGTGCAGTAACTTTCCAGCTCACACAGCTAATAGGCAGCAAAAAATCTTTAACCCAGGTATTTCTGACTCTGAGCTTGAGTTCTTTCCACGGTACCAAGACATGTTCTGATTCGCATTTTGATAAACGTAGCATGGTACGCCTGGTAGGAATGTCAGCATAAAGTACCAAAAGCAGGGAAGGCTTCTGGGGTCAGTGAGTAGCTTCCCTGGAGCTACACTTTGTTACAAAAACAGAGGGGGCTGTCTTAAACCAAATTCTTTCAAATATAAGTAATAAAATCTCAGCTCAAACTAGACTAAGCAAAATGAAAATTAATTGGTTCAAAGAACAGGGAAAGGTGGGGATTTGCTAGCTTTGTGCACAGGTGGATCTAGGGATATCCCAATATTTTTATTTTTCTATTTTATTTTTCTATCTCTATCCATTTGCCTTTCTTCACTCAATGGGTTGATTTCATTCTCTCCCAGAGTAGTCAGTCTTTCTCCATAAGGCAGAGGGAAATTATCTTTAATTGACTCAAATTCACATTCTCCCAGCTTAACATGCCAAGCCAGAGAGCATGCATCTCTGTCTATGTCCCTATAATAGTGCTATTGAAGACTATGATTGACACTATCTACTCCTGGAATGATCGCTATGGCTGTGAAAGGAGGTACCAAGATTATCTAGTTACCATAGAATGGATAGTCTTGGGGCAAAAGATAGAAACTGACATTTCCATTGGAATAAAATGGAGGAAGAATGGTTCCCTAAGGAAAAAACAAAAGAACAAGAAAAACAACATATGTTCATCCCAGGAGCTACTAAATGTTTTTAAGCATGAGAGTAGCAGGATGAAACATGAAACAAGGGAGAAACAAAAAAAAATAAATAAACACAGACCCACTAGGCAGATGGGTTGGTGAGTTAAAGGAGGTGGCTGTATAATCAGAAAGGGAGTGATACAGGACTTAACCTGAGGGAGAATAATAGAAAAAAAAAGTACCAGCCCCATAATGCATTTCCAGCTCTGAGGGAATAACAATGTCTAGACTTACTTTCCCACCATCAACAATTAGGAAACACTACAAAATATCTGAAAAAAACAGTTTTCAAATATTAGACAAATAGCAACGAAAGACTGTAGTTACTGGCTGGGCATGGTGGCTCACACCTGTAATCTCAGCACTTTGGGAGGTTGAGGCGGGCAGATCACTTGGGCCCAGGAGTTCGAGACTAGTCTTGGCGCATACTTGTAGTTGCAGCTAGTCAAGAAGATGAGGCAAGAGAATCGTTTGATCCTGGCAGGCAGAGGTTGTGATAAGCCAAGATGGTACCATTACACTCCAACCAGGGCAACATATCAAGCCTCTGTCTCCAAAAAGTAAAATATAGAATAAAACAAAATTAGACTGTGGTTCCTGAGAAAAGGGAAATGAATAAGGTGAAAAATAAGGTGAGGTCCATGATCACTCCTGCTTTCTGTCTAGGGTCAATTTCTGGTGGCACAGGGAAAGGAAACCTAAATAAAACACAGTAGATATTGTTGAATTGAGGACATAGAGGTTGGAGTTTAATGAGGTTAAGATAGCTAAAATGTATGATGCAGAATGTGAAGGAGGAAGAATGAGTCATTTTATCATGGAGCTATCATAAAACAAGCTCCAAACATCTGCATGAGGATTCCTCTGAGTCTTTGGCCAGATATCAAACTGCATATGGTGAGACTGCATATGGGGGAAGGACAAACTCTGAGGAAAGAATAATTACCAAAGAGATATAAGCCAGATAATTCCCATAGCTCATTCTGGGCCCAGAATTATTCAAGTTCTCACCAGCAATAGTGGACAGACCTCACTGAATTCATGAGGTCTTTAATAGAGGGCCAAAAATGATTAGGTGTTATTAATAGTGCTAAACCAATCCTAGAAGAAAGCCAGGTAGACAAGGAAGCACAAAAAAGTTCTGAAAGAAGCATTTTAAAACAAGCCTCAAAAGAATCAAACTAACTTCCTGCCTTAACTGCCTGCCAGAACAAAGTCCAACACTCTTTAACAGATCATAGCAAAATGTAGTACTTAATGATGCAAAATTTACAGTGTCTAGTATTCAGCACAAAACAACTAGACATGTGTAGCAGTAAGAAAATGTGATTGACTCAAAATAAGGAAAAAGGCCAGGCATCCAGAGGCTCACTCCTGTATTCCCAGCACTTTGGAAGACTGACACAAGTAGACTGCTTGAGCCCAGGGGTTTAAGACAAGCCTGAGCAACATAGTGAGGCCTCCTCTCTACAAAAAATTAACAAAACTACCAAGCCATCATGGTGTATGCCTGTAGTCCTAGCTACCCGGGAAGCTGAGGTGGGAAGACTGCTTGAGCCCAGGAGGCTGAGGCTGCACTAAGCCAAGATCATGCCACTGCACTCCAGCCTGAATGAAAGAGCAGGACACTATCTCAAAAATAAATAAATAATATTTTTCAATTTAAAACTAAAATTTAAGAAAAAAAATTAATCAATGGAAACAGATCTAGAAATGACAAAACTTACGTAATTAACAAACAAAGGTGGTAAAAGAGCTTTTATAAATGTATTCAAAATGCTTAACTAGTTAAAAGAAAAGCACAAGCATAAGGAAGAGAAAAGTGGAAGTTACTGTTTTAAGTAGAAATATCAGAAATGAAAAACACAACAGTTCAAGAGAAACTTTCACTGGATAGGAATAACTGGATATTAGATATTGCAGAAGAAAATATGTAATTGAAGAAGTAACAATAGCAATTAGCCAAAATAAGGCACAAAACAAAATAAAAAACTATAAAAATGAACTGTCTTAATATCCCATGGAACAAAATCAAACAGTTTAATAGACATATAATTGGAGTCCCAGAGAAAGAGGTATATAAAGAAGCATAAGAAAACTTTGGAAGAAATACTGCCAACTTTTTTTTTTTTGCAAATTTGATGAAAATCAGAAAAGACAGATCCAAGAAGCTCAACAAACCTCAAACAAAATAAATATAAAGCAAAGCACATCAAGGCATATCTTAATCAAATTCCTGAAAGCCAGAGGGGAAAAAATGACTCATCGTGTACAGAGGAACAAAGATGAAAATGACTTCAGACCTCTCATCAGAAATCCAGAAAGGAGGTAACATCTTTAAAATACTAAGAGAAAAAAATAATTATCAACTTAGGATTCTATATACAGTAAAAATATATCTCAAAAATGAAGGCAGGCCCAGCACAGTGGATCAAACCTGTAATCCCAGCACTTTGGAGGCCAAGGTGGACGGATCAGTTGAGGTCAGGCATTTGAGACCAGCCTGGCCAACATGGTGAAATCCCTGTCTCTACTAAAAAACACAAAAATTAGCTGAGTGTGGTGGCAGGAATCTGTAATTCTAGCTACTCAGGAGGCTGAGGCAGGAGAATCGCTTGAACTCTGGAGGTGGAGGTTGTACTGAGCTGAGATCATGCCACTGCATTCCAGCCTAGATGACAGAGCGAGATTCCATCTAAAGAAAAAAAAAAGGAAGACAAATAAAAACATTTTCAGAAAAGCAAAAGCTAAGGATAATTCATCACTAGCATATCTACACTACAAAAAATATTAAAGGGGTCACTTCCAAGATGGCAGAATAGGAAGAGCTCCGGTCTGCAGCTCCCAGTGAGGTTGACGCAGAAGACGGGTGATTTCTGCATTTCCAACTGAGGTACCTGGTTCATCTAACTGGGACTGGTTGGACAGTGGGTGCTGCCCATGGAGAGTGAGCCAAAGCAGGGCAGGGTGTTGCCTCACCCAGGAAGTGCAAGGGGTCTGGGGATTTCCCTTTCCTAGCCAAGGCAAGCCGTGACATACTGTACCTGGGAAAACAGTACACTCCCACCACATACTGTGCTTTCCCCATGGTCTTAGCAAACAGCAACCAGGAGATTCCCTCCCATGCCTGGCTCAGTGGGTCCCACGTCCACAGAGCCTTACTCACTGCTAACGCAGTAGTCTGAGATCCACCTGTTAGGCTGCAGCCTGGCATGGGGAAGGGCATCTGCCATTGCTGAGACTTGAGTAGGTAAACAAAGTGACTGGGAAAGCTTGAACTGCATGGAGCCCACTGCAGCTCAGCAAGGCCTATGGGCTCTATAGACTCCACTTCTGTGGGCAGGGCATAGCTGAACAAAAGGCAGCAGAAAACTTCTGCAGACTTAAACATCCCTGTCTGACAGCTCTGAAGAGACCAGTGGTTCCCCCAGCACAACATTTGAGCTCTCAGAACAGACAGACTTTCTCCTCAAGTGGGTCCCTGAGCCCTGTGTAGCCTGGCTGGGAGACACCTCCCAGTAGGGGCCAACAGACATCTCATACAGGTGGGTGCCCCTCTGGGATGAAGCTTCCAGAGGAAAGATCAGGCAGCAATATTTGTTGTTCTGCAATATTTGCTGTTCTGCAACCTCCACTGGTGATACCCAGGCAAACAGGGTCTGGAGTGGAACTTCAGCAAACTCCAACAGACCTGCAGCTGAGGGGCCTGACTGTTAGAAGGAAAACTAACAAACAGAAAGGAACAGCATCAACATCAAGAAAAAGGACATCCACACCAAAATCCCATCTGTAGGTCACCAACATCAAAGACCAAAGGTAGATAAAACCAAAAAGATAGGGAGAAACCAGAGCAGATAAGATGAAAATTCCAAAAACCAGAGGGCCCCTTCTCCTCCAAAGGATCTCAGCTCCTTGCCAGCAATGGAACAAAGCTGGATGGAGAATGACTTTGACAAGCTGACAGAAGTAGGCTTCAGAAGGTCAGTAATAACAAACTTCTCCAAGCTAAAGGAGGATGCTCGAATCCGTTGCAAGGAAGCTAAAAAACCTTGAAAAAAGATTAGATGTATGGCTAACTAGAATAAACAGTGTAGAGAAGATCTTAAATGACCTGATGGAGCTAAAAACCATAGCACGAGAACTTCCTGATGTATGCACAAGCTTCAATAGCAGATTTGATCAAGAGGAAGAAAGGATACCACTGATTGAAGATCAAATTAATGAAATAAAGCAAGAAGACAAGATAAGAGAAAAAAGAATGAAAAGAAATGAACAAAGCCTCCAAGACTATGTGAAAAGACCAAATCTACATTTGCCTGGTGTACCTGAATGTGATGGGGAGAATGGAACCAAGTTAGAAAACATTCTTCAGGATATTATCCAGGAGAACTTCCCCAACTTAGAAAGGCAGGCCAACATTCAAATTCAGGAAATACAGAGAACACCACAAAGATACTCCTCTACAAGAGCAACCCCAAGATACACAATTGTCAGATTCACCAAGGTTGAAATGAAGGAAAAAATGTTAACAGCAGCCAGAGAGAAAGGTCAGGTTACCCACAAAGAGAAGCCCATCAGACTAACAGTGGATCTCTCAGCAGAAATCCTACAAGCCAGAAGAGAGTGGGGTCCAATATTCAACATTCTTAAAGAAAAGAATTTTCAATCCAGAATTTAATATCCAGCCAATTTAAGCTTCATAAGTGAAGGAGAAATAAAATTCTTTATAGATGAGCAAATGCTGATTTTGTCACCATCAGGCCTGCCTTCCAAGAGCTCCTGAAGGAAGCACTAAACATAGAAAGGAAAAACCAGTATCAGCCACTGTAAAAACATGCCAAATTATAAAGACCATTGATGCTATGAATAAACTGCATCAATTAATGGGCAAAATAACCAGCTAACATCATAATGACAGGATCAAATTCACACATAACAATATTAACCTTAAATGTAAATGGGCTAAATACCCCAATTAAAAGACACGAACCAGGCTGGGTACGGTGACTCATGCCTGTAATCCCAGCACTTTGGGAGGCCGAGGCGGGCAGATCACGAGGTCAGGAGATCAAGACCATCCTGGCTGACATGGTGAAACCCCATCTCTATTAAAAATATAACAAATTAGCCAGGCGTGGTGGCAGCCACCTGTAGTCCCAGCTGCTCAGGAGGCTGAGGCAGGAGAATGGTGTGAACCTGGGAGGCGGAGCTTGCAGTGAGCTGAGATCATGCCACTGCACTCCAGCATGGGCAATAGAGTGAGACTCCATCTCAAACAAACAAACAAAAAAAAGACACAGACTGGCAAATCGGATAAAGAGCCAAGACCCATCAGTGTGCTGCATTCAGGGGACCCATCTCACATGCAGAGACACACATAGGCTCAAAATAAAGGGATGGAGGAAGATCTACCAAGCAAATGGAAAGAACAAAAAGCAGGGGTTGCAATCCTAGTCTCTGATAAAACAGATTTTATACCAACAAGGATCAAAAGAGACAAAGAAGATCATTACATAATGGTAAAGGGATCAATTCAGCAAGAAGAGCTAACTATCCTAAATATATATGCATCCAATACAGGAGCACCCATATTCATAAAGCAAATCCCTAGAGACCTAAAAAAAGACTTAGACTCCCACACAATAATAATGGGAGACTTTAACACTCCACTGTCAATATTAGATCAACAAGACAGAAGGTTAACAAGGATATCCAGGACTTGAATTCAGCTCTGCAGCAAGCAGACCTAATAGACGTTTACAGAACTCTCCACCCCAAATCAACAGACTATACATTCTTCTCAGCACCACATCACACTTTTTCTAAAATTGATCACATAATTGGAAGTAAAGCATTCCTCAGCAAATGTAAAACAACAGAAATCACAACAAATTGTCTCACAGACCACAGTGCAATCAAATTAGAACTCAGGATTAAGAAACCCACCCAAAACTGCACAACTACATGGAAACTGAACAACCTGCTCCTGAATGACTACTGGGTAAATAACAAAATGAAGGCAGAAACAAAGATGTTCTTTGAAACCAATGAGAACAAAGACACAACATACCAGAATCTCTGGGACACATTTAAAGCAGTGTGTAGAGGGAAATTTATAGCACTAAACGCCCACAAGCAAAAGTAGGAAAGATCTAAAATCAAAACACTAACATCACAATTAAAAGAACTAGAGAAGCAAGAGCAAACACATTCAAAAGCTAGCAGAAAGCAAGAAATAACTAAGATCAGAGCAGAACTGAAGGAGATAGAGACACAATACCCCTTCAAAAACTCAGTGAATCCAGGAGCTGGTTCTCTGAAAAGATCAACAAAATGGATAGACTGCTAGCAAAACTAATAAAGAAGAAAAGACAGAAGAATCAAATAGAAACAATAAAAAATGTTAAAGGGGGTATCACCACCCAACCAACAGAAATACAAACTGCCATCAGAGAATACTATAAACACCTCTACATGAATAAACTAGAAAATCTAGAAGAAATTGATAAATTCCTGGATACATATACCCTCCCAAGACTAAACCAGGAAGAAGTTGAATCTCTGAATAGATCAATAACAGGTTCTGAAATTGAGGCAATAATTAAGAGCCTACAAACCAAAAAAAGTTCAGGACCAGACAGATTCACAGCCAAATTCTACAAGAGGTACAAAGAGGAGCTGGTACCATTCCTTCTGAAACTATTCCAATCAATAGAAAAAGAGGGAATCCTCCCTAACTCGTTCTATGAGGCCAGCATCATCCTGATACCAAAGCCTGGCAGAGACACAACAAAAAAAGAGAATTTTAGGCCAATATCCCTGATGAACATCGATGTGAAAATCCTCAGTGAAATACCGGCAAACCGAATCCAGCAGCACATCAAAAAGCTTATCCACCATGATCAAGTCGGCTTCATCCCTGGGATGCAAGACTGGTTCAACATACTCAAATCAATAAATGTAATCCATCGCATAAACAGAACCAAAGACAAAATCCACATGATTATCTCAATAGATGCAGAAAAGGCCTTCGACAAAATTCAACAGCCTTCATGCTAAAAACTCTCAATAAACTAGGTATTGATGGAACATATCTCAAAATAATAAGAGCTATTTATGACAAACCCACAGACAGCATCATACTGAATGGGCAAAAACTGGAAGCATTCCATTTGAAAACCAGCACAAGACAAGGATGCCCTCTCTCACCACTCCTATTCAACATAGTGTTGGAAGTTCTGGCCAGTGCAATTAGACAAGAGAAAGAAATAAAGGGTATTCAGTTAGGAAAAGAGGGTGCCAAATTGTCCCCGTTTGCAGATGACATGATTGTATATTTAGAAAACCCCATGATCTCAGCTCAAAATCTCCTTAAGCTGATAAGCAACTTCAGCAAAGCCTCAGGATACAAAATCAATGTGCAAAAATCATAAGCATTCCTATACACCAATAACAGACAGAAAGCCAAATCATGAGTGAACTCCCATTCACAATTGCTACAAAGAGAATAAAGTACCTGGGAATACAACTTACAAGGGATGTGAAGGACCTCTTCAAGGAGAACTACAAACCTCTGCTCAACGAAATAAAAGAGGTCACAAACAAGTGGAAGAACATTCCATGCTCATGGATGGGAAGAATCAATATATGAAAATGGCCATGCTGCCCAAGGTATGTATACATTTCAAGGTATTTATAGATTCAATTCCATCCCCATGAAGCTACCAATGACTTTCTTCACAGAATTGGAAAAAATGACTTGAAAGTTCATATGGAACCAAAAAAGAGTCCACATAGCCAAGACAATCCTAAGCAAAAAGAACAAAGCTGGAGGCATCACACTACCTGACTTCAAACTATACTATAATGCTATAGTAACCAAAACAGCATGGAACTGGTACCAAAACAGATATGTAGACCAACAGAACAGGACAGAGGCCTCAGAAATAACATGACACATCTACAACCATCTGATCTTTGACAAATCTGAAAAAAATAAGAAATGGGGAAAAGATTCCCTATTTAATAAATGGTGTTGGGAAAACTGGCTAGCCATGTGTAGAAAGCTGAAACTGGATCCCTTCCTTACACCTTATACAAAAATTAACTCAAGATAGATTAAAAACTTAAATGTAAGACCTAAAACCATAAAAACCCAGAAGAAAACCTAGTCAATACCATTAAGGATATAGGCATGGGCAAGGACTTCATCACTAAAACACCAAAAGCAATGGCAACAAAAGCTAAAATTGACAAATGGGATCCAATTAAACTAAAGAGCTTCTGCACAGCAAAAGAAACTACCATCAGAGTGAACAGGCAACCTACAGAATGGGAGAAAAATTTTGCAATCTACCCATCTGACAAAGGGCTAATATCCAGAATCTACAAAGAACTTAAGCAAATTTACAAGAAAAAAACAACCCCATCAAAAAGTGGGCAAAGGATATGAACAGACGCTTCTCAAAAGAAGACATTTATGCAGCCAACAGACACATGAAAAAATGCTCATCATCACTGGTCATCAGAGAAATGCAAATCAAAACCACAATGAGATACCATCTCACACCAGTTAGAATGGTGATCATTAAAAAGTCAGGAAACAACAGATGCTGGAGAGGCTGTGGAGAAATAGGAACACTTTTACACTGTTGGTGGGAGTGTAAACTAGTTCAACCATTGTGGAAGACAATGTGGCAATTCCTCAAGGATCTAGAACTAGAATTACCATTTGACCCAGCCATCCCATTACTGGGTATATACCCAAAGGATTATAAATCATGCTGCTATAAAGACACACGCACACATATGTTTATTGCGGCACTATTCACAATAGCAAAGACTTGGAACCAACCCAAATGTCCATCAGTGATAGACTGGATTAAGAAAATGTGGCATATATACACCATGGAAGACTATGCAGCCATAAAAAAGGATGAGTTCACGTCCTTTGTAGGGACATGGATGAAGCTGGAAACCATCATTCTGAGCAAACTATCGCAAGGACAGAAAATCAAACACCGTATGTTCTCACTTATAGGTGGGAATTGAACAACGAGAACACTTGGACACAGGGTGGGGATCATCACACACTGGGCCTGTCATGGGGTGGGAGAAAGGGGGAGGGATAGCATTAGGAGACATTCCTAACATAAATGACGAGTTAACGGGTGCAGCACACCAACATGGCACATGTATACATATGTAACAAACTTGCACATTGTGCACATGTACTCTAGAACTTAAAGTATAATAAAAAAATAAATAAATAAGTAAATAAATAAAAAGAAAATGTGGCATATATACACCATGGGATACTATGCAGCCATAAAAAAGGATGAGTTCATGTCCTTTGCAGGGACATGGATGAAGCTGGAAACCATCATTCTCAGCAAACTATCACAAGGACAGAAAACCAAACACCACATGTTCTCACTCATAGACGAGAAGTGAACAATGAGAAAACATTGACACAGGGTAGGGAACATCACACGCCGGGGCCTGTCAGGGGGTGGGGGGCTGGGGACAGGATAGCATTTGGAGAAATGCCTAGGGTAAATGATGAGTTGATGGGTGCAGCAAACCAACACGGCACATGTATACCTATGTAACAAATCTGCATGTTGTGCACAGGTATCCTAGAACTTAAAGTATGATTTAAAAAAAAATATATATATATATATATATATATAAAATTCTATTATAAAGATGCATGCACATATATGTTCCTTGCAGCACTATTCACAATAGCAAAAACATGAAATCAACCAAAACACCCATCAATGATAGACTGGATGGAGAAAATGTGGTACATATACACCATGGAATACTATGCAGCCATAAAAAGGTATGTGATCATGTCCTTTGCAGGGACATGGATGGAACTGGGAGCCATCATCCTCAGCAAACTAACACAGGAACAGAAAACCACCCACCACATGTTCTCACTTATAAGGGGCAGCTGAACAATGAGAACACATGGACACAGGGAGGGAAACGACACACATTGGGGCCTGTTGAGAGTCGGGGGAGAGACAGCATCAGGATAAATAGCTAATGCATGTGGGGCTTAATACCTAGGTGATGGGTGGATAGGTGCAGCAAACCACCATTGCACATGTTTACCTGTGTAACAAACCTGCACCTCCTGCACATGTATCCTGGAACTTAAAACAAACTTTTTAAAAGTCAAAAAAAAAAAAAAAAAATTAAAGGAAGTGCTTCAAGCAGTGGAAAATTATTGAAATAAAAGTTTGCATATAAAAAAAAGAATAAAAAGTGCTAGAAATGGTAAATATATGGGTAAATATGAAAGACTTTCTTTTCACTTGTAAGTTTTATTAAAGATAATTGACTGAAGCAAAAATTATAACAATATATTTGGGGATTTGTAACATATAAGACATAAAGTATGTGCACAAAGTATGAGAGGGAGAGATTGAAGTATATTATTGTAAAACTCTTATATTGTGCATTAAATGATATAATATTTGAAGCTAGTCTGTGATATTGATGTATTATTTATTTATTTATTTTGAGACAGAGTCTCACTTTGTTGCCCAAGCTGGAGTACAGCGGTGTGATCTCAGCTCACTGTAGCCTCTGCCTTATGGGTTCAAGCGATTCTCCTGCCTCAACCTCCCAAGTAGCTGGTACCACAGGTGCACGCCACCATGCTGAGCTAATTTTTTTTCTTTTTTTAGTAGAAATAGTGTTTCACTATTTTGGCCAGGTTGGTCTCAAACTCCTGGCCTCAAGTGATCCACCTAACTCACCCTCTCAAAGTGCTGGGATTACAGATGTCAGCCACTGTGCCCTGCTATTGATACACATTTTAAGCCCTAGAGTAACTACAAGAAAGCTGTTTAAAACATATTTAGTTAATAAGACATTAGCAGATAAAATGGAATAGAAAAACGCTCAATCCAAAAGAAGGCTGTGTTGGCTATTCTTGCATTACTATAAAGAAACACCTAAGACTGGATAATTTACAAAGAAAAGAGATTTAATTGGTTCATAGTTCTGTAGGCTGTACAGGAAGCATGGTGCTGGGCATCTGCTCAGTTTCTGGTGAGACCTCAGGAAGTTTTTACTCATGTTCAAAGGCGAAGCAGAAGCAGACATATCACATTACCAGAGCAGGAAAAAGAAAGAGTTGGAGTGGAGGGAGTGGCTACACACTTTTAAGCAACCATATCTTGTAAGAACTCACTCACTATTGCAAGGATAGCACCAAACCATGAGGTGTCCACCCCCATGACTGAAACATCTCTCACCAGGCCCAACCTCCAACATTGGGGATTAAAATTCAACATGAGATTTAGAGGGGACAACATCCAAACCATATCAAAGGCCAAAAAACAGAGATGGATAAAGAGTAAAGAGCAGATGAAGGAAATAAAGAACAAATGTCAGACAATGAGGTAGATCTAAGAAATAAAAAATGAAAAAAAAATTTAAATAAAAAAATCAAGATGGCAGACTTAAATCCAACTTTTTTGTTTATTATATTAAATGTAAATGATCTAAATATTTTAATTAAAAGGCAGATACCAAATTAGATTTTTTAAAGCATGACCCATTGGTCATGCTTCATATTGAATTCAAAATTCTATATATATAGTGTGTGTGTGTATATATATATATATACACACACACTATATACTGAATTCAAAAAACTCACTTTAAATTTTAAAACGCAAATAAGTATAAAAATATAGAAAAAGATATATGATGCAAACATTAAAGATACTAAAGCTGGAGGCCAGGTGTGGTGGCTCACACCTGTAATCCCAATACTTTGGGAGGCCAAGGCAGGGAGGATTGTTTGAACCTAGGAGGTTGAGGCCAGCCTAAGCAACATGGTGAGACCTCATCGCTATAAAAAAATTGTAAAAATTAGCCAGGCACATGGATGTGTGCCTGTCATCCCAGCTACTCAGCAGGCTGAGGTGGGAAAATTACTTAAGCCCAGGAGGTCAAAGTGCAGTGAACTATGTTTGTACTACTGTACTCCAGCCTAGGTGACAGAGTGAGACTCTGTGTCAAAAAAAAAAAAAAGGTAATAAAGCTGGAATGGGTATATTAATATCAAACAATCAAACAATGCAAACTTTACTAATATGATTTTTAAAACAAATAAAATAATTCATAATTATAGCTGGATATTTCGACACTCTTGTCTCAATAACTGAAAGAATAAGTAGACAGTAAATCAGTGAGGCTACAAAACACTTAACACAGTCAATCAACTGAACATAATTAACATTTATAGACTACTCCACTGAATAATTGTGGAATACACATTCCCTTTCAGGGCATATGGAAATTTCAACAACACAGAATATATGCTAGGTCATAAAACAAGTTCCAATAAATATTAAAGAACTGAAATTATGCAGATTATGTTCTCTGACTGCAATGGAATTAAATTAGAAATCAATAACAATAAAATATCTGGAATCCCTCAAATATTTAAAAATTTAAAAACATATTTCTAAATAATAAATGAGTAAAGAAATAAATTACAATATTAACAAGTAAATATTTTAAAGTTAATGAAAATTAGAGCTGGGCACAGTGGTATGTGCCTATATTCCCAGTTACCTGGGAGGCCAACATGGAAGAATTGCTTGAGGTCAGGAGTTAGAGTCTGGCAGTACACTATGATTGCCCTTGTGGATAGCCACTGCACTCCAGCCTGGGCAACACAGCCAAGACCTCATCTCTAAAAAACAAAATAAAATAAAATAAAAAACTTTAAAACTTAATGAAAATGAAACCAAAACATATGAATATTTGGGAAATACAGCTAAAATAGTACTTAGAAGAAAATTTATAGTTTACAATGAATAGTTTAAGAATCCACCTAAGAATCAGGAACTTCATATTTGCCACAGTATTGAAGATACAAATGCATTAAAATAATTATAAATCTATTTTGATGGGCACACAATATATAAAGGGGTAGTTTATAATATAAATGACATTAAAATGTGGGGTAGAGCTGTAAAGATTACTTTTTGTATGCAATCAAGATTAAGTTGGTATCGATTCAAAATAGATTGTTTTATATTTAGAATATTTTATGTAATCCCCCGATAACAATGAAGAAAATGGTTATAGAATATACACCAAAAGGAATCAAAACTTATCATTAAAATGTATATTCTGCTGTTGTTGATGGAGTGTTCATACATTTCATAGTTCATAAGTATGATGATTGGGTTTTCACACTCATGTATGAGATGTGCCTCTCTAAAACTTTCTTACAACATTGGCACATTACCCCATCTGATGTGTTACGGGTGCATGTGTGTGTGTGTGCATATATATATAATATCTCCATATCAAAAATGGATAGAACTGACAGATCAATAAGGAAATAAAGGGCATGAGCAACACTACAAACCAATTGGACCTAACAGACATATACAGAACACTCCATCAACAATAGCAGAATATACATTTTTCTCAAGTGTACATAGAACATGGTCCAGGGTAAACCACATGCTAGGCAAAAAAAAAAAAGAAGTCTTAATAAATTTTAAAAGATTTAACTCATATCAAGTATCCTTACTGATCACAATGGAATGAAACAAATCAATAGCAAAAGGAAAACTGGAAAATGCATAAATATGTGGAAATTTACACACTCTTAAACAATAAATGAGCTACAGAGAAAATCAGAAGGGAAATTTTAAAGTATGTTCACACACAAAAAGAGAAAATATCTTGATACAACAGAAAATGAAAACACAATATACCAAAACTTATGAAATGTAACAGAAGCAGTGCTAAAGGTGAAATTTATAGCTATAAATGCTAATGTTAAAAAGGAAAGATCTAAAATCAATGATCTGATTTTTAAACCTTAAGGAACTAGAAAAAAAAAAAAAAAAAAGAACAAACTAAACCCAAAGCTAGCAGAAGGAAGGAAATAATAAAGATTAGAGCAGAGATAAGTGAAAATAGAGAATAGAAAAACAATAGAGAAAATCAATAAAACCAAAAGTTGATTCTTAAAAGAAAATCAATAAAATTGATGCATCTTTATCTAGATTGACTAAAAAAAAAATAGAGAAGATTCTAATTGCTAAACTCAAAAGTAAAAATCACTAATAATTTTTATTTGATTACACATTGAAATATTTTGAATATAGAGGGTTAAATAGAATACACCATTTAAAAAATTTTAAACTGTTAAAACTAATAAACTAAACCAACAAACTAATTCAGCAAAGTTGCAGGATACAAAATCAACACACAAAAATTAGTTGCATTTCTATATATTAACAATGAACAATCAGAAAAGGAAATTAAGAAAGTAATCCTATTTATAACAGCAACAAAAATAATAAAATACTTAGAAATAAATTTAACCAAGGAGCCAAAAGACTGAAAACTATAAAATATTACTAAAAGAAATTAAAGAAGATACAAATAAATAGAAATGAAGTCCATATTTATGATTGGAAGACTTAATATTGTTAAAATGTCTAGACTGACCAAAGCTATCCTCAGATTCAATGCAATCCCTATCAAAATCCCAATGACATTTTTTCATAAATATAAAAAAAATTGATATAAAATCTTAAAGGATCCCCAAGTAGCCAAACAATATTGAAAAGAAAAGCGCTCATATATCCTGACTTCAAAACATATTACAAAGCTACAATAACCAAAAAAGTATCTTACTGGCTGAAAGGCAGACATATAGACCAATGAAACAGAACAGAGATCCCAGAAATAAACCCTCCCATATACGGTTAAATGATTTTCTACAAGGGTTCCAAGACCAGATGTATTATTCCATTCTCATGCTGCTATGAAGAAATACTTGAGACTGGGTAATTTATAAAGGAAAAACGTTTAATTGGCTCACAATTCCACAGGGCTGGGGAGGCCTCAGGAAACTTACAATCCTGTAAGGGGAGGTAAACATGTCCTTCTTCACATGGCAGCAGAAGCGAGAAGTGCAAAGTGAAGCAGGGGAAATCTCCTTATAAAACCACCAGATCTCCTGAGAACTGACTCACTATCAGCAGAACAACATGGGGGTAACGACCCTAATGATTCAATTACCTCCCACCAGGTGGGGATTATGGGAACTACAACTCGAGATGAGATTTTGGTGGGGAAACACAGCCAAGCCATATCACCACACAATGGAGAAAGGACAGTCTTTTCAACAAATGGTACTGGAAAAACTGGACATCCACATGCAAAGGAAAACTGGACATCCACATCCTTACCTAAAACCATTTGCAAAAATTAACTTGAAATGGATCAAAGACCTAAATATAAACCTTAAAACTAGAAAACCAGAAGAAAACACAGAGAAAGCTTTTTGACTGGATTTGCCAACAATTTCTTGGATATGAGGCCAAAGCAGAGATCACAAAAGAAAAAAATAGATAAATTAGACCTCATCAAAAGTAAAAACTTTTGTGCATAAAAAGACACTATCAACGGTGTGAAAAAGCAACCCATAAAATGAGAGAAAACGTTTGCAAATCATATATCTATCTGGTGTTAATGTCTAGAACATATAAATAACTCTGTATTGTATATGTATATATATGTATATATCTTTAAATTTTCTATCTATTATGATATCTTGACATCTTTAAAACACACCTTCCTAGCCGGAGAGAGATTTCCTAACTAGTCAATTCTTTAAGATAGCAGTGTTCCAGGATGCCTTTGACACACAAACTAACCATTTTAGAGCCATGCCTCCCTGTCAGGGTTGTATATTCCAAGAGGCAATATTCCTCTGACTTAATCACCCCAGGACCAGGTGTCAGACAACCAGGACCACTCCTAGAGCCCAAAGCCCACTGAAAGTGTTTAAATTAACCAGGCCTAAACTGTTCACCCTTTCCACCTTTGTCTTTCCCATGGGAACCCCAACAAAGGCTCTGGCCTAATGGTTTTCCCTTGGCCTGTCTTCTGCCTCCTGATCACCCTGGTGTCTTTCCCATGTGACCCTGCATGGTGCACTATGCCAATTCTCCTGTCTCTAGGTGTTGTAAATATAATAACTTTTCATTTATCCTGAGCCTCTCCTGTCTCCTCTTGTGGCCCCACCGTACTGACTATATCACAAAAGAACACAAAACAAACTCCTATGACTCCACAATCCCCCAAAAAAGAACCCGATTAAAAAGCAGGCAAAGATGCAAGCCTTGGAAGTTCAACCAGGCCTGCATGAGTACACTCAGACAATTGCAAAGCGGTTCCACTCTTCTCACCTTGGGGTTCACTCCCATTCCCACTATGTCCCCTGTCAGCAGGAAGAAGCCAGAGTGATCAACGGCCTTTTCCCATCTTCATAGCCTACACCTTAAGATTAAATCCCTCCAAAAGGAGGGATTGAAACTGCCTTTGCAAAATTTTGACTGAGACAGTGAAAGAGATCTAATTTAACTGACTCCATCTTGCTTCTAGCCTCCAAGTTGTCCTCATTCATTCTTAGGCATAGGCTGAACTAACTTTGGGAGAAACTTAGTTTATAGTTTAAACAAAGATGGTAACAGCCCTTTCCCAAAGCAGACCTCCTTCTTGCCTGGAGACTTCATTGCCTTTGTAGGACTAACATTAGCCATAAGATTAGAAATTATGGTCTAAGAGTCATGCAGCTGGAAGCTATAAGATTCTGACCCTCCCTAAACTGCTCCTGACATCAGTGCTTGAGATATTTTGCAGACCCTGCACTTAATGGATCAGTTGGCACCACCCAGATCAATAAACGCATTCATCTGATCTTGTGGCCCCTATCCAGGAACTGACTCAGCACAAGAAGACAGCTTCGACTCCCTATGATTTCATCCCTGACCAATCAGCACTCCTGGCTCACTGGCCTCCCCCCACCCACCAAGTTATCGTTAAAAACTCAGCTCCCCGAATGCTCAGGGAGACTGATTTGAGTATTAATAGAACTCCAGTCTCCCTCAAAAAAAGGAGGGGTAGTGCAAAGAACTTCAGCAGATATTTCTCCAAAGGAAATACACAAATGACCAATGAGCACGTGAAAAGATGTTCAACATCACTAATCATTAGGAAAATGAAAATCAAAATCATAATGACATATTGCTTCACATCTATTAGGATGACTGTTATCAAAAATAATAAGTGTTGGTGAGGATGTGAAAAAATCGGAATGCTTCTGTATTACTGGTGGGAATGTAAAATGGTACAGCTACTCTGTAAAAATAGTATGGTAATTTCTCAAAAAAATAATCATTTTAGATTACTCATTTAAGTGGAACAATACATTATTTGTCTTTTATGACTGGTTTATTTCACTTGGCATAATATCTTCAAGGGTTATCCATGTTGTAGCATGTGTCAGAACTTTATTCCTTTTTAAGGCTGAATAATATTGCATTGTATGTATATAGCACATTTTCTTTATTCATTCATCCATTAATGGATATTTGGTTTGCTTCCACCTCTATGCTATTGTGAATACTACTGCTGTGACCATGGATATGCAAATATTTATTCAAGACATGCTTTCAATTCTTTTGGAAATATCCCCAGAAGTGGGATTTAGTGGGTCATGGTGGTCCTATTTTTCATTTTTTGAGAAACCATCATACTGTTTTCAATAGCAGTTGTACCATTTTACACTACCACCAATGGTGCACAAAAGTTCACAAAAGTTCCCATGCTTGTTATTTCTGTTTTTTAAAATAACAGCTGTCCTAATGGGTGTGAGGTAATATCACACTGTGATTTAGATTTATATTTCTCTGATATTTAGTGATATTGAATATATTTTCATGTGCTTATTAGCCATTTGTATGTCATCTTTGGAAAGATATTATTCAGATACTTTGCCCATTTTTTAATTGGGTCATTTGGTTTTCTGTTGAGCTGTAGAAGTTTTTTTTACATTCTGGATATCAGATATATGATCTGCAAATATTTTCTCCTATTTGTAGGTTGCCTTTTCACTTTGTTGATTGCATCCTTCAATGCACAGAAGTTTTGATGTGGTGCCACTTGTCTATATATTATTTGGTGGTAGTACCTCTGCATTTAGGGTCATATCTGAGAAATTATTACCAAATTTAACATCATGAAGCTTTTCTCTTATGCTTTTTTCAAGGGTTTTTAGAGTTTTAGGTCTTACACTTAGGTCTTTGATTCATTTTGAGTTAATTTTTGTATAATTTTTGTAAGAAAAGCATCCAGACAACTTTTTATAGAGAAATTTCACCTAAGAGTGGAATTGCTGGGTCATATTATAACAAGTAATTTTTAAGAAAGTTAAAAATATGAACTATAAATATGTGTAAGCTTATTCCAGAATTTACATGTAAATGGGAAAGACATAAAATAACCAAAACAAATTTTTAAAAGGATACAATAGAAAGGTTTCAAGACTCAGATTTACTGTGAAGCTACAGTAATCAAGGTGGTACCACAATGGCATCAGGAGAATCATAAAGGTTAAAAAGATGAAATAGAAAGTTCAGATGTACACTCTCACACATGTCAACTGATTTTTAACAAAGGTGCCAAGGTAATTTCTTTTCAGTAAGTGGTGCTGGAACAACTGCATATCATATAGGTGGCAAAAATGAGTGTTGATCCTTACCTCACACCATTCACAAAAGAATTAACTTAAAATTGATTAGAGACCTATATGTAAAAGTTAGCACTATTCAGTTTCTCAAAGAAAATATTGAAGATTTTGAAGTAGACAAAAATATTTTAGATAGGACATAAACCATTTTAAATTTTTTGATAAATTGGGCTTCAAGACTTCATCAAAAAACACTACTGCTTTTTTCGGGGGATGGGGTGGTTGAAGAGAGCACAGTTTCACTCTCTCACCCAGCGTAGAGTGCAGTGACACAATCATAGCTCACTGTAGCCTCAAACTCCTGGGCTCAAGCAGTCCTCCCACCTCAGCCTTTTGAGTAGCTGAGACTACAAGCACATGCCACCATGTGAGCCACCATGTCCAGCCAACTCTCACTTTTCTAATGATATCATAACAAAATGAAAAAGAAAGCCACAGAGTGGGAGAAAACATTCACAATACCTATATTTGAAAAGGGGGTTGTGTCCAGCTGTAGTAAAAACTCTTACAACTCAATAATAAGAGACAAAAAAATTAAAAATGAACAAAAAATGTAAACCCTTTACCAAAAAGATTTGTATAAATTGCCAATAAGTACATGAAAAATATTCAACATCATTAGTCATCAGAAAAATACAAATTAAAATCAAATGAGAAGATACCATAACACATCCAGCAGAATTATTAATACTAAAAAGACTGACAATACCAAGCATTGGTAAGGATATGGAGCAAGTAGAGCCCTCATACATTGCTAATAGGACTATGAAATTTAAAAGCACTTTGTGAAAGAGTTTGGCATTTTCTTTACTCATTCTACTATGACCTAGCAAGTCCATTCTTAGAGGTATTTTTAAGAGAAATCAAAGTATGTGTCCACGTAAGATTGTGAACAGGAAACATTCATGGCATCTTTACCTATATTAGCCCAAAACTGGAAACAACTCAAATGTTCACCAACAGATAAATTAATAAACAAATTGTGGTATATCTAGACAATGGAAACTCGTCAGCAAAAACAAAGACCAGCCTGGGCGACATGGTGAGATCCTGTCTCTACAAATAAATAATATAATAATAATAACTTATGAATTGTTTCTGAAATTTTTATTTAGTATTTTTAAGCCATGGTTGACTACAGGTAACTGAAACTGTGAAAAGCAAAAGTGCATAAAACGGGGAACTATTATACACACAATTTGGATGAATCTCAGAAACATTATGCTGAGAGAAAGAAGTCAGAAACAAAATTGCTTAAGAATACGTACTGTATGATTGTACTTAAAGAAAACTCAAAAAACAGCAAATCTAATCTTTAGTGTCAGGAAGCAGATGAGTAGAGAATAAGGAAGCCTTTGGAGTAATAGAAGTGTTCTATATATTGAATGAGGTGGCAGTGCACCTCTACGTGAATATATCCGTCAACATTCATAGATCTGTACACCAAACAAAAGATGCATTTTATTGTATGTATACGATGACTTCAAAAGGTTTGTGGGGAAAAAAATGGAATTAAAAGATAAAAATAGAGCCCAATCCAAAGTCCCAAGAGTACGGAGCAAGATGGCTGACTAGAGATGCCTGGCATTTGTCCTACCAACAAGAAATCCCAAGGCAACAAATAAACAATTAAAATTTCAATGGAGTGTCAACAAGAGAGTGCTGGAGTACAGCAGGGGAGTGGAGATACACCTGTGGTAGCTGGAAGCCCAGAAGGGCAGTGTGGAGGCACCTGGCCTCTGAAGCCCCATCTCCCCAAAGTGGATCAGATCCGCCTAGAATCAGAAGACCTTCCTGTTCCAGGGGAAAAGTAAACAGAATATGCCCAGCAGCTTCTATTGCCACCACAAATAACTACAGTTCTTACTGCAGGAGAATCCCACAGTCCTTGAAAGGCTCCCACTGAGCCCAGTTTGGAGAGCTTCCAGGAGTTCACATAGCACATTGCCACAGATTAGGAGCACAAAGTGTGCATTCCCCACCCTTCACCAATCCCCTGTGAGCCAAGTTTCTGCAGCACAGCACCTAGACCAGAGCCTCCTCTGAAATGCACCCTGCTCTAGAGGCCAGTAGACTGCACTTCTCCAGCACTAGGGCTCCATCTTCATTATGCCAAGCCCAGTCATGTGGCTGAACACCACAACCTCAGTTACATGAAAGTTTGGCCCAAGACCAACTGTGACTCTGGTTTTGCACAGCAGGGAAAACAACTCCCAACACCACGCTTCCAGCCACAGGAACAGACTGCCAGTCCTGCCTAGGGCAAACCTGCCTCTGAGCCAGCCAAACTGCTGCACACCCTCCCCCAGGCAGAAGAGTCCCCTGGGTCTCTGAGCAGCTTACATGCCCCCAGGCCAGTGGAATGGTTATACATCCATGCTTAGGACCTGAGAAACAGCTCTACAACACCATTAAACCCCACAGATACTCCCTGTGCCCCCAATAAGGGCCTAAGAAACAGTCCCACAGGCCACCTCCGGTGGGCACACCCCCAGGCCTACCAAACCGCCAAGAGTCCACAACCCAGGCCTAAGAAATAGCCCCATGGACCATGACCAGGCAGACATGCTCTCAACCCAAATAAGGAGCCCCATGCCCGTATCCCAGGCCTACAAAACAGCCCCATGAGCCACTCTCCACAGAAATGCTCCCAGGCCAGCTGAGCAGCTGTGTGCCTATGTCCTGGACCTGAGAAATAGTCCTATGGGCCTCCCTCAGCAGACATGCACCCAGGCCAGCTGAGCAGCCATGCAACTGCATTCCAGACCTGAGAAATAGCCCTGCAGGCACCTCCTAGCAGGCATACCCCCAGGTCGACTGAACAACTGTATGCCCCATATTCCTGGCCAGAATAACAGCCCCATGGCCCTAATCCCAGGAAGCCAGGCTCCAAGTTGGCCAGCCCACCATGTGCACACAACCCCAACCTGAGAAACCCCTGTGAGCCCACCCCCTGGCAAAGTCACACCACTGTCACCACAAACTCTCAGTACAGACCACTGAGAAACTCCAAATGCCACTAGTATTACTTACAGCTGAGGAAACTACACAAAGACTACACTACTGCATCCAACTAGAATAAAGACCAATGCACCCCACCAAACTGACACCTCAAGACCCATTCATACAAATAAGGATTTCCCTACAAAACCTACTCCATAAAATTGGAACAGGTGGCTTTTCTAACAGATGCATAGAAATCAACATAGGGACACATCAAACATGAAAAAGCAAGGAAATACAGCACCTCCAAAGGAAAACAATAACTCAGTAACAGAATGTAATCATAAGAAAATATATAAAATACCAGAAAAATAATTCAAAACAATAATCCTAAGAAAATTCAGTGAGATACAAAAGAATACAGATAGACAATTCAATGAAATCAGAAAAACAATTCACGGTTTTAATGAGAAATTCAACAGAGATAGATATCATAAAAAAATAACTGAACAAAACCTAGAGCTGAAGAACTCAATGAATGAAATAAAAAGTACATTTGAGAGCTTAAACAACACACTGGACCAAGCAGAATATGGAATTTATGAACTTGAAGACAGGTCTTTTGACATAACATAAGCAAACCAAAAAAACAAACAAACAAACAAACAAACAAAAATTTTAAAGAATGAAGAAAGCCTACAATATTTAAGAGACATCATTAAGTGAATAAATATTAGTATTAATATTATGGGCATTCCAGGAGAAGAGAAAGGAAAAAGTGAGGAAAACATGTTTAGTGAAATAATAGGGCCAGGTGTGGTGGCTCACACCTGTAGTCCCAGCACTTTGGGAGGTCAAGGCAGGTCGATTGATTGAGGTCAGGAGTTTGAAACCAGCCTGGGCAACATGGCAAAAATCTGTCTCTCCAAAATTGCAAAAGTTAGCCAGAAGTGGCAGCACATGCCTGTAGTCCCATCTATTTGGGGGTGAAGTGAGAGGATCTGAGCTCAGGAGGCAGAGGTTGCAGTAAGCCAAGATCATCCCCCTGCACTCCAGTGTGGGTCGTGGAGCAAGAATGAGAAACAGAGAAAGAAAAGAGAGAGAGAGAGAGAGAGAGGAAGGAAGGAAGGAAGGAAGGAAGGAAGGAAGGAAGGAAGGAAGGAAGGAAGGAAGGAGGAGGGAGGGAGGGAGGGAAGGAAGAGGAAAGAAAGAAGGAAGAAAGAGAGAGAGAAAGGAAGGAAGGAAGGAAGGAAGAGAAAAGAGAGATGGAAGAAGGGAAGGAAGAGAAAGAAAGAAAAAGAAAGAGAGGTGGAAAGGGAAGGGAGGAAAGAAGAAAGGAAGGGAGAAAAAGAAAGAATGAATGAATGAAAGAGAAAGAAAGAAAGAAAGAAAGAAAGAAAGAAAGAAAGAAAGAAAGAAAGAAAGAAAGAAAGACAGACAGACAGACAGACAGAAAGAAAGACAGACAGACAGACAGAAAGAAAGAAAGAAAGAAAAGAAGAAAAAGAAAGAAAGAAAGAAAAAGAAAAAAGAAAGAGAAAGAAGGAAGGGAAGGAAGGAAGGAAGGAAAGAAGGAAGGAAGGAAGGAAAGAGAAAGAAAGAGAGAAAGAAAGAAGAAGGGAAGGAAGGAAAGAGAAAGAAAGAAAAAAGAAAGAAGAGAGAAAGAAAGACGAGATAAAGTGGGAAAGGGAAGGAGTGAAAGAAGAAAGGAAGGGAGAAAAAGAAAGAATGAATGAATGAAAGAGAAAGAAATAAATAAAGAAAAAGAAAGAAAGAAAGAAAGAAAGAAAGAAGGAAGGAAGGAAGGAAGGAAGGAAGGACAGAAAAAGAAAGAATGGGAAATAATAGCAGAAATCTTCCCAGTTCTTGGGAAAGAGATGGATATCCAGGTCCAGAAGCTAAAAGAATCCTGAATACCTTCAACTGAAACAAGACCTTTCTGAGGCACATTATATTCAAATGTCAAAACTCAAAGATGAAGAAGGAATTCTAAAATCAGCAAGAGAAAATCAAGTCATATATAAGGGAATCCTAATTAGACTAACAGTGTGAATTTCTCAGCTGAAACCTTACAAGCCAGGAGAGAATGGGATGATATATTCAAAGTACTAAAACAAAAATACTTGCAATTCAAGACTATTATACCCAGCAAAGCTTTCCTTCGAAAAATGAGAAATAAAATATTTCACAGACAAGCAAAAACTAAGGGAATGGAATTCATCACCACTAGACTGGCCTTAGGAAAAAATATTCAAGGGAATATTAAATCTGGAAGTGAAAAGATGATAACCACCAACATGAAAACATGAGAACATATAAAACTCACTGGTAGACCTAATACAGAAAAGAAAAAGAAAAAAGAATCAAACTTTATCATTACAGAAAATTACCCAACCAAAAATATAAACAACAGAGGAAGTAAGGAACAGAGGATATACAAGACTATCAAAAAACAATCAAAATTATAGGAGTAAGTCTTCACCTATCAATAATAACCCTAAATATAAACAAATAAAATTCTCCATTTATAAGATACAGGCTGGTTGAGTAGATTTTAAAAAGAGACCCAAATATATGCTCCCTACAAGAAACTCAACTCACGTGTAAAGACACATATACAGACTAAAAATGAAGGGATGGAAAAAGATATTCTGTGCAACGGAAACCAAAGTGAGCAGAAGTAGCTGTGCTTACATCAGACAAAACAGACTTCAAATTAAAAGTTATTTTAAAAGAAAAGGAAAGACATTCTATATTAATAAAGGGATCAATTCAGCTAGAGAATATAAAAATTGTAGATATATCTGAACCCAACAGCAGAGCACCTACACATATAAAGCAAATATTATTAGATTAAAGGGAGAGATAAATTCCAATACAATAATAGTTGGGGACTTTAGCACCCCATTCTCAGCACTAGACAGATCATCTACACAGAAAAACAACAAGGAAATATAACATTTAAACTGTACAATAGACCAAATGGACATAACAGACATTTAAAGAACATTTCTCCCAACAGCTCTAGATAAACATTCTTTTTATCAGCATATGGAACATTCTCTGGGATTAACCATATATTAGGACACAAAGTAGTCTCCAATTTAAAAAAAAAAAATTCAAGACCAGGCATGGCGGCTCATGTCTGTAATCCTAGGACTTTGGGAGGCCAAGGCAGGCAGATCACAAGGTCAGGAGATCAAGACCATCCTGGCTAACATGGTGAAATCCCGTCTCTACTAAAAATACAAAAAATTAGCCGGGCATGGTGGCGTGTGCCTGCAGTTCCAGCTGCTCAGGAGGCTGAGGCAGGAGAATCGGTTGAACCCTGGAGACAGAGGTTGCAGTGAGCCAGGATCATGCCACTGCACTCTAGCCTGGGTGACAGAGTGAGACTCTGTCTCAAAAAAAAAAAAAAAATCAAAATTATATCAAGTATTTTACCTGACCACAATGGAATAAAATTAGGCATCAATAATAAAAGGAACATTTGAAACTATAGATATACATGAATATTAAATAATATGGTTCTGAATGACCAATGGGTGAAGAAAGAAATTAAGAATGAAATTTTAAAAATTCTCTGCAATAAAAATAGAAACTCAACAACAAAATCTATGGGATTCATAATTTCCTAACACCTTAAAAGCAGTATTATAAGGCAGGTTTATAGCAATAAGTGCCTACATCAAAAAACTGAAAAGATCTCAAATAAACAACTTAATGCCCAGCTGCAGTGGCTCATGCCTATAACCCAAGCTCTTTGGGAAGCTGAGTGAAAGGATTGCTTGAGCCCAGGAGCTCAAGACTAGCCTGGGCAACATAGGGCAACAGAGCAAGACCCTGTCTTGAAAACAAACAAACAAACAAAAACAAAAACAATCTAATCATGTACATCAAGGAGCTAAAAAAGCAAGAACAAACCAAACCAAAATTAGAAGAAATGAAATAATAAAGATAAGAGAGGAAATAAACAAAATTGAGACTAAAAAAAATAAAAGATCAATTAAACAAAAAACTGTTTTTTTGAAAAGATAAAATCAACAAACCATTAGGAGACTAAGAAAAAAAGAGAGAACACTCAAATAAATAAAATTAGAAATGAAAAGGGAGATATCACAACATATACCACAGAAATACAAAGTATCATTAGAGGCTACCATGATGATACACTAATAAATTCAAAAACCAAGAGGAATTGGATGAATTCTTGGACACATATCACCTACCAAGATTGAACCAAGAAGAAATAGAAAGCCTGAACAGACCAATAGCAAGTATTGATATTGAATCAGGAATAAAAAGTAGTGATTTCACTACCAAATTCTGCAAAATCTTTAAAAAAGAATTAATATCAAATATTTTTAAACTAGTCCAAAAAATTGAAGAAGAGAGAATTTTTCTTAACTCATTCTACCAGGACAATATAACTCTGATACCAAAACTAGAAAAGGACATAACAACAACAACAAAAAAAACTACAGACCAACATCCCTGATAAATATAGACACAAAAATCCTCAACAAAATACTATCAAACCAAACCCAACAATACATCCGAAAGTTAATACACCATGACCAACCTGGATTTATCCCAGGAAAACAAGGATGGTCCAACATATGCAAATCAATAAACATCATACATCACACCAATAGAATGAAGGGCAAAGCCATATCATCATCTCAATATATGCAGAAAAAGCTCATGACAAAATTCAATATCTCTTTAATTTTTTTTTGTTTGTTTTTATTTTTATTTATTTATTTATTTATTTTTAGATGGAGTCTTGCTCTGTCGCCCAGGCTGGAGTACAGTGGTGCAATCTTGGCTCACTGCAACCTCCACCTCCCAGGTTCAAACAATTCTCTTGCCTCAGCCTCCTGAGTAGCTGGGATTACAGGTGTGCGTCAAAATGCCCCGCTAATTTTTGTATTTTTAGTAAAAACGGGGTTTCATCATGTTGGCCAGGCTGGTCTTGAATTCCTGACCTTGTGATCCATCCACCTCAGCCTCCCAAAGTGCCGGGATTACAGGCGTGAGCCACCACACCCGGCCAATATCTCTTTATAATAATAAACTCGTAATAAGTTAGTTATAGAAGGAAAGTACCACAAATAATAAAGTTCATTATGACAAATCCAGTACTGAATGGTAAAAGACTGAAAGCTTTTCTTCTAAGAATTGGAACAAGACAAGGATGCTCACTCTCACCACTCTTATTCAGCTTGGCACTGGAAGTCCCACCCAGAGCAATTAGGCAAGAGAAAGAAAGAAAGGATGTCCAAACTGGAAAAAAGGGTGTCAAGTTGTCCCTGTTTGCATATAACGTGATCTTATATATGAAAAACCTAGACCCTACTAAAAAAGTCCAGAACTGATCAACAAATTCAGTAAAGTTGCAGATACAAAATTAATATTTAAAAATCAGCAACATTTATATACATAAACAACAAACTAGCTGAAAAAGAAATAAAGAAGGCAATCTCATTTATAACAACTACAAAAAAATTGGAATACCTGGGAATGAACTTAACCAACAGGTAAAAACCTTCACAAGGAAAATCACAAAACACTGATGGAATTGAAGAGGATATGAGCAAATGAAAAAACATCCCATGCTCATGGATTGAAAAAGTAATATTGTTAAAATGACGACACTATCCAAAGCAATCTACAGACTTAATGCAATCCCTATCAAAATACCAATAACATTCTTCATAGAAATTTTTTTTTAAATCTGAAAATCTGTATAGAACCACAAAAGACGCAAAATAGCCAAAACAATCCTGAACAAAAAGAACAAGGTTGGAGATGTATTATCAGACCTCAAAATATAGCACAAGGCTGTAGCAACCAAAACAGCATGGTACTGGCATGAAAATAGACACATAGACCATTGCAACAGAATAGAGAACTCGGAAATGAATCCATGTGTCTACAGCCAGTTGATTTTTGACAAAGGTGTCTAAAATACTTATCGGGAAAAGGACAGTCACTTCAATAAATGCTGCTGGGAAAACTGGATATCCACATGCAGAAGAATGAAACTAGATCCCCACTTCTCACCCTATAAAAAAATTAACTTAAAATGGTTCAAAGACCTAAATGTAAGACCCGAAATGATAAAACTTCTGGAAAAAAAAAAACATAGGAGAAATGCTTTAGGACATTGGTCTAAGAAAATATTTTATAGATAAGACTCAAAGCACAGACAACAAAAGCAAAATATATAAATGTGATTACACTAAACTAAAAAAGTTTCTGCATAGCAAAGGAAACAATCAACAGAGTGAAAAGACAACAGAATAGGAGAAAATGTTAGCAAACTACTCATCTGACAGCATCTTAATATCTAGAATATACAAGGAACTCAAACATCTCAACAGCAAAATAACAAAAAAAAAATGGACAAATGATCTGCATAGATGTTTCTCAAAGGAAAATGTACAAATGGCCAACAAATATACTTTAAAATGCTCAACATCACTAATCATCAGGGAAATCCCAATCTAAGTCACAACGAGGTATCATCTCACCCCAGTTAGGATGGCTATTACCATAAAGACAAAAAATAACAAATGCTAGTATGGATGTAGAGAAAAGAGAATTCATACACTGTTGGTGGGAATGTAAACTACTACAGTCATTATGGAAAACATTATGGAGGCTCCCCAGAAAACTACAAATAGAGCTATTATATAATCCAGCAATCCCACTACTGGGAATTTATCCAAAGAAAAGGAAATCATTATATCATAGAGACATTTGCACCCTCATGTTTATTACAACACCATTCATAACAGCCAAGATATGGAATCAGCATAGATGTCCAACAACAGATGAATGGATAAAGGTAATGAGGTACATATAATATACACAGTGAAATGCTATTCGACTATAAAAAAGAATGAAATACTGTCATTTGCAGCAAATAGATGGAACTGCAGGATTGTACGTTAAGTGAAATAAGCCAGGAACAGAAAGTTAAACACCACATGTTCTCACTCATATGTGGAAGCTAAAAGACAAAAATGTTGATCTCATAAAAGTAAAAAGTAAAACAGAGGATACTAGAGTCTGAGAAGGGTAGAAGAAAGGGAGGACAGGGAGAGATTTGTCAAAGGACACAAAATTCCAGCTAGACAGCAGGAATAAATTCTAATGTTCTATACCACTGTACAATGACTACAGTTAGAGATATATAGATGATAGATAGATAGATAGATAGATAGATAGATAGATAGATAGATAGATAGATAGATAGATAGATTTTTTTTTTCCCAAACAGTTAGAAGGAAGATATTGAACATTCCCAACACGAAGGAATGATATATATTTGAGTGATGGATACACAAACTACCCTGATCTGATCACTATATATTACATGTATGGAAACATCACTATGTACTCCATGAATTTGTACAATTATTATTTGTCAATTAAAATGTAAAATAATGTAAATCTAAAAAAATTAAACTGTAAACTGTATTTCTCAACAAAAGCTCCATCAAGTTCAAGACACTTTTGTGTGCAATACCAGCTAAATTTTAGTCCATCCCTAAAGATCTAAGAGTCCTAGGAATTGAACCATGTCAATGCAGTATTTTTTACATTATTAACTGAAAACAATGTGTCCCCTTTAAAGATTTTTTGAGATTAGGAAACAAAAAAATCAAAAGGAGCCAAATCAGGACTGTAAGGTGGATGCCTGATGATTTCCCATTGAAACTGTCACAAAATTGCCCTTGCTGGATGAGAGGAATGAGCAGGGGCATTGTTGTGGTGAAGGACTCTCTGGTGAGGCTTTATCAAGCATATTTCTGCTAGCTAACTTTCTCCAAGCATTCTCATAATAAGCATAAGTTATCATTCTTTGCCCCCAGAAAGACAATAAGGAAAATGTGTCATGCATCCAAAAAACTGCTGCCATGACCTTTGTTCTCGACCAGGCTGCTTTTGTTTTGACTGGGCCACTTCCACCTCTTAATAGCCATTGCTTTGATTGTGATTTGTCTTTAGGATTGGACTGGTAAAGCCATGTTTCATCTCCTGTCAGAATGGCTGTTATGAAAAAGATAAAAGGTAACAAGCATAGGTGAGGATGTGGAGTTATGAGAACCCCTGCACACTGTTGGTGGAAATGTAAACTAGTATGGTGGAAAACAGCATGGAGGCTCCCAGAAAAATTAAAAATAGAACAACTATATGATCCAGCAATCCTGCTATTAGTTATAAATCCAAAGAAAATGAAATCAGTATATCACAGAGATATCTGCACTTCCGTGTTCATTGCAGCATTATTACCATAGCCAAAATATAAAATCTATGTAAGCATCCATCAGTGAATGAATGGATAAAGAAAATGTGGCATATATATGCAATGGAATACTATACATCCTTATAAAAGAAGGCTATCTTGTCATTTGTGACAACGTAGATGAACCTAGAGAACATTATGCTAAGTGAAATAAGCCAGGCACAGAAAGGTAAACACTGCATGATCTCACTTAGGATGTGGAATAAAAAAAAAATTGAACTCTTAGAAGCAGAGAGTAGACTGGTGGTTATCAGGGGCTGGAGATGAAGAGGAAACAATGAAGAGATATTGGTTAAAGGACCTAAAATTTCATTTAGACAGGAGGAATAAATTCTGGAGATCTATTGTGCAGCATGGTGACTATAGTAAATAATGTATTCTATACTTGAAAATTGCTAAAAGAGTAAATTCTAAATGTTCTCATAAAAATAAGTATGTGGGGTGATGCATATGTTAGTTTGATTTAATTATTCCACAAAGTATACATATATCAAAGTTTCATGATGTATACCATAAATCTACACAATTTGTCATTTTTTTATTAAAATAATAATAGTAATAATAATAAATTCTATGTAGCAACAACCCCTAGACTAAGGAAACAAGAGCCCCTCAGCTTTGCCCCCAACCAGCTGAGCAGCCTTAGTTAAGGATGTAGCTTCTCTTTGGCTACCCCTGGTCTCGTTTTCTGCAAGCTTGAGACAATCACCGAAAGCCCTGGTGGCTTTCGAAAGGGCAGTTTAATGGCATGATGAGGGCAGGAGCCAGGCCAAAGAGGATTTTGAAGGGAGCTTCTGAAGGATAAACTGTTTAGTGTTTCTTGACTAAGTTGGTGATTACAAGATGTAGTTCAGAGTAATCAAGAGGACAATGATCTAAGCCTTTTGCTGATTGTTAAGGGCCAAGGGATCCTAAGGGCTTGGCATCTGGCCCCATTCGCCTGCATTTTCTCTTCTCTCATTTTCCAATGATCTTACCAGGACAGCTTTCTCTCTCTACGTGTGTGCCTGCACAAAGGGCTGCCTTATTAAATAGTAACTCTCATTCTTAGAGTCCATGTCCTTTCCCCCGGTCCTGTTTCCTCTTTCCCTCTGTAATGTGAAGGACTGTGCAATTCAATCTATTTTGGAATTAGAAGTTTGGAGCAGTTTGATACAATCACACTGTATCAAATCATTTTGAAATGAATGTTCATTCAGACCTGTAATGAGGCATGTGGCAGGTTGAGAGGGCACACGTGTAAGGGACCATGCCAACACACACTCATCATCCCAGAAACACAATCAGGCCTAGCTCAGCATTTCCCATATGTCAGTCATTTGAATATACCTTCATTATTTGTAAGAATATTTTGCTATATTCACTGATCACCCAACTAATTTTTTTTTTTTTTTTTTTTTTTTTTTTTTGAGATGGATTCTCTCTCTGTCACCCAGGCTGGAGTGCAGTGGTGCGATCTCAGCTCACTGCAGCCTCTGCCTCCTGGGTTCCAACAATTATCCTGCCTCAGCCTCCCAGGTAGCTGGGATTACAGGTACATGCCACCATGCCTGGCTAACTTTTTTGTATTTTTAGCAGAGACGGGGTTTCACCATGTTGGCCAGGCTGGTCTCAAACTCCTGCCCGCCTTGGCCTCCCAAAGTGCTAGGATTACAGGCGTGAGACACCACGCCTGGCCCACCCAACTAATTTTTAAATCAGTTACCTGTTTTTTAACTTAGCTCTTCATTAAAAAATAATAACCATGAAAAGAATGGGTTTGATGTGTTAATAGTATATTTTTTCTAATTTAAAATATACATAGTCATTCCTCAGAGGGCATTGGTTCCAGGGCACTCCTGACTCCCTGCAGACACTAAAATCTGCAGATGCACAAGTCCCTGTATAAAATGGTGTAGTATTTGCATATAACTTATGCACATCCTGCTATATATTTTAAATCATCTCTAGATTACTTATAATACCTAATATAAGTAAATGCTATATAAATATTATACTGTATTTTTTACAGTAATGACAAGATATAAAATCTGTACAGGCTGGGCATGGTGGCTCACACCTGTAATCCTAGCACTTTGGGAGGCCAAGGCAGGCAGATTGCTTGCATCCAGGAGTTCAAGACAGACCAGCCTGGGCAACATGGTGAAACCCCATCTCTACCAGAAGAAGTTACAAAAAATTAGCCAGGCTTGTTGACTCCCGCCTGTAGTCCCAGCTACTCGGGAAGCTGAGGTGAGAGGATCACCTGAGTCTAACAGGCGGAGGTTGCAGTGAGCCAAGATCGTGCTACTGCACTCTAGCCTGGGTGACACAGCAAGATCCTGTCTCAAAAATTAATTAATTAATCTAAATAAAATTAGTACAGTGCAATTCCTGGTTGGTTGAAGCCACAGATGCAGAACTCACAAATATAGAGAGGGCCAACTGTATACATCATGCTCATCCGTTAACCTCATTTTCTGTACCACCGGTGTATATACCACACTTGCAAAACACCATTAGAACTCACCACTGCACTCCAAGGTGATCATTGGGAAGGCATGTGCTCCTCCCAGGCCTCAACATTGCAGTAACACTTGTCCACCTAGATCCCATTTTTTCAATAGGAGCCTTCACTGTATATACTTAATCTGGATTAAGGTCATTTTTTGGGAGGGAGGGAGGCTTATATTGGTTTGCTGGGACAGCCACAACAAATTACTACAGACTGGGTGACTTAAGCAACAGAAATTTATTTTCCTCCAGTTCTGGGGGCTGGAAGGCCAAAATCAGCCAGACCGGTTTCTTCTGAGGCCTCTCTCCTTGGCTCGTGGATGCCATCTTCTCCCTGTGTCCTCATGTGGCCTTTCCTCTGCGCTTCTCAGCGTCCTAATCTCTTCTTATGGGAACAGCAGTCGTATCGCATTAGGGCTCACCCACATGACCTCATTTGCCTTAATCACCTCCTTAAAGGCCCTGTGTCCAAACACAGTCCCATTTTGAGGTACTGGGGGTTAGGACTTCCACAAACAGATTTTGGAAAGACACGAGTTAGCCCATCACAGGGCTTAAGTGCAGGATGAGAGAGGATGGTGAATTCAATATGAGGGCCATGGTTGGAAGAATCAGGCTGCAGGGGATTACAAAGGAAAAGTCAAAGTTTGAAAGTAAAATGAGGGGGGGAAAAGGCAAAAAATAAGAATCAGGTTTAAACACCTGAAGACATTGCTCATTCTAATTTACAAGTCACTGGATGAAAAAACAAAAGAAAAAAGAGGATATCACTCATGACCAAGAAGTGCTTATGGCAGGGTGCCGAGGCTCACGCCTGTAATCCCAGCACTTTGGGAGGCTGAGGCAGGCGGATCACGAGGTCAGCAGATTGAGGCCATCCTGGCTAACAAGGTGAAACCCCGTCTCTACTAAAAATAGAAAAAATTAGCTGGGCGTGGTGGTGGGTGCGTGTAGTCCCAGCTACTGGCGAAGCCGAGGCAGGAGAATGGTATGAACCCGGCAGGCGGAGCTTGCAGTGAGCTGAAATCGCGCCACTGTACTCCATCTTGGGTGACAGAGCGAGACTCTGTCTCAAAAAAAAAAAAAAAAAAAAAAAGTGCTTATATATAAAAAATCGATGAGTCTCTAGAATATCCCAAATCCAATCAAAACAACCACAGTGTTGTCTGGTTGCGAATGGATCTAGAAAGATATAAACAGGCTGGGCACGGTAGCTCACGCCTATAATCCCAGCACTTTGAGAGGATTACTTGAGCCCAGGAGTTCCAGACCAGCCTGGGCAACAAGGTGAGACCCTATCTTTACCAAAAAAAAAAAAAAAAATCAAAAAATTAGCTGAGCATGGTGGTGTGCACCCATAGTCCCAGCTTCTTGGGAGGTTGAGGCAGGAGGACCTTTTAATCCCAGGAGGGTCCAGGCTGCAGTGAGCCGTGTTTGTGCCACTGCACTACAGCCTGGATGACAGAGCAAGACCCTTTCTCAATTTTTTTTAAAAGAAAGACATAAACAACTGACAGAACAATCTTTGTCCAAAGGGAATGTGTGTAGGGCAACTTAGGAAGATGGGGCAGAAACACAGGAGTCTGTGTGGTCTTAGACACTGTCCAGGATCAGGGAGCAGAGGGTGTAGGGAACTGACCTAGGCACTTACCTTAGAGTAGAGCTGGAAGCTCAGGGGATGCCGCCGACCATGAGGATGGTGTGGTCCACCTGGCTGTGCCTCCCAGAAAGGGCTGCTGACAAGGAGGAAATGTGCCCGTCAAGGAGCACAGGAGTCTGAGCTCGATCTGTTACATGTCTCATGGTTTCTCCACCCACCTCCTGTAAGCATGGCTGGCAACGTAGTAATTAGGGCTGACCCCAAATATTCCAGCTCTTCTCTCCTCCCAAGAACCTACTAGGATTGCATTTCCACTCCTTTGAAATTAGTTGAGTCCATGTGACTTGCTTTCCATGTGACTTGCTTTTGTCAATGAAAAGGGAATGGAACAACATGGGTCTCTTCTAGGGAGAAAGAGACAGTGAGGGATTTGCTACAGTTCTTTTCCTTCCTGTGTAATGGTTGAAATGGAGACTCTATCAGCCTGGATCCCAGGGCACAACGATGAAAGGAGTCCCTCTGCTGACCTCTGCTAAACGTACAGAATGAGCAAGAAATACAGTTTTGTTGTGTGAAGCTGCTGAGGTTTGGAGATTATTTGTTACTGGAGCAGAACCTAGCCCATCCAGGCTGATAGTTAGTGTAAGCCAGTGCTACTGAGTCTGCTCATGTCAGTATTGAGAAAAGAAAAGCAGAATTTCTGTTTCGTTTGTTTGTTTGTTTGTTTGGAGACAGTCTCATTCTGTTGCCCAGGCTGGAGTGCAATAGTGCGATCTCAGCTTACTGTAACCTCTGCCTCCTGGGTTCAGACGATTCTCTAACCTCTGCCTCCCAAGTAGCGGGACTACAGGCACATGCCACCATACTTGGCTAATTTTTGCATTTATAGTAGAGATGGGATTTCACCATGTTGGCCAAGCAGGTCTTGAACTCCTAACCTCAAGTGATAGGCCCGCCTCAGCCTTCCAAAGTGTTGGGATTACAAACGTGAGCCACCACCCCTGGCCTGAGCCACTGCACCTGGCAGAATTTCTTTTTTTTTTTTTTTAATTTTTTATTATTATTATACTTTAAGTTCTAGGGTACACGTGCATAACGTGCAGGTTTGTTACATATATAAACTTGTGCCATGTTGGTGTGCTGCACCTATCAACTCGTCAGCACCCATCAACTCGTCATTTACATCAGGTATAACTCCCAATGCAATCCCTCCCCCCTCCCCCCTCCCCATAATTTCTAAACCAACAAAGCTTAGAACGAAACCCTGAGACAAAGTGATCAGTCTTAACTGGCTAACTAGCCTCCTTCTTTTCAACTTGCCCCTGTTGCCCTTTGAAATATTTTATTGAGCTTGATTCCAGCAACAAACTGTGGGTCCACCCCCTTATGTTCTATATTACCCCACACAAACCAGCTGTCTATGGGCCATGTCCAAGCTACCGACATGTTCACTTAGCATGCTTAAAATGTTTAATTAGTTAAAACTGGAGGATTTTATATAAAAATCTAGATTCCTGGCTGCTCAGAAGAAATTAGACTATCCAGCCCCCTTGGTCCTATATTCTTACATGACTTGAAGCAAAATCACAGCTACCCACTTCAGACGGGAGCTGGGCACACCAAGATGCCACAGTCTCCACAGTTCCCTGTTGCTTAATCTCTGTCCGCTTCATTCACTTCCTGCCTCAACTCTGAGAGCATCTGATTCTGCGACCTCTGTGTCTGCTTCACCCTTACCCCCGCCCCCGCCCACACACACACACACACACACACTCTTCCAGTCACTCCATCCAGCGTGTATTCTCCCAGACATTCTTTTCCACTCCTTTCTGCCTTTACGTTCCGTTTCCTCTGCCTGGAATGCCCCTCATCATCTCTACTCACTGAAATAAGCCTGTGCATTCATTCACCAACACCCAGCTCAACTGTCACCTTCTGAGGCAGCAGACGCCTGGCTTGGCATCCATCTCCCCTCCCTGCATGGCCCAGTCTTCCCTGGAGACAGAGATGGTCGTGTATGTGAGTCCTGGAAAGTGAGATGGAAGCATAAGTGTGTGGTGGATGTCACGGAAGGCCACCTAAGGGAAACATCTCTCCTGGGAACTGGTGTGCACGCCGCCTGCCTCCTCCCTCAGTCTAGCCTCTGGAGCAGAGAACACACCCTCTCCATTACTCCTGCCTCCTTGAAGATGCTTCTCAAATGTCACCTCTCAATTAGATCTTTTCTTTTCTTTTTGTTCTTTTTTTTCTGAACTCTGTTGCCCAGGCTGGAGTGCAGTGGCACAATCATAGCTCACTGCAGCCTCAAACTCCTGGGCTCAAATGATCCTCCCTTCTCAGACTCCCAAGTATCTGGGACCACAGGTGTGCACCACCACCCTGGCTAATTGTTTTTATTTGTGGGGACAATATCTCACTATGTTGCCCAGGCTGGTTTTGAACTCCTGAGCTCAAGCAATCCTCCTGCCTTGACCTCCCAAAGTGCTGGAATTACAGGTGTGAGCCACTCAGCCCGTCCTCAATGAGATCTTTTCTAACTGCCTTACTTAAAATATTGACACCCCTCCCTTCCCAACTCTCCCGACCATTCTTTCCCTGCCTTTCCCCCAATGTGGTCTACTTTTTAATATACTCTATAATGTACGTATTTAGATTTGGTATTTACTGCCTGCTCCCCACTGGAATATCAAGCTCACAAGGGCAGGGAATTGTCTCCTTCCTTTTTTTTTTTGGTCTTTTTTATCACCTGTGTATTCCAAGCACCTAGAAAGAACCCATGATAGACATTAATAAGTATCCTGAATGAATAATAGACCTCAGCCATTCCACGCCATTTGAAACCCAGACATTTTTAAGGTTCAGTGTTACTCCCACTTTCCATAAAAACCAAGTCCTATAGGCTGCCTCTGCATCATATCACTTCTCTGATCAATTTTATCCTCTCTATGTTCCCAAACATTACCTGCGTTTCAGGCTCTGTCATCTCCCTCTAGCTATGGCATCAGCATTCTATCTTTCCTTTCTTTTTTTTTTTTTTTTTTTTTTTTTGAGATGGAGTTTCGCTCTTGTTGCCCAGGCTGGAATGCAGTGGTGCCATCTCGGCTCACTGCAACCTCTGCCTCCCGGGTTCAAGTGATTCTCCTGCCTCAGCCTCCTGAGTAGCTGGGATTACAGGCACACACCACCATGCCCAGCTAATTTTTGTATTTTTAGTAGAGATGGGATCTCACTATGTTGGCCAGGCTGTTCTCAAACTCCTGACCTCAAGTGATCCACCTGCCTCAGCCTCTCAAACTGCTGTCTCTCTGTTCTCAATCCTTTCCCCTCCAACCCACCCTACAGAGAGAGGACCTCACTGTGTTAATGTCCTGCTTAAAACCTTTCTTTGGCAGGCGGGCATGGTGGCTCACACCTGTAGTACCCTGGGAGACTGAGGCAGGAGGATGGCTTGAGCCCAGGAGTTTGAGTTCAGCCTGGGCAATATAGTGAGACCCTGTCTCAGAAAAAACAAATTTATGAGTTTCAAGTCAAGGCTAAATAGGAAAAAAAAAAAAAAAAAAAAAAGCTTAACCAGCCTCTCTATGGCCCCCATGGCCTTCTCACAAAATCCACTCTCCAATGGCCCCCAAGCCTTAAGTGGTCTGGTCCCACTTCCTGCTGTGCCTGCTCATCCTCGCACCACCCTCCCCAACATTCCTCAGGCCTGCAGAACATCTTACTGCTGGCCACAGAGCTCTCCTGCAGACATTTACATCTTCTGCTCTTTCCACTCCCTGCATGATCTCCCTGCATCTTTTTTTTTTTTTTTTTTTTAAGGGTCTTGCTATGTTGCCTGGGCTGGTCTTGAACACCTGGCTTCCAGATATCCTCCCACCTCCGCCTTCTTAGTAGCTCAGATTACAGGCATGAGCCGCACTATTCAGGTTCCCCTGCCTCTCACCAGGCTTGTTCCTATCTTCCTTGGGGACTTCCTCCAGGAAGCCTTCCTTAGCTTCACCCCAAGCTGGGTGAGCTGCCTCATATCTGTGTTCACATATCAGCTTGTGCTGACCTCGGTCAGCTTTTCTGACTTTGCCATGAGATCATGTGAGCCTTGAGGACTGGAGTTTTGTCTTATTTTATAATCCCAGTGAGGCTGGGTGCAGTGGTGTGCATCAGTAAACCCAGGTTCTGCAGTGAGCTATGCAGTGAGCTATGATAGTATCTGTGAATAGCCACTACACTCTAGGTTGGGCAACAGAGCAAGACCCCCATCTTGAGAAAATAAAAACAGGCCAGGCACAGTAGTTCACATCCATGATCCCAGGACTTTGGGAGGCCGAGGTGGATGGATCACCTGAGCTCAGGAGTTTGAGACCAGCTTGGCCAGCATGGCAAAACCCCATCTCTACTGAAAATATAAAAATTAGCTTGGCACAGTGGTACATGCCTGTAACCCTAGCTACTCAGGAGGCTGAGGCTGGAGAATTGCTTGGACCTGGGAGGCAGAGGTTGCTGTGAGCTGAGATCGTGCCACTGCACTCCGGCTTGGGTGACACAGCAAGACTCCATCTCAAAAAAAAAAAAAGTAAATAATAAATAACAAAAAAAATTAAATTTATTATTTAAATGTTTTAAATAACAAATGATAATCCCAGTAAGGATACATCATCTAAATAGTAGGCACTTAGTAAATAAGAAGGGAAGGAAAGCAGGAAGAAGGGAAGGGGGAAAGCAGAAAAGAAGAAAGAAAGGTCTCAGATGCTCAGTTCTCTTTCTGGGCACATGGTGGGGCTGCACCTCTCCACCCACTTGAGCGCGTGCTCGGCCATGTGATCTGCTTTGGCCCATGAAATATGAGTGAAAGTGACATGTGTCACTTTTAGGCAGAAGCAGATAGGTCAGTCCGTGGTCCCCATCCTCTTTTTACTGTCTGCTGGGTCACAGAAGCATGTGCTGAGATGGAGTCTCTGTCACCCGAGGCCTCTGAGTGACTAAGACAAGCAGAGGCCCTGGTGGACCTGCAGTGGACACACAGCATGGGGTGAGGAAGACACTCTGTTCTTTTGAAGTGCTGAGAGTTTAGGGTTTATTGTTAACCTAGCACAATCACGTCTCTTCTCTTTTTTTTTTTTTTTTTTTTTTTTGAGAAGGAGTTTCCTCTTGTTCCTCAGGCTGGAGTGCAGTGGCATGATCTCAGATCACTATAACCTCCACGTCCCAGGTTCCAGCGATTCTCCTGCCTCAGCCTCCTGAGTAGCTGGGATTACAGGCACCCACCACCATGCCTGGCTAATTTTCTGCATCTTTAGTAGAGATGGGGTTTCACCATGTTGGCCAGGCTGGTCTCAAACTCCTGACCTCAGGTGATCCACTCGCCCCAGCCTCCCAAAGTACTGGGATTACGGGCGTGAACCACCATGCCTGGCCACATCTCTTCTTTTCTTTTTTAATTTCATCTTTTATTTTAGATGCAGAGGATATACGTGCAGGTTTGTTACATGGGTATATTGCACGATGCTGAAGTTTAAGGTACGGTTGATTCTGTTGTCACCTAGGAAATAAGCATAGGACCCAAAAAGTAGTTTTCCAACCCTTGCCTCTCCCTCCCTCTACCCTTTAGAGTCCCCAGTGTCTATTGTTTCCTTCTTTATGTCCTATGTACCCAATATTTTGCTCCCACTTGTAAGTGAGAACATGGGGTATTTGGTTTTCTGTTTCTACATTAATTCAAGTGCAGTTGGTTTGAGGTATCGGGGAAAATCACATCTTTTTACCCTTTTATTTGCTAAGAATATCAGACACTACCTTGTCTTTCCCACTGCTATACAATTTTAATTCCAATTGTGTGTTTTCCATGGATTCTTGCAAAGATGCTATAAGGCAAACAGGTTAAATATTATTATCTCCCACATACAAACTCAGAAAAAGAAACTGAATGACTGCCCGGGACTTGCCTGGGTAGGAGAGAAGGGAGCTAACACCAGAGCCCAGGTCCCTGGGTCCCCATCCAGGGCTTCCTGCTTCCAGTCAGTAAAACAGCACAGGTCTAAAGAGTCTAAAATCTGGGGATCCCCACCAGAAAGGGGTCCTTCTTTTATTACAAAGGAAATATATCCAAAGGTTAGAATCAGGCCAGGCTTGGTGGCTCACACCTGTAATTTCAACACTTTGGGAGGCCGAAGCAGGTTGATCACTTGAGGTCAGGAGTTCGAGACCAGCCTGGCCAACATGGTGAAATCCCCATCTCTGTTAAAAATACAAAAATTAGCCAGGAATGGTGGCACGTGCCTGTAAATCCTAGTTACTCAGTAGGCTGAGGCAGGAGAGTCGCTTGAACCTGGGAGGCAGAGGTAGCAGTGAGCCGAGACTGCACCACTGTACTCCAACCTGGGCGACAGAGTGAGGCCCCCGTCTCAAAAAAAAAAAAAAGAAAAAGTGTTGGAATCATGGACTTTAAAGCCAGACTGCCCAAGTTGGCTCCAGCTCCAGCCCTCACTACCCAGAGCTCATGAGCATAGCTCCCTCTCTCTCAAGTTCCGTTCCTCCAGGCCTGTAACACTGGGAATAATAATAGTACCTACTTCTTACTCTTGTGAGTTTTAAATAAACAAATCCATGAAGAAGACTTGGCATGGCGTCTGGCATATAATAAAGGCTCACTGAGATTTCTCTATGACTGCCCTATTATCACAGTGCTTTCCATTTAGACAGTCGCCTTCCAGGACGGTAATGCCAGGCTGCTGCCACAAGGTGGCACTGTTGTCTCCAGCCACCCTTCCTGAGCAGCTTAAGTTTCATTTCTCAAAATGCCAAGTTGAGTCAGGACGGAAGGAGAATCCAGAAAAAGATGACAGAGTCCGAGAACTCCAGCCAAAAACGTGTCCTCTTTGTCACATCAAAAGTGATGAAACTGCTTCCTTCTTTTATCTCTGCTCTTTCTTGTAGCTGGATCCCCACACCTCGGAATAGGCTGAAGCAGCTGGTAAAATTGGGCTGCCCAGCCCCAACCCCACACTACGGGCATAACTGGGCAGGGGGTACTAGTGGAAGGTGATTGAATCCACTGCTGTAGAGAAGGGCTTCTCGGGCTGTAGCACGCTTACGCCTCACCTGGGCACCTTGTGAAAATGCAGATTCTGATTCCGCTGGTTTAGGATGGGGTCTGGCACTGTGCATTTCTTTTTTGTTTGTTTTTGTTTTTGTTCTTTATTTTTATTTATTTATTTTTTTTTGAGACGGAGTCTTGCTCTGTCGCCCAGGCTGGAGTGCAGTGGCCGGATCTCAGCTCACTGCAAGCTCCGCCTCCCGGGTTCACGCCATTCTCCTGCCTCAGCCTCCCGAGTAGCTGGGACTACAGGCGTCTGCCACATCGCCCGGCTAGTTTTTTTTTGTTGTTGTTATTTTTTTTAGTAGAGACGGGGTTTCACCATGTTAGCCAGGATGGTGTTTTTGTTCTTTGAGACGGAGTCTTCGCTCTGTAGCCCAAGCTGGAGTGCAGTGGTGCGAGCTCGCCTTACCGCAACCTCCACCTCCGGGGGCTCAAGCGATTCTCGTGCCTCAGCCTTCCGAGTAGCTGGGACTACAGGCGAGTATCACCACGCCCAACTAATTTTTTGTACTTCAGTAGAGACGGGGTTTCACCATGTTGCCCAGGGTGGTCTTGAACACCTGAGCTCAGGAGATCCGCCCGCCTCAGCCTCCCATTACAGGGGTGAGCCACCGCGCCCAGCCAGCACTGTGCATTTCTGACAAGCTCTTGGGTGGGGTCTGTGCTGCGCTTCCGGGCTCCATACTCTGAGGACCTGGCCCATTTGTGGCAAATGGAATTGGCGACCTCTTGGAAGTCAAGGCTGCAGTGAGCCAAGTTCCTCCTGCATGCCGGTTCACCCAGCCGCACAACAGCCCTGTGAAACCAGTGTCATTGTTCCCGTTGTATGGATGATAAACAAAAACATTAAGTAACTGTCCCAAGGTTGTAACAGCTAATTATTAGCAGAGCCGGAACTCAAACACAATACACTTCTGCTAGATCAAATGTTATTGTTTTATGTTGAATTAAAGTAAACATGGCCCAGCTTTCCCTCCCTGACTTCCCAAGACAAAGAGAAAAGGTCTCGGAGGCAGCAGAGAGTGGAAAGGAGGGCAGCTCCTGGAGCCAAACCTCCCGGACTCACAATCTGCCAGTCAGGAGCTGTGTGACCCTGACGAGTTGCTCAGCCTCTCTGTGCCTTACTTTCTTCATCTCAAAGTAGTGAATAATAATGGCACCTACTTCGGGGAGTTAGGCAGAAAAAGATGACAGCATGATCAATTAAGTGATTAACTGAATAAGCGGGGCACAGGGTGAGTGCCCTTGCAAGCTTTTATGTTATAGAGCAAAAAAGGTCAGGCTTGGGGCTGTGGGTGCTTACCAACTTTCTTTCAGTTCCTTCCAAAATCCCTACCATCTGTGGGCACCCTTCCACTGAATGCCTTTTCAAAAATTGTGGTATTAAAAAAACATAAAATATATAATCTTTACCACTTTCAACTGTACAGTTTGGTAACGTTAAGTATATTCACATTGTTACGAATGTATTTTAATACTTATGTAATTTTTTTTTTTTTTTTTTGAGATGAATTCTCACTCTGTCACCAGGCCGGAGTGCAGTGGCACGATCTCAGCTCACTGCAACCTCCACCTCCTGGGTTCAAGCGATTCTTGTGCCTCAACCTCCTGAGTAGCTGGGATTATAGGCACCTGGCCACCACACCCAGCTAATTTCTTTTGTATTTTCAGTCAAGACAGGGTTTCACCATGTTGGCCAGGATGATCTCGATCTCCTGACCTTGTGATCCACCCGCCTCGGCCTCCCAAAGTGCTAAGATTACAGGCGTGAGCCACCACGCCCAGCCCTGTGTTGCCTATTTTAGAAATTAATTTAAAAATCATTATGCCCTCATGCTACCTGACTTCAAACTATACTACAAGGCTATTGATACCAAAACAGATATATAGACCAATGGAACAGAACAGAGGCCTCAGAAATAATACCACACATCTATAACCATCTAATCTTCAACAAACCTGCAAGCAATGGGGAAAGTATTCCCTATTTAATAAATGGTGCTGGGAAAACTGGCTAGCCATATGCAGAAGACTGAAACTGGATCCCTTCCTTACACCTTATACAAAAATTAACTCAAGATGGACTAAAGACTTAAATGTAAAACCTAAAACCATAAAAACCCTGGAAGAAAACCTAGGCAATACCATTCAGGACATAGGCATGGGCAAAGACTTCATGACTAAAATACCAAAAGCAATTGCAACAAAAGCCAAAATTGACAAATGGGAGCTAATTAAACTAAAAAGCTTCTGTACAGCAAAAGAAACTATCATCAGAATGAACACGCAACCAACAGCATGGGGGAAAATTTTTGCAATCTATCCATCTGGCAAAGGTCTAATATCCATAATCTATAAGGAACTGAAACAAATTTATAAGAAAAAACAAACAACCCTATTAAAAATTGGACAAAGGATATGAACAGACATTTCTCAAAAGAAAACATTTTAAAACATATTTTAAAAAGCTCATCATCACTGGTCATTAGAGAAATGCAAATCAAAACCACAATGAGATACCATCTCACACCAGTTAGAATGGTGATCATTAAAAAGTCGGGAAACAACAGATGCTGGAGAGGATGTGGAGAAATAGGAACACTTTTACACTGTTGGTGAGAGTGTAAATTAGTTCAACCATTGTGGAAGACAGTGTGGTGATTCCTCAAGGATCTAGAACCAGAAATACCATTTGACCCAAGCAATCCCATTACCGGGTATATACCCAAAGGATTATAAATCATTCTGCCATAAAGACACATGCACACGTATGTTTATTGCAGCACTATTTACAATAGCAAAAACTTGGAACCATCCCAAATACCCATCAATGATAGACTGGATAAAGAAAATGTGGCACGTATACACCATGGAATACTATGCAGCCATAAAAAAAAGTCAGATCATGTCCTTTGCAGAGACATGGATAAAGTTGGAAACCATCATTCTCAGCAAACTAACACAGGAACAGAAAACCAAACACTGCATGTGCTCACTCATAAGTGGGAGTTGAGCAATGAGAACACATGGACACAGGGAGGGGAACATCACACACCCGGGCCTGTCAGGCAGTGGGGGGTAAGGGGAGGGAGAGTATTAGGACAAACACCTAATGTATGCAGGGCTTAAAACCTAGATGACAGGTTGATAGGTGCAGCAAACCACCATGGCACATGTATACCTGTGTAACAAACCTTCACGTCCTGCACATGTATCTCAGAACTTAAAGTCAAATTAGAAAAAAAAATCATTATGCCCAAATACATCATTGATGTCTATTTCAGCTGAGTAAAGAGACTTGTTACACTGTGAAAGAGTTAGAAAAAAAGGGGAACATGTGCTTGAAATCAGACTGAACTGAATTCAAATCCCATCCCTGCCATTTACGGGCATTGGAAAAGTCAAGTAAGTTCTCTAAGCCTTTGTCTCCCCATTTTTTTTTTTTTCAAGACAGGGTCTTGCTCTGTTGCCCAGGCTGGAGAGTACAGTGACTCAATCTCGGGTCACTGCAGCCTCGACCTTCTGGGCTCCAGTGATCTTCACCCCTCAGCCTCCCAAGTAGCTGGGACTACAGGCATGCACCACCATGTCTGGCTAGTTTTTGTATTTTTGGTAGAGACAGGGTTTCGCCATGTTGCCCAGGCTTCCCTGTTCTTCAAAATGCACATGAAAATGATGCCCATCAAAGCATTCCTGGGAGCATTAAATGAGAATTCTTGTAAAGCAAGGAGCACAGAATCTAGCCCAAGAGCGCTGTGAGTTCACAGTGACTCTTATTTTGCACTGCACTTGGAAGAATGTTGGACAAAGCGCGTGCCTTGGAAGCCAGAGCAAGAGTTCTCAACCTATGGAGCACCAGGAACACCTGGGGTTCCTGTTAAAAATATCCATGCCAGGAGTTCCACTCCAAACCCAGTAAGCCACAATCTAATAGGGTGGATGGAACCTGAGCCACTGTATTTTAACACTCTGCCCCCACCTTTTTTTTTTTTTTTTTTTTTTGAGGTCGAGTCTCCTTCTATCGCCCAGGCTAGAGTGCAGTGTCCGATCTCCGCTCACCACAACCTCCACCTTCCGGGTTCAAGTGATTCTCTTTCCTCGGCCTCCCGGGTAGCTGGGACTACAGGCGCGTGCCACCATGTCTGGCTAATTTTTGTATTTTTAGTAGAGACAGGGTTTCACTGTGTTGGCCAGGCTGGTCTCAAACTCCTGACCTCGTGATCCGCCCCCCCCAACCAGTCTCCCAAAGTGCTGGGATTACAGGCGTGAGACACCGCACCGGCCCACCCTGCCCCTTTAATTCGGGCACATCAAAGCTGAGAACAGCTAAGTGGAGATGCCCTGTGCCCTTGGGTGTCACTTCTGGGCCTTGGGAGGTGGCAGACCCAGGCAGACTGACATGCTAAGGTTGTCGTTCTAGATGCTGAGAAGTTCTGAAGTCATCACCAGACAGTGCTAAGAAAGACAGCTTTGGGGAGTAATTTCCCTCATGTCACCTGAGGGCGGGGGTAGGGATGGAGGAAGTCGCCCTCCCCACTCTGACATCTGATCACCTTCCTTCCACTTGAAGCAGCAAAAAGAAGGTGCAAAGTCCCCGTTGCGTTTTACTGAGCTTCTGATGCACTCCCCCACCTCCCCAGCTGCTCTCTCCACATTCGAGGAAGCAGCGCGGGTAGCAGCAGACCCAGTCGCCCCTGGTTGCCTGGAAGTGTCCTTCCGAGCTTTTTTGTCAGAGAGAAAAAGAAAGCCAAGCTCGGGGCTGTGGGTGCTTACCAACTTTCTTTCGGTTCCCTCCGAAATCCCTCCCATCTGTGGGAGGCTTTTTCTGCCAGTCACCCACGTGCATTTGGTTTGCATCCCAATTCGGCCTTGCCACCGGCTCCCAGAAGCTCTGCGTGCCGCGGGTGGCCACGGAGTCTCCCTCACGCTCGAGTGGAAAGAGCTGGGACGGCCTCGCAGGCTGCGCTGGCGCCGCGGGAACAGCAGGTGGCGCCACGGACTCAAGGAGCCCTGAACCGGGAGCAGTTCCTAGAGAGAGCAAGAGTGTCTGTGTTAGCAGGAGCTCAATAAATGCTTGATAGGTATGTGTGAGAGCTGAAACAGTTTCCCGCTGCACTCTGTGTGCAGGTCTAAGCAGCAAAGCTGGCAGGAGGGTGAAAAAGCGAATGTCCAGAGGTTGGAGTTGAACAATGGGAACACATGGACACAGGGAGGGGAACATCACACACCGGGTCCTGTCGGTGGGTGGGGGTAAGGGGAGGGGGAGTATTAGGACAAATACCTAATGCATGAGGAGTTTAAAACCTAGATGACGGGTTGATAGGTGCAGCAAACCACTATGGCACACGTATACCTATGTAACGAGCCTGCACGTTCTGTACATGTATCCCAGAACTTAAAAGTTAAAAAGTAACATAAAATTTTTGTTTTAAAAAAAGCGAGAGTCTCCGCAGGAAGGGCGGGGGACCCTCCGCCTTGCAGAAACGGGGAAGCCTGCCCCGGAAGCAGTGAAGGCCGCGCAGCAACAGGAGCGGAGGGGCCAGGACTCGGTCGCAAGCTCGGTGGTCTTAGACCCTACACGGGCTTCCCCAAAGACCTGCAGCTGCTAGCAACCCCAACCCCAGGGACAGAGTCCTGGGTCCTGAGGCACCAACTGAGAATTTCCCACGCTGAGTCATTTACATCCCCTTCATGATTTTGGACGTACCTACACGTCACCTGAAATATGACTCAGTTATTTTTTTCTTCAACTCACTTTTTAAAGTTAAATGTAGGCCAGGTACAGTGGCTCATGCCTGTAATCCCAACACTTTGGGAAGCCCAGGCTGGAGGATCTCTTCAGGTCAGAAATTTGAGAGCAACCTGGGCAACATAGCAAGACCTCATCTCTAAAAAAAAAAAAAAAAAATTCAGAGCAGGAGTGGAAGTTTATTTAAAAGGTTTTAGAACAGGAAAGGAAAGTACGCTTGGAAGAGACCCAAGCAGGGCACTGACGTCAAGGGCCCATACATTTTTTTTAATTAGCCAGGTGTAGTGGTGCACACCTGTAGTCCCAGCTACTCAGGAGGCTGAGGTAGGAGAATCGCCTGAGCCCAGGAGTTAGTTCAAGGCTGCAGTGAGCCGAGATCACACCACTGAACTCCAGCCTGGGCGACAGAGCAAGACTCTGTCTCTAAAATAAACAAACAAGAGTTATCTGTATTAAAAAATAAATAAATACATAAATAAGTAGAGCTAAATATAAGAGAAACAGTTTATTGCTATACTAACTAGAAGCCCAGTATTTCTCACCAAAACGAAGAGAACTATAAAAATAAATACACAACAGTCACGATTTCTTACCAGTCTGGCAGTTTACCGCTGAAAAGCAACTGGTATCTCATCAGTGCTGTGTTTTCCACACTTGAGGAAAACCAGGGATTCCAGCGCAGAAACCAACAGGAATTCGGAATGAAATGAGGTAACAGGTGGTGAAAGGAAAGTCAAGCAAAGTCCAAGAGGGAGGGGTCAAGTTTGTTTGGCTCCACACTGCCAAACAAAGGGAACCCTGACCAACATTCTGTGCCCGGCAGTGGATTCCAGGGCTTCTTGCAAGATACACATTCTTCCGGAAACTGCGAGTTATTTTTGACTGGTAAGCCCACCCCACCCCTGAGGTCCGATGCCAAGCTGATGGTATCACAGGGTCAGGTGGTCCCAAGAGGTCACCCGGCTGGCCTCCCATATCTGGTGACCGATCACCTGTCCCACAACCTTCCTGAGGGGTCTTCCTGCCTCTGCCCTAGTGCATTGCTGCTGTGGAGGGAGCTACAGGGAGGCAGGACCCAGGGCAGCTGGCCAGACAAGTGAGTACAGGGAATATGGAGGAGGTGGAGTGGCCCTTCCCTAGACACAGTTTCAGTGAGCCTGTGCTTGAAGAGGTGTCTGCACTGGGTTACACTGTAGGGAAGGACAACCATGGAACTGTGGGCAACGCACTTCCCCTCTTGCTGTTGGTTTCCTCTTCTGTAAATTAAAGAGAGTGGGTCAGACAGGACCTTATAGTGAAGAGTCATCTCCAAGCGCCTCTGCAGCCTGAGACCTGGGGCTGTTAGAGGGAGGAATTGCCTGGCCAACCGTGTCTTTCAGTGCATGCAGTTGTTTTTCTTTTTTTTTTTTTTAAAGACAGGGTCTTGCTCTGTCACCCAGGCTGAAGTGCAGTGGCCTGATCATGGCTCACTGCAGCCTTGAAATCCTGGGCTCAAGTGATCCTCCCACCTCAGCCTCCCAAGTAGCTGGGACTACAGGCACCCACCACCATGCCCAGGTAGTTATTTTATGGTTTACAGAGATAGGGTCTTGCTATGTTGCCCAGTCTGGTATGCAAGAGTTTTGTAACAACGTGTGCAAATGGTCTCTCCTATTATTTCAGAGAACCAAGAGCCCATGGTCAAGTAGAAGGAGCACCCTCCTCACTGTGTGTGTCCCGCAATCCTGTAATATGGAAAGGCCATTTGTGCCATCTTGTCCTGGAGCTCTTTAAGTCAAGAAGGCCCAATTATTGATCCTGGGCAAGTCTCTAAACTAGCCTGGTATGAGTTTGGGAGTGGGAGAGTTCAAGGGGAGCCAAGGCATGCCTCTGCCCCTCTAATTGTGCAGGGAAGTCTTCAATATTGCACACCTGCTGTGACAGTCCTGGCTCAGTCCCTTTCCAGTGGTGGGGACTGCAGTCAAGTTAATTAATCTCTCTAAGCCTCTGTTTCTTAATCTGTAAAACGGGCATAATGCCTACTTCATAGAATTGTTTGTTGGGGCTAAATGAGATCATTCATGTAGAGTCAGTCAATCAGTATTTGCTGAACACCTACTGTTCTAAGTGTTTGGTGCATAGCCTAGTTCCTTGTACAGGATTAGGCATGCAGGAAGTTTTGGAAAAGCAATGAATATAGGTGTATATGTGTGTGTGTGTATATATATATGTTTATATAGAATATCTTCCACACCACAGCAATTCCATTCAGTCCCCTCTTTCAAACATGAAGGGCCTGGGCTTCCTCTTGGCATGGTAGCCAGGTTCCAAGTAAGACTATTTCACCACCAAGTGTTCCAAGAAAAAGGAAGTCGAAGCTTTCATCTTCCTAAGCATTGATCTTGGAAGTCCTGGAACATCACTTCCACTGAATTCTGTTAGTCAATGAGGTCACAAGGCCAGCCCAGATTCTTAAAGAGAAGCACACACATGCAGAAAGGAAGGAATTGCTGAGGACCATCTTTGGAAACTACCTAACACAGACGAGGAATAGAACAGGCCTGGTTTCCTGTAAGCCCGCCCCACCCCTGAGGTCCGATGCCAAGCTGATGGTATCACAGGGTCAGGTGGTCCCAAGAGGTCACCCGGCTGGCCTCCCATATCTGGTGACCGATCACCTGTCCCACAACCTTCCTGAGGGGTCTTCCTGCCTCTGCCCCAGTGCATTGCTGCTGTGGAGGCAGCTACAGGGAGGCAGGACCCAGGGCAGCTGGCCAGACAAGTGAGTACAGGGAATATGGAGGAGGTGGAGTGGCCCTTCCCTAGACACAGTTTCAGTGAGCCTGTGCTTGAAGAGGTGTCTGCACTGGGTTACACTGTAGGAAAAGACAACCATGGAACCGTGGGCACGGCACTTCCCCTCTTGCTCTTGGGTTCCTCTTCTGTAAATTAAAGAGGGTGGGTCAGACAGGGCCTTATAGTGAAGAGTCACCTCCAAGCGCCTCTGCAGCCTGAGGCTTGGGGCTGTTAGAGGGAAGATTTGCCAGCAGTTGCTCACTGACACTGTAACATTTATTCACTTGTTCATCCATTCATTGCCTGCCTTCCCCCCTCATATGTAAGCTGATGAGAGCAGACATTGCTTTGTTTAGTGTTACATTCCCGGAACTTAGAATAGTGCTTGGCACTTAGTAGGTGCTCAGTAAATATTTGTTGAATGAATGAATCAATCAATTAAGTAATCAATTATTCAATTGTCCTAACCAGCCACAGGAAGTTGAGTAGGACAAGGAGGTTTCATGGAAGAAGTGAGAAGTGGGCTGGGTTTTAAAGACAGGTAGGCCTGGCAAGAACGTGTTCTATTGATGAGCCGATGAGAAGCAGTGAGAGACAGTGGGCCGATGCCCCAGTCACTCTGGTGGACACACAACCAACCACAAACCCTTAACTAATTAAGCCTTCATTAGATTTGATGTGTGTGTCCCCCATGGAGTATGTAGAAAGAGGATGCTGAATTCTCTCCCTGTTTTTTTTTTTTTCCTTGAGATAGGGTCTTACTCTATTACCCAGCCTGGAGTGCAGTGGTGCAATTATGGCTCACTGCAATCTCAACTTCCCAGGCTCAATCCATCCCCCTACCATAGCCTCCCAAGTAGCTAACACCACTATGCCTGGCTTTTTTTTCTTTTTTCTTGTTTGTTGAGAAGAGTCTTGCTCTCTCACCCATGCTGGAGTACAGTGGTATGATCTTGGCTCACTGCTGCCTCCACCTCCCAGGTTCAAGTATTTCTCCTGCCTCAGCCTCCCGAGAAGCTGGGATTACAGGTGCACACCACCATGCTCGGCTAATTTTTGTATTTTTAGTAAAGACAGGGTTTCACAATGTTGGCCGGGTGGGTCTCGAACTCCTGACCTCAGGTGATCCGCCCGCCTTGGCCTCCCAAAGTGCTGGGATTACAGCCATGAGCCACCGTGCTCAGCCTAATTTTTTAAGATCTTTTGCAGAGATGGGAGGTCTTGCTGTGTGCCCTATGCTGGTCTTGAACCTCTGGGCTCAAGCAATCCACCCACCTCAGCCTCCCCAAGTGCTGGGATTACAGGCATGAGCCACTGCACCTGGCTAAATGCTGAATTATTAGCTCAGCCCTAGGGGCAGGGCTTTCTCTGAATTATCTCTGTAGACCAGTCATTTTCAACTGGGGACAGTTTTGACATTAGACAGTATCTGGTGACGTTTTTCTTGTCACACTGGGTGTAGGAGAGTGGTTGTTATTGGCATCTAGTGGGTAGAGGATAGGATTCTGCTAAACATTCTACAATTCACAAGACGGGCCCCTACAACAAAGAATTATCTCACCCAAAATGTCAATTGTGCCCCTGTTGAGAAATCCTAGCTGTAGAGGGTGATGGGAAAATGCTTTGAATTAGAAGCATTTGGGAGCTGGCAGACAGCCGGCAATCTCTGTAGTAGCACTTGGCAGAGAGCTGTGTTCCCACCTAAGATGACTGCGTGTTATAAATAGCTCCTCTCGGTATTGTGGCAGTTGTAGCAGTTTGAATCAATGTCAGAGGAGTTTCAATACATGGATAATAAAAATGCAAAGGAACTATATAAAGGGAGAGAATGAAAGACTAGAAGCAGCAGACGCATTGAGCTTTTCCTGCAGCTAAGGAGAAGCACGCCTTCCACACTTGAGTGGAAAGATTCTTCCTCCAAAATAGCTCTCAGATTCCTCCACTCCCTCCCCACTGCAACTTCCCTGGTCCAAGCCCCCATCCTCTGGTACCTAGACCAATACTGCCACCGCGAAGAAAAAAAATATATATATATATAATATCTTCCATACCACAGCAATTGCATCCAATCCCCTTTCTCAAACATGAAGGGGGGCAGATCATGAGGTTCAGGAGATCAAGACCATCCTGGCTAACACAGTGAAACCCCGTCTCTACTAAAAAGACAAAAACAAAATTAGCCGGGTGTGGTGGCAGGTGCTTGTAGTCCCAGCTACTCAGGAGGCTGAGGCAGGAGAATGGTGTGAACCCGGGAGACGGAGCTTGCAGTGAGCAGAGATCGCGCCACTGCACTCCAGCCTAGGTGACAGAGCGAGACTCCATCTCAAAAACAAAAACAAAAACAAAACAAAACATGAAGGGGCTAGGCTTCCTCTCGGCATGGTAGCCAGGTTCCAAGTAAGACTATTTCCCCAGCAAGTGTTCTTGCTAGAAGTAGAAGGAAGCTTCCACTTCCTTTTTCATGGAACGCTCGCTGGGGAAACAGTCTTACTTGGAACTGGCTACCATGCCGAGAGGAAACCCAGCCCCTCCATGTTTGAGAAAGGGGATTGGATGGAATTGTTGTAGTATGGAAGATATTCTACATAAACATATATATATATATATATGCACCTATGTTCTTCCCAGTCTACTCTGGCCTCCACCACGCTTTTTCCCCAGAAAAGGGAGACAGATCTTACAGCATAAATTAGATGATGCATTCACTGCTTAACCTGGGAATGCCAGGGGCAGCAGCTCACTCCTACAATTACAGAACTTTGGGAGGCCAAGGCAGAAGGGTTGCTTGAGCCTAGGAGTCCAGACCAGCCTGGGCAACATAGTAGGACCCCATCTCTACAAAAAATTTAAAAATTAGTCAAGTGCGGTCATGTTCATCTGTAGTCCCAGGTACTCAGACTGAGAGGCTGAGGCAGGAGGATCACTTGAGCCCAGGAGTTTGAGGCTGCAATGAGCTATGATGGCACCACCATACTCTAGCCTGGGCAACAGAGCAAGTCCCTGTCTCAAAACAAAACAAAACCTGAGAAGGCTTTTTTTTTCCTCATTATACTTAAGATAAAATACAAAATCTGTAACAGGCCCACCACATACATTCTGGAGAGTCTGGTCTCATCCTGTCTCTGCGTGTTTCTGGAGGGCTGCATCCTGCCCTGTCCTCTGTTCCTGGAATACGTCAAGCTCAGTTCAGCCTCAGATCACTGCCCCCATAGAGTTGACAGTCTGATGCTAGAGGTGGACCTGAGTCAATCCCATCACTCAAGCACACATAAAACTGGCCCTGGTGCCACGAGTGACAGGGCCACAGTGCCAGGAGCCTGCAGCAGGAGACTTGGCTCATTAGAGAGACCAGTGAATGAATTCTTGACAAGATAACTCTTTAATGGAGCTTTGGAGGGTGAGGAGTTAACTAAATGAAAATAGGGCTCGGTCAGGCACGGTGGCTCATGCCTGTAATCCCAGCTACTTGGGAGGCTGAGGCAGGAGAATTGTTGAATCCAGGAGGCAGAGGTAGTGAGCCAAGATCACACCACTGCACTCCAGCCTGGGCGACAGAGCGAGACTCTGTCTCAGAAAAAAAAAAAAAAAAAAGAAAATAGGAGGAAGTGGCCGGGTGCAGTGGCTCACACCTGTAATTCCAGCACTTTGGCAGGCCGAGGCAGGTGGATCACCTGCGGTCAGGAGGTTGAGACCAGCCTGGCCAACATGGTGAAACCCCATTTCTACTAAAAATTAGCTGGGAGTGGTAGCGCACGCCTGTGCTCCCAGCTACTCAGGAGGTTGAGACCCAAGAACTGCTCGAAGCCAGGAGGCAGAGGTTAGAGTGAGCCGAGATCACACCACTGCACTTCAGCCTTGGGGGACAGAATGAGACTCCATTTCAATAAATAAATAAATAAATAAAACAGGAGGAAGGAACAGTGAGTGCAAATGCCCTGCCATGGTGTGAGCTGGGCCCAGTGCAGAGAGGAGCAGAGGTAGGGCAGGCAGGAGGCAGGTCTGGCAAGGGCTGCCACTCAAGGCAAGGGCTTTGGATTTTATTCTGACCTTGAGGGAAAGCTCTTGGACCCTTACCCTAAGTAAGGGTCTGACAGATGAGATTTGCAATTTGAGAAGATCACTCTGGCTGCAGCATCAATATTTGTAAATAATTTATCTGAATCTCATATTTGTTGTAGCTCTTGACATTTACAGAGAGGCCAAAAAGACTATGGGGAGACCTCATGGTTGTCAGAGAGATGATGGTGGCTTGGACTGTTGACAGGGGATGAGAGAGGTTGAACAGTTTGCAAATTTATTAAAACCTTGTGTGTGTAGTTGAAGAATGATCATATTACCATTTCTTGCTCAAAGGCCCTACATGTGACTGTACCAAAAACACAGAACGCAGGAAGACATACCAACGTAGACACTGCTGGCCAGGAAGCATCTTCGTCTGCTGATCTGATTGGTTGGGCGTGCCGAGCAACATTCCCTGTGCAGGTCTGTTTGGTTTTGATAGCATCCCACGGCAAGGAGGGTCCAAGACTAAGGGGTTGGTCATGAGACCATGTGATCTCCTCTTGCTTACCTTTGCATGAGGGCAGAAGAAGGGGCTGGCTGCATATCCAAGCTTGCTGCTGCTGTCATTATGGCATAGCACATAAGGTCACTCAGCAGACTCATGTAACCAGCAAAGGGTCTACTCGCCACTGGTACAAAAATGCCAGAATAACAAGAGCAAAGTGTGATAAGGAGATTTTATCATCCATGCTAATAAGAGAAGGAGTGGGCAAGATTCTTTCCAAAAATTTCCACCCTTCAATTTATGGAGGGAATGCAGGGGTTTTTAAAGAGAGAGGGGTTTGGAATGGAGAGGAAGGGGGCTAGGAGGGGTCAGTGGTGCGATCCACTCCAACAGCTTATCTTGAATTATTGTTCCCTTTGGTGAAGGGGCCAGTGCCATCACTGGGCCTGACCAGGTTGCAAATGAACTGCAGCCAGTCTTGCAGTTAATTTCTAGTGCGTGAGCGTGAGTAAACGTGAGTGAGTGTAGCCAGGAGTAAATTTCAGCCTTGACTGGGGAGATAATTCTGGAGGTATAAGGTCCATGTCAAGATCCAGCCCCTGGATGGGCACAATGGCTCATGCCTGTAATCCCAGCACTTTGAGAGGCCGAGGTGGGCAGATCGCTTAAGGTCAGGAGTTTGAGACCAGACTGGCCAATATGGCGAAACCCCGTCTATACTAAAAATACAAAAATTAGCTGGGTGTGGTGGTGCGCGCCTGTAATCCCAGCTACTTGGGAGGCTGAGATAGGAGAATTGCTTGAACCCAGGAGGCAGAGGTTGCAATGAGCCAAGATCACGCCACTGCACTCCAGCCTGGGAGACAGAGCAAGACTCCATCACACACACACACAAAAGATCCAGCCCCTGAAGCTTCTAAGGAAATACATGACCAGATAAGTGAGCATGGTGTGTGCTTGACAAGCGTTTGGGTAAATAAATGTGCATATGGCATGGGAGCATGGAATGGGGAAGAATAGGGAGTGGAGGTTCACAGTCCATTCTGAGGCTGTATGTCAACATGACAGGAAACACATATACAGCTTGTCTCAAAGTTGTATCTTGAGACTAGGGAGAAAGAAGGAAAGAAAACAAGGTTTTAAAATGCATTTTGAAGCCAAGCTGCTTGGATACAGTCAGATTGCCTGGATTCAAATGGCTATTTCTACCACTTCACTGACTAGCTCTGTGGAACATTCCAGAACTTCTCTATTCTTCTGTTTCCTCTTTTTTTCCCCTTAATTTACTTTTTTTGTGGGGGGGCCAGGTAAGAGACAGGATATCCCTATGTTGCCTAGGCACACCCTGAACTCCCAGGCTTAAACAATCCTCCCACCCCAGCCTTCCAAGTAACTGAGACTATAGGCACCTGCCACCACCCCCGGCTGGTTTCCTCATCTTTGAAACAGGAAGAAAAACAATAGCAATCACTGTTGGAGTTTTAGGAGACCAATAAACACTCTTTCTGCCCCTTCTGAGTTCAGAACTAAGGAAGAAAAGCAGATGTCAGCCAGGTAGAGATCAAAATGTCATCTTCATTGCTGACAACAGCTAGACTGGAGGATGTGGTTGAGGTGAAAATACTTTACCCCCAGTCACTAACACAGCAACTGCAGACAGCCCATTACCAGGGCATAGGATGGTCCAACCCAGCACCGCACCTTCTCAGAAAGTTACCAGTCAGAGAAATCCTCCTCCTGCTTTGGGGAAAAGGGGGATGAAAGCTAGATAGACATGTTCCTCCACACCTGGCCCCACTGGGAAATAGAATAGGAATCTCCTCCTGTCCTTGAAAATATGAGAAGCAAGAATAAGTGATTCTCTCCACACCATTTTATGGGCTCATGAGGTTGTTACGAGATTGTTAAGGAAAAACAAAGCTAAAGTGTCTAGAATACAGAATCCGTAAGGTTTCATCTCTGGCATCAACTATCCTGGCTGGTCAGGCCAGCCAGATAGGCAAGGCTGGTTAACCGAGGGAAGTTGTGGTTGAGTGAGAAACAGCATGAAGTAAGGGAGTTCTTGAAAGGGGACTTCTCTCTCTCTCTTTCTCCTTGTTCCTTACACTCAGGAAACCTTGAGAGTTCCCTAAAGGGAAATGCTGACCAAATATGAACTGGCAAGTCTTTTTTTTTTTTTTTTTTTCTGAGATGGAGTCTTGCTCTGTCACCCAGGCTGGAGTACAGTGGTGTTATCTCAGCTCACTGCAAACTCTGCCTCCTGGATCCAAGCAATTCTCCTGCCTCAGCCTCCCAAGTAGCTAGGATTACAGGCATTTGCCACCACACCCGGCTAACTTTTTATATTTTGAATAGGGACAGAGTTTCACCATGTTGGCCAGGCTGGTCTCGAACTCCTGGGCTCAAGTGAGACACCCCTCCTTGGCCTCCCAAAGTGCTAGGATTATGGGTGTGAGCCATCACACCTAGCCTGGCAAGTCTTAAATTAAAACTGGGGGAAATCCTCCCAAAACTATGTATCTTCAATTATACACCAACCCAGTGACTTATGAGCACAGCTTCATGGCCCAGCATTTTTTAAGGGTGTGTGTTTGCACTGCTTCTGTTGGTTTTGGGTAGGATTTTTTTGGAGGGAAGTGGGGAGAGGAAGGCACTGTGGTGTGTTTTTCAAGGCAGCCTCCCTCCTCACCTCTTACAATTAAGCAATTAAGAATCGCAAGCAGGGAAGTCACTGGGAGCAAACAGGAACCAGCCCTAGGGAAAGCCCTGTCCAATCACTGAACAATAGCAATTCCGTTTAAGGTGAGTGCAATAAGGCAGGAAATAACATGCTGTGTTGACAACATGCCTTACTGATAGATTGCGGTTCTGCAAGCAATACATCAGCAATGCCACACTTGCCACCTGACCTGCCTCAGCCAATCCCAGTTCATCTACCTGATGGAGCAAGGCTGCCGGTTGTGTGGACATCAAGGGAAAAGCCCAGGGGAGCAGGAAGTTGTTGATCTGTGAGCCTAGTGGTTCTCTTCCCTGTGCTGAATCACCTCTTGGTGGGGCACTGGGAGACCACACCTGAGTTTCTGAGACATATGGAAACCCCCATCAGGCTGGATCTCTCACAGGTTTTACCTTGGGTAAATCCTGCTACAGAGACCATTCCCCCTTGGTATTTCCAACTAAGGCATCTTTAGCTCCTCCTCCTTTTCCTCTAGTGGGGATGTACACAGATGGCACAGGCTCCTGGGCCCACAAGTTCACTGTGGTTGCATAATCCACAAAAAGATTTTTCCTGAAAATTGAGCCGTAAATATATTGCTAAGTTAGCAATAATAATAATGTTCAGTGAGCACTTACAGTGTTGGGTACTATATTAATATTCACCATAGGAAGTACTATTGCTATCTACATTTTATAGATGAAGAATTAAAAAGTAGAGAGGTAATATTCCCAGAGCCCCTATCTACTATAGCCACAATATTTAGCTGAAGGAAAGGAATTCAACACTTTATCTTCCACAATCTGTTTTCATGGATTCAAGAGAATATAAAACCTGGAAAAGGCCTTAGAAATAATTGAGTGTAGCCTTTTATTTTACAGATCAGAAAATAGACCTGGAGAGGGGTTAGGGTTTATTTGCCCCAGTCCCAGGTAAGATCATGAGTGAGCCCCCAAACTCCCACTTTTGGGGCTACTCCCATAACATATCCCCTTTCTTCCCTCACAGAAATCACTCTCCTGAATTTATCTTTTTTTTTTTTTTTTTTTGAGACGGAATTTCGCTCTTGTCGCCCAGGCTGGAGTGCAATGGCGCGATCTTTGCTCACTACACGCAACCTCTGCCTCCAGGGTTCAAGTGATTCTCCTGCCTCAGCCTCCCTAGTAGCTGGGATACCATGCCTTGCTAATTTTTTTTTTTTTTTTAAAGCAGAGACAGGGTTTCTCCATCTTGGTCAGGCTGGTCTTGAACTCCCGACCTCGGGTGATCCGCCCGCCTCTGCCCCCCAAAGTGCTGGGATTACAGGTGTAAGCCACCATTCCCGGCCTTCTTGAATGTATCTTAATCATTTTTTTGCTTTTCAATTCTCCATAAGTATGCCCATTTTCTTCTCTTCTTGCTACCATTTTTACTGAAAGAGGGAAAGAGAAAAAAGTGAGAAGGGCAGCTAAGAAGGTAACAGCGTAGGGAGGAAGGGAAGAAACAGAGAGAAAAGTCCCATCTGCTTGTGGATTAATGTGAAACTGAATAACTCAACTGCTAGAATCCTGGTTTGAGCGTCAAGATGTCTAAGGTCAAGCCCAATCCCTGTGTGACACTCTCAGTCTCGCCTCCTGGCAATTAAGTTTCCCCAGCTATAAACCCATACATTTACATCCACCAGATTCCCCGAAAGCACTTTGCCCTCATCAAATAAGTCCGCCCAGGCCTGCAGAACCATCCCTTTACTCTCAACCAACATGGCGACTGTGGGTGACGTCAACTTCCGTCGCCCACACCCACCTCCCTTCCCCTAGGGGGCGGCGAACCTCAATGACGGCTTCGACTGGGGCGCATGCGCGGCGGCGGGGCTCGGCCCGCGGCGGCGGCGGCAAAGGGGCGGAGGGGTTCTCTGCCAGCAGTTGCCAAGCTGCTGCGGTCGTGGCGGGATGGTATAGCTGGGCCTGAGGGCGGGCGGCGGGGTGCGGGCGGGGGCGAGGCGGCCGGGAACGGCCGACGCCGCCTGACTGGCTTGGGAGCAGCGGTAGCAAGCTGAGGGGGCGTCGCCGCCGCCGGCCCCCGGCGCCGCCGCGGGAGGCCGCGCCCGCCATGGCGGCCCGGGCGGTACTGGACGAGTTCACGGCGCCAGCCGAGAAGGCGGAGCTGCTGGAGCAGAGCCGCGGCCGTATCGAGGGCCTATTCGGCGTAAATCTGGCCGTGCTCGGCGCGCTAGGGGCTGAGGAGCCGCTGCCCGCGCGCATCTGGCTGCAGCTCTGCGGGGCGCAGGAGGCGGTGCACAGCGCCAAGGTGAGTCTGGCCGCCGCCCCCGCGCGCCCGCGGCCTGGATCGGTCTGGGTCTCCGGGCGCCCGCTCCTCCCCGCCCCCGTCGTCCGCCGCGATGCGCCGGGGTTGGGAACGCAGTCTCGGGAGTCCGCGAACCTGCCTTCTCGGCTCGCGAGCCATGTGACCTTGGATAGCGGCTTGATTCCCGGAGCCTTAGTTTCCCCATTTGTAAAGTGGCGCTGACGAAAGTACCTACCTCAGAGGGCTGTTGCAAGGATGAAAGTGGGGGATGTGCATGAAGCGCGGGCATAGCTTGTGGCAACGGACCGGGCGCGCTGCGCATGTCGCCTGTTGTTATCTGTTCCCCGGCCACCAGGATGGTACGCAAGGCCTGGTGCTGGGCCCGCAGCCTCGTTATCCACCAACTAAGCCTTTATCCCCCAGCCCCGGGCCTCCACTACTGCAGTTCTGAGCCTTTTTGGGATCTCAGTTCCCCTTGAGAATCGGCAAAAAAACATTAATAGTAATAAAACACTCGGAGAATGTCAGAAAGAAAGGATGTATGTTTATTTACCTATTTTTTTCTATTTGAGACAGGGTCTCACTCTGTCACCCACACTGGAGTGCAGTGTGGCGCGATCTCAGTTCACTGCAGCCTCGACTTTCCGGGCTCAAGTGATCCTCCCACCTGAGCCTCCCGAGGAGCTAAGACCGCAGGAGCGCGCCACCACGCCCAGCTCATTTTTTTTGTTGTTGTTTGTTTCTTTGTTTGTTTTGTAGTGACGAGATTTCACTATGTTGCCCGGGCAGGTCTCAAACTCCTGGACTCAAGTCATCCTCCCACCTCGGTCGCCCAAAGTGCTGGGACTACACGCGGGAGCCACCGCGCCCGGCCTGATATTTAATATGTTAAAAAACAGCATTATTCCTTGTATCGATATTACGTACAACTAACATTTACATAACGCTTATAGAACATCAGAGGTTACTTCAGAAGGAATTTGCAGCCCTTAATGGCTTCTAATAAGGTAGATTTTATCCTCCCCACCACCACCCCGCTTTTTTTTTTTTTTTTAATTAACAGCTGGGGAAACTGAAACTCAAAGTGGTGACTCACCTTCTGCCTAAATCAGCATTTCAGACCTCTTCAGCACCTCTATCTACTTCCCTCCCTTTGCAAACCAAAAAGCAACACAGTACGTTCCTCCTCCTAGGTAACCAAGTTTTTCTAGGTTTTTCCATCTCCTAAGTAGGGCAGCAGGATTCAGACCTAAGGAGTTTGTTTCCAGAGCCTTCGTTCTCGATACTTGCCTTTCATACGATGAGCCCTGTCTGCGGGGTGGGCAGGAAGGGCCCTCTTTTTGCATCCTACTTGACAAATGTCAGTGTCCTTGAATCTGAGTAGTCATATTTCCTGATGTTCTTAGATTTAACAAAAAATCGTGAGTGTTTGCTTTAAACATGCTTAGAGGAGACAGGGTATTCAGCTGTATAGTTCTTCACAGCTTAACTTAAAACATTTTAGGCTGGGCGCGGTAGTTTACGCCTGTAATCCTAGCACTTTGGGAGGCCGAGGCGGGTGGATCAGGAGATCGAGACCGTCCTGGGTAACACGGTAAAAACGTGTTCCTCTTGAGATTGGGGAAAAAAACCATTAATAGTAATAAAACACTTGGAGAATGTCAGAAAGAAAGGATGTATGTTTACCTGTTTTTTTCTATTTGAGACAGGGTCTCACTCTGTCATCAACACTGCAGTGCAGTGGCGTCTCTACTAAAAATACAAAAAATTAGCCTGGCATGGTGGCACGCGCCTGTAGTCCCAGCTACTCAGGAGGCTGAGGCAGGAGAATCGCTTGAACCCGGAAGGCAGAGGTTGCTGTGAGCCGAGATCGCGCCACTGCACTCCAGTCTGGGCGACAGCGCCAGACTCCGTCTCAAAACAAAACAAAACAAAAAGCCAACATTGTAGATGTAGAACCAAGTTTGCTTTCCTGGGCTTAACTTTTTTAGTCAGTTGGATTGCAGACAGCTGGTGTAAGGCGCATTCCCCTTTGTCCATTCTTCCCAGGTATCCAATCTTCTGCACTTCTCAGGGCTTAAACGCTTGACATGATTAAGTCCTGCTTTTTCTTCTGAAAATCTCTTACGTGCATTCGTTCCTTTCCTTTCTATTGCGTTTGCTGCAGTTAAGACTTTCATTACTGTGTGTCCGCTCCCTTGCTCCATTGCCTTTATTCATTCATTGCTCCCTCCCGCCCTGGTTCAACTTGTATTAGAGTAATCCTCCTGCAAAAAGTCATTCTCCTGCCCTGGAACGTACTAGAGCCTCCTGTCACCTGTCTCATTCAGCCTAAACTCCTCCTCTGACTTACAGAACGATTAATCCAACCCCACTTTATTTTTCCAATGTTCTGGTTTAGCACCTTTCAGCTTAAACCTCCACTGTAGTAGTCTCTGCCTTTGCTGTGCCTTCTGCCTGCTCTGGGTTCTGCTTTTGCTCAAGATTCATCGCAAGCATGGAGAATGACTCCTTTGCTCTACAGAAGAGCCCTGCTGGTCCTGCCAGACCTTCCCAGTGCCAGTTTTCTTGGCTGTCCTTGCCACACAGTTCAGCCAAGCTGTCTGGGAAAGGTGTGTCTTACAGTTTCTTGCTAGTATGTGCTCCTGCTTGTTGATCTTTGTGATATGTATTACTCATAAGTCAGCCCTCCCACTTGTAAGAAATTTTTTTTTTCTCCCCTTGAGACTCATGGGTAAGAGTTGAACGCCACAATCAGGGCTTTTTTGTTCTGAATTTGTTTTGGAGTTTGTTTTACTTTCTTGAAGGAAGAGAAAACCATTATCTTGATTTTAAAAACTAAGAACAGGAAAGCAAATTTGATTCAATGTCTGTAATATTTTAAGTTAGGCTGTGGAAGAGCAGCAGATTTAGAGGAAGGAAGATTTAGAGTAAAAAAGAGTTTTTCAATTATAGTGTCTCTGCTCAAAATAAGATGAGGTGAAGTGTCTTGTGTCCCACCACGTGGTTTACTTGTGTTTTGCCTTTAAAATGTTAATTCACTGCTTTTTGCAAATGATAGAGTAGAGGAGAATGTAGAGCTTAGTTAGGTGGGCCGCCATTGACTACAGAGGGGTGAAATGGAAACTGCTAGTTGACAGTGATAGTGCCCATGCAGGTTGAAAAACAGGCACTGACTCTGTACCAGTGGCCACTTTTGTTAAAGGGAAGATTTGTTGTAGGAAGCAGTACTTCAGCTGGCCTTTGAAGAGCCAGATATTCCCAGGTGCCTGACCTTCCAGAGGTGGTTGTGGAGCAAAGGCCCAGAAAACATGGAGTGTCATGGTAAACGGTATCCAGGTGCTCCTGTGAAAGATGAAGCCTGAGGTACCAAAATGTCAGGCTAAGGTCATTGGACCTTATTTAATAGAGAATCGGTGAGGATTTTGAGAAGCATGGAATCTTCCTGAAACAGAAGACCAACAGTGGAAGGAACATTGTTGCAAGTTAGCCTTGGGCATAAGGGGGGCAGGGGTGGCAAGGTTTTCACAGGGACAGGGCAGCTGTGTGGATGTAGGGATTTAGGGGTTGGTTTTAAGCCAGGTGGCAGGAGGGATGGTTAAGTTGTTTGACCTGTTGACTGGTGGGGCTACCAGCTTGTCAACATTTAAGGAAAACTCTGGTGCCAGGGAGTGTACTGACGGTTACCCCTTGACCTCAAGGATCCTGTTGCCTCTTAGGGGAGACAGACATGGGGAAGATACAGTAAAGTGTGATACATATAACAACTGCAATGTGTGCAAGGTGTTTCTGTAACACAGGAATGGAAGGGTTGCTCTGCCAGCTGGTTTCCTAGGGAGCAGGGAGCTCCTGGCAGAGGGAAGAAGCTGTGTGCAATCACAGGGGCATGAAAGAGGGCAGTTGTGTCACACATCAAAGTGCTTGGGGCCTGCTGCAGAACATGGATTTTACCCTGCAGGTAGTCAGTGAAGAGTCATGGAAGAGTTAGGAGGACATGAGAGATTTACATTTCCACAAATGTCTCAGTGTTTACACCTCTGGGCTGGGGCTGCTCAGTGTGGTCTGTTGCTGGTTTTCAATAGTATGAGTACAGAAATTGAGAATAAGGGTTGAGCAACTTTTGTGCAATTTAGCATTAATACAGGGGCTAGAGAGGCAATGTCTAAGAGTGAGAAGAAGTCCTTATAAGAGGGCAGTGTCCATAGGGGGCCCAAAGAGAGGGGACTGATGTCAGTGCTGGAAGACATCTTGGAAACAAAGGAGTGTGAGGATTGAATTTCAGAGACGAAAGGGAGGTACTAGCCAGCTCTTGCCTCATTGGCAAATAGAGATTAAAGTGAAGAAACAGAGGTGGGACCCTCCCTGTGAAGCAGTGGTGGAAAGGGATGAGGTTGAGGAGACGAGTTAGAATTCTTCTTTTAGGCCGGGCGCAGTGGCTCATGCCTGTAATCCCAGCACTCTGGGAGGCTGAGGTGGTCTGATCACCTGAGGTCGGGAGTTCAAGACCAGCCTGACCAACATGGAGAAACGCTGTCTCTACTAACATTACAAAATTAGCTGGGTGGGGTGGCGCATGCCTGTAATCCCAGCTACTCAGGAGGCTGAGGCAGGAGAATTGCTTGAACCAGGGAGGTGGAGGTTGCGGTGAGCCAAGATCGCGCCATTGTATACCAGCCTGGGTAGCAAGAGCAAACCGTCTGAAGAGAAAAAAAAGAACCCTTCTTTTAGATCAAAGAGCCACAAACTCAGAGTGCTTCCTGAGAACCAGGCAGGGAACCTGCGTAGGGAAGTGAGATGGTCGGGAGGAGGGACTGTGATGAACGAAGGCACAGGGCCCTGTTGGAGAGGGCGGATTCCCATGTGTATCGCATTAGTCAGTTACACAGTGGGGCTCAGTGATGTCCAGTGTTCTCATTAGGAGAAGCAAGGAGTCCGGATTTAATTATATATAACATTGTATTTCTTTAAGTGGCCGCTAATTTACATTTTTAAAATCATACACATCGAATTATATGAGTAAAATATTTTTAAACTACATATTCAAAAAAAGTTATATATGCCAAACAAAACATGTCAGGGAACCTGAGCTTTGTTTTTATTTGTTTGTTTATTTTTTTGACCTGAGCTTTGGACTGCCTTTTTGAGACAGGGTCTCCAGGCTAGAGTGCAGTGGTGTGATCTCAGCTCACTGAAACCTCTGCCTCCCAGGCTCAAGCGATCCTCTTAGCCTCCTGAGCAGCTGGGACTACAGGCATGTGCCACCATGCCCATGGTGTATTTTTGTATTTTTGGTAGAGATGGCATCTCACTATGCTGCCCTGGCTAATCTTGAATTCCCGGGCTCAAATGATCCTCCCACCTCAGGATCCCAAAGTGCTAGGATTACAGGCATGAGCCACCATGCCTAGCCCGTATGTTTCTAATACTTGAAGAGGGCAGTTGAAGGCTCCAGTGGCGTACAGTACAGTCTCAGTGCTAGTTCATCCCCAGAGAGGGAGCGCGAGAGCTCCGAAACAGTGGGATGTGTTAGGTGCAGTGGAACTGCTGCAGACTGAAAACATAAAAAGGATTGGGATGAAGTAAAGACCAAGGAAGTTTAGATAGTATGAACTTACAGTGTCACTTGAGCCAGAAACTCTCAAGTAGGTAATGTTTTCCCCGACTCAAGAGGTTTGTGATGCCAGTACACAAGGATTGGAAGTAAGGGGGTCTGAAGTACAATAGAGCAAGGCACACTGGGGCCCAGGAAATATTTTTGAAGAGGTCAGCCTTGTTCAAGCTAGGACAGGGAAACAGATGAAAGCAGAAAGGGCGGAATGAGCCGCGAGGATTAAGGGAGGGACAAGACCTTTGACCCTGTGTCCTCTGAAACCCAGAGGGTCATGCACACAGGGAAATTAAGTATTGGAGAATTCTGGAGGTTGTAATCAGAGTAATTTCAGAGCTTGGAATCTTGGATGTAAAGGAATTCTGAGGATGACTCTGAGGGCCAGGGGGTGCCTCGGTAGTTGTGGGTGAGCTGCAAGTGTTCCATACATCTTAGAGAAGTGAGAAAATAGAGGAGATGGCAATGTGAAGTATCTGGAGCTAGTGCTATGCTGGGGTCACCGAAGTCCATAGCAAGAAACTGGGTGCTAACAGTCAGTGAAGCCTGGCTGGTTAACAGATAAAAGAAGTAATTGGAAGTAAATGGCACAGCTACTTGTTTGGGGTCTCCATGAACTTTTAAGGTGTGGAGTTTGCTGACCACAGCTGCCCATCAGTTGATGCTTAGCTTCAGGCATTACTTGATGGCAGTGAGTAGCCACCCAGAGGCCTAGCCAGTGCCCTAAACAGTACGAGCCTGGAGGACTTCAAGCAGAGTCCTGGGGAGGACTACTCAGTCTTAAAACGTTGAAGTTACAGTACACCCGTGAAACTCAGGCAGGCTATCACCCAGTCCATTTTTAATTTGTGAGAAAAAGAGAGGGTGTTTAAGAACAGCTAGTAATTAACCTTTTCCCAGTTTTACTTACGTTTTTATGGAGTAAGGTAAGAATGAAAAAAAAAAAAGTAATTAAAGTAGAAGTGGCCTAATGCAGTACTGACTTCAGAAGGTTCAAGTTGACCAGGTACTGTTTTACTACTGGTTCCTGGTTTCGTCTGTGCGTGTGTGAGATGGGATTTGGTTCTGTCACCCGGCTGGAGAGCAATGGTGTAATTTCAGCTCACTGCAGCCTTGCCCTCCCAGGCTCAAGTGATCCTCCCACATCAGCTTTCTGAGTAGCTGGGACTGTAGGCACGTGCCACCATGCTGGGCTTTTTTTTTTTTTTTTTTAAGAGATGGGGTTTCCTCATGTTGCCCAGGTGGGTTTCATGAATTCTTGAGCAGTTGATTTGTTCATGAAGGAAAGAATTCATAGATGTAATACTGGGTAGTGACATGGAGTTTCTGTTTTGATTTTACTAGGAAGAAGGTTGGTGGCCTTTTTGCACTTCCCAGAATATTTTTTACTCACCGTGGTTGTGAAGATCATCTTCTTAAGAAAGAGTGGTTTGTTCAGTCTCTTCTTAGGGCTAACATTTTGGGGTTATACCAGAATGTCGAAATAAGGGATACTGGTATTGCTTATGCTCGGGTCAGAAGTGATTGTCTGTAGCTTCCTCTTTCTTGTCCATTTCCCAGCCAGTATTGTAGGATTGTAATTAAATCAAGGACCACATCTTGTTCTGTGTTGGCTTTTTATGACATTGATGTAATCATAGAAGGCTGGCAGTCTTGAGTTTCAAGAACAAAATTGTAGGGGGGATATCCTTACAGTAATTAATTTAAAAACTTTTTGTAAAATCAGTTTTTTGTAGTTGTGTTATTTTTGTTGTTGTTGTTGTTTTTTGTTTTTTGAGACAGGGTCTCACTCTGTCGCCCAGGCTGGAGTGCAGTGGCATGATCTCGGCTCACTGCAACCTCTGCCTTTTGGGTTCCAGTGATTCTCCCACCTCAGCCTCCTGATTAGCTGGGAGTTCAGGCGTGCGCCACCATGCCCAGCTAATTTTTGTGTTTTTTGTTAGAGACAAGGTTTCACTATGTTGGCAAGGCTGATCTTGAACTTCTGACCTCAAGTGATCTGCCTGCCTTGGCCTCCCAAAGTGGTAGGATTACAGGCATGAGCCACTGCACCTGGCCAAAAATCAGTTTTTCATATGGAAACAACAAAAAGGAATTTTTTTGGCTTAAAGAAACTGAATTTAGTGGGCTGGTGGCATGTGCTTGTAGTCCTAGCTACTTAGGAGGCTGAGGCAGTAGGATTGCTTGAGTCCAGTAGTTCCAAGTCTGTAGTGAGCCATGATTGTACCATTGTACTCCAGCCTGGGTAACAGCAAGATCTTGTCTCTTAAAGACCAAAAAAAACACAAAACAACAACTACAAAAAAACACCTTTTTTTAGAAAGATTCCGGTTTCATTCGGTCTTAGTGCTGACAGAATTAGTAATTTACATTACTTGATGAATAAGAGCTGTAGGAATAAATTCACGTCTGAAAGTATGAAAGTAATTTGTGATTATAGCATCTTTTGATTGAATTACCTACCAGTCTTCTGGGATCTTTATCCATTCTTGAATCAGCACTTTTTTTTTTTTTTAACTTTTTAAATGGTATTATTTTATGTGCAAATAATGAACAGATGTTGTACCCGTAAATTCTACTTTCCAAAAACAGGGGCGTTTAAAAGGAAAACTACATAATAACTTTTAAAAGGCACTGGGATTCCTCTGCTTCTAGATCATTGCTAGGCTAGAAAAATAAAGTTTGTTCTACCAGGAGTAACAAGTTAGAACTGAGTATTCTCCAAAGTGGAAATTGAAGCATGTGGTGCCATTCCAGCCAAAGATTATTCAGTTCTAATTCCCAGCATCCACAACTACCTATCAGAACAGTTAAACCAGGTCAGAACAGTCCAGCATAATTCAGCTTCATCAAACAGTGCCATTATGCTCTTCTAAGATGCAAATAAACCAAAACAGGAAATACTAAAATCAAAATAATATTTGACACTGTCATACAAACTGTTAGTTCCTTGTTGTATCTGCCTTTCCATAGGATGAATAAAGGGAATATTTGGCTGCAAATAATATTTTATTTTATATATCTCTAGCCATGATTTTTTTCATTAGTTATTATACAAATGCTGCCTAGTGCCATTATCCAATTGGCATAACCATTTATGTCCACAATTCACTTCTATAGTTATAAGTAGAATTTTCATGATTTACATATCTATCAGTGAAGATTTAACGCTGAGATGCAAGCTAACATCTGTAATATCTGATGTTTTGTAGATGGCAGTGTAGGAAAGATATATTTTAATCACTTCTCATTTAAGTGACCTTATGTAAAAAATAAATAATTTAGCAGTTCCAAGTATCCAAAGGGCATTTTCAAATGTACATAAAAGAAATGATTACAGAGATTTTTAAGAAGCATCTTTGATATCCGCATCCTCTTGTAACTGCTGTACTGTTTTCTCTTCCAACTGCTTCCCTTTGCCTGCAAGAGGGGCTCGGATAAGATGTATGTTTTGCTTGACTTCTTTGATATCCTGAACTTTCTGTAGCTCTTTGTTTTTCTTCAATCTGTTCATTATAAATTTAGCTTGGCGTTTCTGTTTGATCTCTTCAACTCTCTTCATTGCTTCAATAGTTTTATTCCATAGCTTTCACTGGTATTTGATGGTTTCATTTCTATGTTTTTCATATTCAAATGAATTATCCGCTGTAAGCTCTTTGCCACCTGCTTTCCGGAATGCTTTGGTCCATCTAACTTTGCGAGGATTGTGCTTTTTAAAGTTTTTATGAGATTTAGATTTACAGAATCCGAACACCTTGCAATTGTTGCAGATGAACATCATGCCATGGCCAGGGTAGATGGGCCTGAACAGAAATAACACTTCTCGATACACATGTTGGACCTGCATGGGTCCCCACCAACCAAATGCCAAGCTTGAGAAGAATCAGCATATTTAATTCACAGTATGTTTCATTCTTGACCCTGATATTTTTTAAATTAAGAAAATGAAATTGTTACTTTGTTATAATAGGTAGGTTAATGAAAATCGATATATCTCTATTAGGTAATGAATTTGCCTGCAATAATAGAAACCTATACAAAATAAGGGTTTTCTTTCATTTAAAAAGTCTAAAGCAGCAGTCCAAGAGTGAGTAATGATTACAAACTTTACCCTTATGGTCACAAAATGACCGATGCAGCTCCAGCCATCAGGTCTCTCAAGAAGGAAGGATGGAAGAGGAGGTAACAGTTTTCTAGAAAACCCTAGCGGGTTTCTGCTTACCTCTAGTTGGCTGGAACTATATCATGTGACCACTAGTAGTAAAGCAAGCTATGAAATGTTCAGTTTTACCTAGGCACATCGCTACCCTGAACAAAATATGATTACATTATTTTCCATGTGTTTAAAAAATTTTAATTCCTAAAAAGTGAGCATAAGCCAGCGCGGTGGCTCACGCCTGTAATCCTAACACTTTGGGAGGCTGAGGTGGGCGGATCATGAGGTCAGGAGATCAAGACCATCCTGGTTAACACAGTGAAATCCCATCTCTACTAAAAATACCAAAAAAAAAAAAAAAAAAAAAAAAAAAAAGGTGAGCATATAGCAAGCATTCATTTAACTCATTTGTGAAGGAACCAGCTGGATTGGAAAACTGGTTCAAGGAGCATTGGAGGAAATGAGTATAGGTGCTGAAAAAACGGTATTAGAATAAGATTGCTAGATTTGGGTGCAAAACTGGTGAATGTCCTTGTGAGAATGTAGGAATAACTGACTCAGTTTCTCCTGCTTACGCAGACTCTAACATGCTTCTGACACGAGATGTGTGGGAGTTTTCCTCTTAGCCTCTATTTTGCCAAAATTTGTGAAGAAACAACCATACCCCCATTAGCTCCTTAGGAATTCTGACATAGGTTTTAAAAACAGTTGCAGTTACTTGCTTAGGAGTCATCCCTGCTTAGTGCAACTGTAGTTGCAGCCCTGGTCTTGTGACCCCGGTATCAGATGGGGATGAGGGGTGGGGGCAGTGGGAATTGAAGTGATATTAGAAAGAAAGAAAAAATTATAGTTGTTAATCCAGTATGCCACTCAGATATACCAGTTCTCCAAGCTTGTACCCTAATTCCATCAACTTTACTTTCCTAACTTTAGCCTCTATTAGGACTTCATGAACAGGTTTTGGTTTTACAATACTAGGTAGGGGAAGTGTTTCCCCACCAGACGTAACATCCGTTTCCATAAAGCATTCAAGTAAAGGAGATACAACTTTTTAACTTAAAGCCTGTTTATTACCATTCCAGTTTATATAATCCTGTCAACGCTTACCTTTTCATATTCTCCCAATCTAGTATCCCTAGTCGGGGCTTTCTTCGCCATTGGATCATAGGACTCCTTATATCAAGGAGTTTCAGGGATTTATCTTCACCACCCCCGAAGGTTTTAACCACTTGTGTGCAGAGGCTCTGAGTCCCCGGCCAGAGGGTAAGCAAAGGGACCCTTGTGCTTTATCAATTTTGCCTTGATTAATCTCCCTAGGCAATTTCAGGTCAGATTTCTCATTGTAATCTTTGCCTTCTGACTTTAAATTTCTCCAACGTGGGACAAATTGAGGGACCAAGAGGGGCTCCCTTAGACCTACCTTATTTTTCAGTAATGTTGTATTAAATCTTTTAGTCTCATTAATTTCATTTTATTCATGCCATTTCTTAATAACCACCCTGCTGAGAGGAGTCCTGTGACTCTCCACCTTCTTTTCCTTTTTTGTATCACCCCTATCAATGATTTTTTACTCACCTTGTTAATGATCCCATAAAAATTTTCCTGAAAGGAGTCTTTTGACTCTCCTCCCTGCCTTTTGCCATTCTTTTGTTAATTAATGTTTTTATTCATGTCTGTAAGACCTAATGAAGCTAAGGAAGCAACCTGATATGGCTTCCTCAATTTTCTGGTTTTGCAGCAGTAAGGTTATGTGAGGGGTTCCACCCTAAAGGACACCCTTAAGCACAGCACTTACCAATTTCCTGAGAAAAACATCTTAAGCAATTCTTAAAAGACCTGGCAAGCAGGCATATTTGCTGAACGAGTGTCCCAGTCACTTTAAAGCCAGTCCCATAAGGCATGCACATCAGTTGCTTTGTCTGGGATGTTCCACTTGGCATTTATAGAGGGAGTTGGGTAGTCCCCCTTCTCAGGGGAGCCTTTTATCTAGTCCACCAAGCCTGGCTGTTTGCTCAGGAATAACCATGTTTGTCTGGATCATGTATAGCCATGTAATTGTTCCATTGTGAGCCATGCATTCTGCATCCACCAAAACTTTTCTCCACTTTGCAGCGTTACACAGAAGCTTATGCATGCATAGATTTGTTGCCTCATGTCCACAGCAAGTCAATATGCACAGACACTGGGTTGCAGTAGAAAAAGAGGTTTATTTGTAGGGCCACTAAATGACGAGACATGAGGAAACCTCAACTCTGACTCCCTAAGGGGTTTGGGGCGTTAGGGTGTTTAAAGGTTTTGAAGTGGGCCAAAGTGAAGAGATCATTCATTGGTTAGAGTGCAGGGTGAAGTCATGGGACAGGTTGAAGAAGAAGCTGTATTCTCATGCTGATTCTATTCCTCTCTGGGGATGGTCAAACCAGTTAGCATTAGCTATTCTGCTGGAATTTGACATCTGAAAAACATCCTAAGCAATTCTTAAAAGCCTTATGGTTCTAAGGTCAGAAATTTTATCTATAGGAAAATAGGGATGCAAATTTTCAGTGTCTACTGCTACATGACTTTCGGTTACAAGGAAGTAGGTCTAAGTTCAGCTTCATTAACGCTTAATTATAACTATCTTTCTGCCCAGAATTCTTGTTAATCCTGTGAGGACAGCTTCATATACCCTAAATTCAGAATCTGTCTTAGTAATGGCTTTTCAGGAGGTTGATACCAATGTATCTGCCCAGCGGGTTCACCTTACCCTCTGCCTAAACAGAGCTGATTTATCAAGATGGGAATTGCAATGGAGAAAGAGTAATTCACGCAGAGCTGGAGACTGGAGTTCTATTACTACTCAAATCAGTTTCTCCACATTTGGGGATCAGAGTTTTTAAAGATAATTTGGCGGGTAGGGGCTTGGGAAGTGGGGAGTGCTGATTGGTCAGGCTGAAGATGGGGTTGAGTCAGAATGTGGGACTGGGTGGTGTCAGCTGATCCATTGATAGCAGAGTCTGCAAAATATCTCAACCACTGATCTTAGTAATGTTGTCCCCAGGAGCAATTTGGTGAAGTTCAGACTCTTTGGAGCCAGAAGCTGTATGACCCCTAAACCATCATTTCTAATCTTGTAGCTAATTTGTTAGTCCTGCAAAGGCAGACTGGTCCCCAGACAAGAAGGGGGTCTTTTCGGGAAAGGGCTATTATCAGTTTTGTTTCAGAGTCAAACCATAAACTGAATTCCTTGCCAAGGTTAGTTCCAGCCTACGTCCAGGAGTGAGCAAGGACAGCTCAAATGTTAGAAGCAAGATGGAGTCGGTCAAGTCTGATCTCTTTCACTGTCATAATTTCCTCAGTTACAGTTTTTGCAAAGGTGGTTTCAATCCTTCCCTTTGGGTTTAACAGCACCTTATTCTTAAGGTGTGGGCTATGAAGTTGGGAAAGGGCCGTCAGTCACTCTGCCTTCTGTCTCCTAACCAGGAGTAGTGGGGGAAGGTGTTGACCCCAGAGTGAGAGGAGTGGAACTGCTTTGCATCTGTCTTGAGTGTACTCACACGGGCCAGGCTGAGATTCCAAGGCTTCATGACAAAGGTGTTAGTATTCTCATCTATGGTTTTAGTACAGCATTTAAGCGGACAGTGTACTATAAATACTGAGTTCTAGGGTAAAGAGTGCAAATTCTAGTTTTAAAAGTAAAGATTTGAAAGCATTAGCTTGGGGCATTGTGGCTCACCAAAATCTAAATTGCAAAGGAAAAAAAGTAAAATAAAAACTCAAAAACAATAACAGGCATACTATAGTTTTTGAAACACAATTTTTCTCTCCCAGTCCTTATTTTTATTAGCAACAAATCATGATAGGACTGATTTGTTTGCAAAATAAACTTTAGTTATTATACTTGGCCTGATTTATTCCATAGAACACAGCAAGAATAATTATTTCTCACATAGGCCTTTTAATTGGCTTTGATGGAATTCAGTTCCATAAGGAACCTCAGTTAAGACTTTTTTAAAGCCAAGCCCATCCATGGGTTTATACCCTCAGATAGCTATGAGTTGGGTAAATTCCTCTCCTCTTGAGGTCCCAAGACAACTTGGGGCTCCTGGGCCTGTCAGAAAGTGACATTCTTTACTTACCACAGGTCAGAAACCCTGTATAGGTACTGTGTCAACAAGGTGTGAGGTCAGTTTTCCCAAGGGGCTTGTATTGGCTCTACAAGTCAAGTTTGATCCCTTAAAGGAAAGCACGCCATTCCAGTCAACGCCTTGGTAAAATAACCAGTTTCTCCAATTGTGTCCTGTTAGAAAAGAAAACATTCTTATTGCACTTATGTAAGTAACTGTATCGCCATAAGTTAAAAATACAAATAGTTTCCAAATTCTGGAGAAACTTTTGAGACAGAGTCTCACTGTGTTGCCCAGGCTGGAGTGCAGCGGCAGGATCTCGACTCACTACAACCTCTGCCCCCTGGGTTCAAGAAATTCTCCTGCCTCCCTAATAGCTGGAATTATAGTCCTGCACTACAATGCCTGGCTAATTTTTGTACCTTTAGTAGAGATGGGGTTTTTGCCATGTTGGCCAGGCTGGTCTCGAACTCCTGGCCTCAAGTGATCTGCCCGCCTCAGCCTCCCAAAGTGCTCGGATTACAGGCGTGAGCCACCACGCTTGGCTCTGAAAAAACAAAAAGGATCAACTTTTTAAGCAAAAAAAGTGAAGAAAAAGATTACTTCAGTTTTCTGTTCGGTCCATTCAGTTAACTCCTGTTCTGCTTGATATTCATGAATATTTTAGCTATCCCTGAGAGTCCTGAAAGTTTTTTTTTATTTTAATGTCACAGTCTCCAGCATTATTAGAAACTTGCATTCAAGGGCACCTGTCGAAGTTTTATAGCTAATTATAAAACCGTTTTCTAAAGAGGATCAAAACAAGACAATTGTCTGTGGATGAAAAAACATTTTAGGGCAGCCACAGTCAAAGACACAATTGACAAGGAAATTTGTTACCTCTGTGACACACAATAATATAACAATTGTAATATTATTGATAACATATAGTGAGGCATATCAGAATTATAGGAATCTCATACAGTTTTACAACACATATTAATAACATATTTATATGAATATAACCCAAAGAGAATTAAATACCATTTTATATTTGACAGTGTTTTCTTTGTTGAAAACACTGGATATCAGAAGGGCACAGTGGCTCATACTTACAATCCCAGCACTTTGGGAGGTCGAGGCGGGCAGTTCACTTGAGGCCAGGAGTTGGAGACCAGGCTGGCCAACATGGTGAAACCCCGTCTGTACCAAAAAATACAAAAATTAGCTGGGTGTGGTGGTGTACGCCTATAATCCCAACTACTTGGGAAGCTGAGGCATGAGAATTGCTTGAACCCAGGAGGCAGAGGTTGCAGTGAGCCAAGATTGTGCCACTGCACTCCAGCCTGGGCAACAGAGCAAGACCTTGTCTCAAAAAAACAGCACTGGATATTCACAGAGTAGAATCCCAGGTCACCATAAGTCATTCGTTTAACCAAAATGATAACTCACAAATTTTAAAACAGGAAAAACCTTTACTCTGGTAGAGAGGAGACTCAGCTTTCCAAATAATAAGATCCAGTGAAGATGGCATGATGCCAACTGAATTTGTCTTTTCTCTCCACACTGCCCCCTGCCTTTTTTGTAGTTTACTTAAAAGGCAAACAAAAACCTTTTGTTATCTTTTAATGTTACATAAAAATTCTTTTCAAAAGAGAAAACCAGATTTAATGTTTGCATTAGTGCATCTTTAAAATGCTAACGCTAGGTGATTTTGTTGTTGTTGTTTGTTTGTTTTTTTTGAGACAGAGTCTTGCTCTGTTGCCTAGGCTGGAGGGCAGTGGCACAATCTCAGCTCACTGCAACCTCCGCCTACCGGGTTCAAGCAACTCTTTTGTCTCAGCCTCCTGAATAGCTGGCACTACAGGCGCTGCCACCACACCCAGCTAATTTTTAGTAGAGATGGTGTTTCACCATATTGGTCAGGCTAGTCTCAAACTCCTGACCTCAGGTGCTGTCTGCCTGCCACAGCCTCCCAAAGTGCTGGGATTACAGGCGTGAGCCACCATGCCTAGCCTAAATTTAGTTTAATAGCATTTTACAAATCTATTCAGTTTTAATTAGTTTGACCATAAGGTAAGATTCTTATAAACCTTTTATAACCCTTTACAATATTTTTTTTGTTAAAGAGCAGAACAGTGTTTTAGGAAAACTCCGTTGCACTTTTATTCCAATGTTCAATTTATGGAAAAACAGAATAACACCTCTTTAGCCAATATGTTTACACACATTAATTTTTTGTAAACCTTTCACAACTCATTTAAACCTTTAGATTTTTCCTTCCTCACTTAACACAATCCTTTAACCCTCTAAACTTAGGCAAGAAATTCATATGCCCATGCCTTCTTAATATCTTTTACCAGAAGTACATTCTACTTTCGTTACACACCTTGTACGTAGAACTGTTTCTTCAGTAGTCTCAAATACATGTTATGCTGTTAACTGTTAGCAACTTTTACTTTCAGTGAAAAACGTGGTTAGTAAACAATTGTAATTATGTACCAGGTGTGGAACCTAGGACAGACACCAGTCAGAAGTGCAGATAAGATCTGACTTTCCAGCATAGCCAGGGGACTTGGCTAACTCCACATGTCCCCAGACTTTACCTAGCTGTAAAGTAGGCAGGTTGTAAAGTCATAGTGGCAGTTCATGAAGTATTTAGGAGACCTAATAACCTTTAAATTGTACAACATTTCTTGCATAAATTCCCTTTCATGAATCCTTTCATGACTTAGACCATCTATGACATACTTGGACTTTCTGACTTGTCCTAACCATCCCTCTCTTTAAACAACCAGTCTTTTAACTTTAGGACAAGAATTTACCATACAGGATTCTTTCATATAAAATACTTTCTTTATGGGGGCTACTTTCACATGTCCCCAGGCCTTACCTAGAATGTAATGGCTCCGAGGTAGGTATATTGAACAATTTTCAAAAGTTAAAGAAGCAGTTTATGACCTTAGAGCATTTAGCAAACCTAATATTTGATCTAATTTAGACGAAACGTCCAAGTTTGGAAGATACTTTTATTTACCAGTAATCTTTAAAACTGTTTATTACCAAAAGATTACTAAAGTTATATGAACTAAAGGGCATTAGTTTTAGTTTTTCTGACAAAATGTCTGATTTAAGTGCTTATTTTTCTCTAAGCTAGTTAATGAGAGCTCTTTTATATAAACATCACATACAACACATACACAGACAGAATATCCAGTAGTTGTAACATTTTTCATTTGCCAGTTTCTTAAGTTGGATTACTGGCTCCAGGGCAGAACCCTTCAAGAAACAAGGCTAGGAAAGCATGCAGTTCCTAGGGCCTACAAAGCAGGCACAGCTGGAAAGCAAAAACATTCTCAAAATTAAGGGTCCCATTTTTATATTGCATCCCGGATTTTCAAAAGGGAAATGCTGTTGGAGAAGACGGTGCAATGTTTTTACCATGCATTTAATTGCCTGACAACCCAAACCCAGTCAGCCCATTTTATTTTGTTTTTGTTTTTATTTTTGTTTTTTTGTGATGGAATCTTGCCCTGTCACCCAGGCTAGAGTGCAGTGGTGTGACCTTGGCTCATTGCAACCTTCACCTCCCGGCAATCAGCCCATTTTGTAATTAGACCATGCCCCATGGGAGTCTCATCTCTCATTAGAGGGTGGGGATTTTTCCTCCTTACCTTCCAGGTGGCCAAGAGCATGCTTTTTTGATTAAAGCATACAGTGAGCCAAGTATCCCTCCATAACTGTTATTAGCCATCCCTTAAAGTATATTTTGTACCTAGTTATTACACACCAAGACTAAAACCTCTCTCATAATGCAGAGTAATTTCTGATACCCCCAAAACTTGGGGAAAAAAAAAAGAATGTCAGGTAACATAATGTAAAGCTGAACAGAGCCTTAGATTTTGAGAGCAATCTATCCATTTTCAACTCATGGGGTTCCGTGAGGAAAACAGATTTTGGTTTTTTTTTTTCCAAAATGGAAGCTGTTAGAAATTATAGAAATTATCTTAAGTTCTCTCATGTGGGTATCAGGAGGGCAAAGTAGAGAAATAATTCAGTTGACTGAGAAGAAAAAAACTTTTTCTCAAAAACAACCAATATCCAAGAAGAAAAAAAAAAAAATCAAGGCATTTTAAAATATATATAGCTTGGATATCCATTTTTAATTAAGTTGATTTTAACCATAGAGCTCTATTTAAAATTTTTTTTTTTAAATCTCTTATTGTCAGACTCTAGCCAGGACAGTCAATATTTCTGGCTTTTGAACTTTGCCACAGCTAACTTCCCATGTGAAATTAATAAATTTTAGCTAAGGTTATAACTTAACCATGGACCCATAAGGTGTTTCAAAGAGATGGTAAGCAGCTTCCTTTTACAAGATTTAGAATCTTCCCAAGGGTAGCTTGGAGAAAGAAAAATTTAAGACAGGAAATCAGAAGCTAGCCATTGGAGTGGGGGTAGGACCCTCAAAAAGTGGCAAAGTTACTGCAAATAACCAGAAAGGAATCATTTCCGAAGCCAATAATTCAACCGGGGCTGCCCCTGTCAAAAGACAAAAGCCTTGTCTACTGAGTTACAACATTCAGTAGATTCTATTGCTCTTCCCAGAAGGTGCCTAGAGGAGCCAATTTCAAGCTCACAAAGGCTTTTAACTGTTCAAGATAATTTTTGACTTCTGTCAGTAGTTCCTTCAGAGATCGCCACCATATACAGAAACATACACAAAGACAAAACAAACAGAAGGGCTTCCAAATCAAGATCCCTAACCAAGAATTCCAGAGTACCCCTTCCAAACTATCCTCCTATTCTCTGTCTGAGAAATCTCCCCTAAATCTTCTGGATTGAGGAGAAGTCTCCCTAACTAAGACTCTTCCTACTAATTAGGGAGAGCCAACTGAGACCCCAAAGGAGCCGAACCAAGACAGACACTCCGTGGTGGAGCTGCAGACACATACCACACCATGGGGCTACAGAACCATTTGGGAGAAGGAAGGAACTGTGGCAGCGCCTAGGATACTCACTGAACCAGACACCCCATAATGGGGCTACAGACAGGCAGTCTGTGATAGGGCTACAGTTGTTGGACATCTCCCCAGGATTGTTTATCCATTGCGATTAAATTCATGCACATTGGGTTGGCAGTGCCCTGTCAGTAGAGATGGTGTCAGAGTCAGCCGCCAGTCTGAAAGAACTAGGCAGCCACTTGGGCTGGCCTCTGGATCCATTGCCAGAGGGGTGCTACCAAACCACAGGTAGGTAGCCACAAGAGCAATCCCGGACAAGCCTCCAAATTCGTAACCGCCTAACAGGTTCACCTTGCCCTCTGCCTAGACAGAGCCAATGTATCAAGACGGTAATTGCAGTGGAGAAAGAGTAATATACACACAGCTGGCTGTGTGAAAGACTGGAGTTTTATTATTACTCAAATCCCTCTCCCCCAGCATTCAGGGATCGGTTTTTAAAGATAATTTGGCAGGTAAGGGCTTCGAAAGTGGGGAGTGCTGATTGGTCAGGTTGGAGATGGAATCATGGGGGTAAAAGTGAGGTTTTCTTGCTGTCTTCTGTTCCTGGGTGGTATGGCAGAATTGGTTGAGCCAGATTATGGGTCTGGGTGGTATCAGCTGATCCATTGAGTGCAGAATCTGCGAAATATCTCAATCACTGATCTTAGGTTTTACAATAGTGATGTTATCCCCAGGAGCAATTTGGGGAGGTTCAGACTCTTGGAGCCGGAAGCTGTATGACTCCTAAACCATCATATCTAATCTTGTAGCTAATTTGTTAGTCCTGCAAAGGCAGACAGGTCCCCAGGCAAGAAGGGGATCTTTCCAAGAAAGGGCTGCTATCAGTTTTGTTTCACAGTCAAACCGTAAACTGAATTCCTTCCCAAGGTTATTTCGACCTACACCCAGGAATGAACAAGGACAGCTCAAAGGTTAGAATCAAGATGGAGTCGATTAGGTCTGATCTCTTTCACTGTCATAATTTCCTCAGATATAATTTTTGCAAAAGTGGTTTCACCAGTCTACAAAGCAAATTCCTTTGGCAGGTTCTATACCCTTGTAGGGATCGAGGGAAGAGTTCCCCAGGTTATTTTGTGATTATGACTGATGGGCTATAAATCGATTTTCTCACAACTCACTCCATGGGTTTTATTAATTAGCTAAGCAGCTCAAAGAACCCCAGGGAAGACATTTACTGGTTAATTGTAAAGGCTATTACAAAGGTTACAGATGAAGCGATGCATAGGGGAAGGTATGAGGGAAAGGGCTTAGAGCTTCCATACCCTCTCCAGGAATGGCACCCTCCAGGATAGGTATTAGCTATCCTGAAACTCTCCAAAGCCAGTCCATTTGGGTTTTTATGGAAACCTCATTACATAGGCGTGATTGATTAAATCGTTGGCACTGATGATCAAACTAACCTTCAGCCCCTCTCCCCTCCCGGGAGGTTGGAAGTAGAGCAGAAATCTCAACCCTGTCATCCTACTTTGGTCTCTCTGCTGACCAACCCCATCCTGAAGCTACCTGTGGATGCCAGTCATAGTTGAACTCATTAGCATATAAAAAAACTATCACTTTGAAATTCTAAGAATTTTAAAAGTTGTATGCCAGGAAATATATATTTCACAGTATCACAGTCTTACAAGATAATGAAACCATGATATTTGGGATTGTCTTTTATGCCAGACAGAAATCATCTGTATCTATACTGGACAAAAATCTACAAGTTATAATGTAATTTCACAGATTCTGGATATTATTTAATATAAATATGTCAAGCAAAAAAATGCATTCTCCTAGGATGTACATTGGCAAACTTTTTCTGTGAAGAGCCAAATGATAAATATAGACTTTGTGGACCACAAAGTCTTTGTTTTATATTCTTTTTTGTTTTGTTTTTTACAGCCCTTTAAAAATGTAAAAACTATTTTGACCTCAGGGGTTGTATATACAAAATGGTCCAAGAGCTGGATTTGCACAAACCAGTATGGTAGCCACTACCCCATGTGGCTGTCTAAATTACTTCAGTGAAATTAAATACTCAGTTCCTTGGTTGCATTTCAAGTGCTAGTGGTCCCATGTAACTAGTGGCCACCAATTTGGATTGTACAGCTATAGGACATTTCCATCATTGCAGAAGTTATTTTGGACAGTGCTGCCCTAAAGTATGAAGTAATCCTTGATTGGGCCTGCTAGAGAATAGTGTGATATTGAAGCTGGGCACGGTGGCTAACACCTGTAATCCCACCACTTTGGGAGGTCGAGGCAGTTGGATCACTTGAGGTCAGGAGTTCGAGACCAGCCTGGCCAATATGGTGAAAGCACGTCTCTACTAAAAATACAAAAATTAGCCAGGCATGGTGGCGGGTGCCTGTAATCCCAGCCACTTGGGTGGCTGAGGCAGGAGAATTGCTTGAACCCGAGAGGCAGAGGTTGCTGTGAGCCAAGATCCTGCCATTGCACTCCAGCCTGGGTGACAAGAACGAAACTTCATCTCCAAAAAAAAAGAAAAAGAAAAAGAAAAAGAAAACATAGTATGACATTGAAAGAACATGCTGCCATTTTTTTTTACCTTATTTTCAGGGTTTCAGGGTTTTTGTAATTTTTGTTTATTGCTTCCCCTACTATATAATATCTGGAGATTATTCTTGATATCACACACACACAGTAATCTCTTTGTATTTGGGTGATGGTAAGATGTATTAGTAGCTAGTCTAGAAGGTAGAGAATAGTCCTCAGGAAATTTCATAGGAAATCTTACATTGCATTTTAAATAGCCAGATGAGATTTTTGTTTATTTTTTGTTTTTATCTGTTCTTGTTGACTCTTCTAAAACTAGGAAAGCAACCTAAAAAAAAAATCAAGAAAATTATCTCTACATATTTCACCTGTAGTATCTGTACATCTAGATGAAATCCTCTCTCTTCAGAATTCCCAAAATCTGCCAAAATTTCTGGCTTTCCAGAAATTGACCTTAATACAGAACAGAAGGCTGAGATCCTGCACCATAGGATAGGCACCAGACCAGTTTCCTGAGCGTGAGTTCAACACATGAACTACAGTTCTTATTCTTTAATAGTGACTATTCTATACCTTATTAAATAAAATTCTTATGTAATTCCAGATATGGCCTGGGTTGCACAATCAGTTTATCTGATTCTGGTAAAAAGGGGGCCAGATTCTTAATGATCTTATGCAAGCAGCTGCATATCATGAAAAGTGAAGAGAGCCAGTGAAAGTATTTTTAATTCCTGAATTTTGAGAATCAGGGAAAACAAGATAACATTTTGAAAGTGTTTTCTTTCCATTTGTAAAAGCATAGCTTGCTAAGTGGAGGGTTAAAAATTAATGAAAAGGGACTTCTTCTTATACCTGAGAGAAAATAGAACATTATAAAAAAATCAACTATATTTCATACAACTAGAGTTAGATTTCTTTCATTAATTCGTTCAGTCATTACATTGTGTTCCACTAGATCTTGGGTTGTCTGCTTCACAGAGGGTCCCAGAAATCTCAGCTGAGTCCGTTGGTGTAGTCAATTCCAGCCCGTTGCTTAAGCGATGTCGCTTATACTCCAAACTTTGTATCCATGAGTCAGTTTCTTGAAGTATCAGTGATCAAGAGTGTCTGGCATAGTCTCTTCTGCAAGACTCCGGGACTGTCATCCTTTGTCGTAGACCCACTTTCTGTGCTGTAGTCAGTAGCAGAGGTGTATCACAAGGAAGAGAGGAAAGAAGAAACCACTTGTTAATGATGAGACTGGATAACCATGGTGTTTATACAGTAACCAACAAAATCAGGATGGAGGAGAGTTAAAATCTATTGAGGTATAGTACATAACTGTTTCTTAAGATTGGAGCAGTACGGCTGGGCGCGGTGGCTCAAGCCTGTAATCCCAGCACTTTGGGAGGCCGAGACGGGTGGATCACGAGGTCAGGAGATCGAGACCATCCTGGCTAACACGGTGAAACCCCATCTCTACTAAAAAACACAAAAAACTAGCCGGGCGAGGTGGCGGGCGCCTGTAGTCCCAGCTACTCGGGAGGCTGAGGCAGGAGAATGGCGTAAACCCGGGAGGTGGAGCTTGCAGTGAGCTGAGATCCGGCCACTGCACCCCAGCCTGGGTGACAGAGCAAGACTCCGTCTCAAAAAAAAAAAAAAAAAGATTGGAGCAGTGTTTATCTGAAAGCTAAGAACATATTGTGGGCATTGCCAAGGCCCTAAGGCCTTCCAACCTATCTTGTAAAGTGTGTAGTCTCTAAAAAAAAAAGTTAAAAGTTTTTTCTGTACAAAAGTATCTGGAGAAGACCATGCTTCCTCTTTGATTTGACAGAAACTAATCATGTTGAGCTATTTAAGAAACTTAGAATACTCCAAAGAAATTAGTTTTAACATCCTTCTTGTTATAAGGTGAAAAAAAATAAATCTTTGTGATTTCCCAGGGACCTTTAGGAACCTCCAGAGATAGTTTAGATGTAATAGAAAAAGATAAATTACTGACTGATACATCCAACAATGTGGATTAATCTCAAAACTGTTATGCTGCATGGAAGAGCCTTACCAAAAGAGTATATATACCGTTGTAATTCTGCTCTTGTCACATTATAGACAAGGGTAAACTAATTGTGTAGTTATGGTGGAAAAAAAAAAATCAGAATGATTAGAACAAAACAACTGGAAAAAGACATTAAACCCAGACTGAGTATTAGATTAAGAGACTGTTTTGCTGGGTGCAGTAATGACATTGTGGTTATATTAAAAAGAGCATGTGTATATATGTGGTAAAATTATATACTTGGTGGTTAAGCGTGGTGGTGTGCACCTGTGGTGCCAGCTACTGGGAAGGCTGTGGTGGGAAGATGGTTTGAGGCCAGCATTTTGAGGCTGCAGTGCACTGTGTTCACACCTATGAATGCACACCACCTGGACAACATAGTGAGACCCGTCTCTAAACAAAAGTGAAAAATTCTTTATCTGTCTCACTTGGAAATTAATCACATATTCCAAAGAGTAACCATTAATTAATATCAGTTTAACTAAAGTCTTGAAGTTAATTAATGATCTTGGAAGTTGTGCTTATACTGACAACTGAGCAACTTCCAACTTCTGGTATCAAAAAGTTTGGCTGGGCGCAGTGGCTTACACCTGTAATCCCAGCACTTTGGGAGGCCGAGGTGGGTGGATCACTTGAGATCAGGAGTTCGACACCAGCCTGGCCAACATGGTGAAACCTCATTTCTACTAAAAATACAAAAATTAACCGGGCATGGTGGCATCTACCTGTAGTCCCAGCTACTCGGGAGGCTGAGGCAGGATAATTGCTTGAACCCAGGAGTTGGAGGTTGCAGTGAGCCAAGATCGTGCCACTGCACTCCAGCTTGGGCAACAGAGTGAGACTTTGTCTCAAAAAAAAAAAAAAAAAAAAAAAAAAAAACAGGCATGGTGGCACATGCCTGTAATCCCAGCTAGTTGGGATTAGAGAATCACTTGAACCCAGGAGGTGGAGGTTACAGTGAGTCGAGATCACGCCAGGGCACTCCAGCCTGGGCGACAGAGTGAGACTCTGTTTCAAAAAAAAAAAAAAAAGTTTGTCAATATTATAATTTTATTTAGTTGAACATATAATTTTATATGATCTTTTTTTTTTTTTTAAATAGAGACAGGGTCTTACCATGTTGCCCAGGCTGGTCTTGAACTCCTGAGCTCAAGCAATCCTTCTGCCTTAGCCTCCCAAAGTGCTGGGATTACAGATGTGAGCCACCACACTGGGCCAAATTTTATATTTTTCATAATCATAAATATATATGAGTAATATTAGCTTACCTCATCAGTAAGCCAGTAAAGCTTAGGAAGTTTAATCTGTGAGAAAAACATTAAAAAAAAATGTGTAGCCCGAGTGACGTGACTCACGCCTGTAATCCTAGCACTTTGGGAGGCCAACTGGGTGGCTCATTTGAGGTCGGGAGTTCAAGACTAGCCTGACCAACATGGTGAAACCCCATCTCTACTGAAAGTACAAAAAATTAGGCACGGTGGCAGGTGCCTGTAATCTCAGCTACTTGGGAGGCTGAGGCAGGAGAATCACTTGAACCCAGGAGGCAGAGGTTGCAGTGAGCCGAGATCATGCTACTTCACTCCAGCCTAAGTGACAAAGCGAGACTCTATCTCAAAAAAAAAAAAAAAAAAAAAAGTATAGATTTATTATATTCTACACTGGTAAAATCAGGGAAAGGACATCTATTTTTAAATTAGTATTAAAATAATCAAATAATACTGATTTGCCTAAGAATTATTTTGATTACACAAATTTGGATTCTTAAATAACAATGATTTTGACCTGTTGGTTTTTGTGAGTTTTGGAGTTTTTCTATTTGTTGTTGTTTTTTTAAGAGATGGTGATCTCTCAGTGTGTTGTTAGCTGGACTCAGAACTCCTGGGCTCAAATGATCCTCCTGCCTCACCCTCCCAAGTAGCTGGGAATACAGGCATGTTTCACTACACCCAGCCTGGGTTTGGTTTTGTGTCCTTAAAAGGCTAACGTGTTTAAAGTATTAGATGTTTAGTTTCATTCTGTTTTAGGAATTCTAGAAATATAGAGTTAAGGAAGTTCTTGTAATTCTCTGTCAACCAACTAGAATAGAGATTGAGAAACTTTATAATCTAATGTATTAATAGCCCTGGAGATACTTCTTATTCATACCATGCAAAATAAGGCTTTTCTTATATCACAAATGCACAGAGAACTTTCAGCTTCAACAGTCTTAATCACAGGTAAAAATTGAGAAACACATAACTGGTCCACATTTCAAAAAGACAGTTCTTTCAATGGTCCTGAGACGTGATCTTACACTAACAAAAACACAGATAAGACTAAAACCAGATTTTCCTGAGGTGTCTCGTCTGACAGAAAATAGATCCCTATTGTCTACCTGACAGATCACAATATGGTCAGACCATGAAATCAGATTCCTAGCCAAGATCAGTTATCAGCCATGCATAGAACAGATTCATGTATACAGAGGGTGCAGTTGAAACTGGCCTAGGGATTCGTATCCACTGGTCTCTGGGCCAATGTGGACAGGGACATGTGGCTAAGAATCATCAAACGAAAACACATTATCAGAAGAAAAGGAGACAACAGAGAAACAGAAGTAAAATTCTCTGGCTGTTTCTTATTCTCTTGGTACTCTGGGAGCCAAAATGAGACATGCTTAGGTTTAAGGAGCTGATGAAGTGCCCTTCTGGGACGACTCAGTTTAGTAGCTCCAGCAGATGGGAGTCCCTTTGGGCATCTGAGTGGGTGCTACTCTACTGCCAAAGTGTAAACATTTTTTTGAAGTTATATAGGCATGGCTTTCAGACAGGTAACTCATGAATGAGGGACTAGCAGGAATGTAGAAGTAGTTCAGAGAGCACTTGAAGTTTTTAAATTTATTTTTTAAATTGACAGATGAAATTGTGTTCATTTTGTATCCATGATGTTTTGAAGTACATAAGCAATGTGGAATGGTTAAAGCTAGCTAATTAACATGCCTCACATAGATGTCATTTTTGTGGTGAGGACACATATCCTGTTGGCATTTTTCATGACTACAATATATTGTCATTAACTATAGTCACCATGCTGTACAATAGTTCTCTTGAATTTATTCCTACTATCTAACTGTAATCTTGTGTCCTTTGACCAGCATCTCCAGAATCCCTTCCCCAAACTGTGCCAGCCTTGGATAACCACCATTCTTCTCTTTTTTTCTAGGAGACCAGCTTTTTTAGATTCCACTTACATCATTTGTCTTTCCATGCCTGGCTTATTTCACTTAACCTCATGTTTTCAGGTTTATCCATGATGTTGCAAATACTAGGATTTCCTTCTTTTTTTTTTTTTTTTTTTTTTTAATGGCTGATAAGTATTCCATTGTTTATATTTACCGTATTTTGGTATTTGCAAGAGGGTCCTGGAATCAATCCCCCGTGGACACCAAAGGATGACTGTATATAACATTTTCTCTTTTATTATTTTATTTATCTATTTACTGAGACAGGGCCTCACTTTGTCGTCCAGGCTGGAGTACAGTGATGTGGTCACAGTTAACTGAAGCCTCAAATCCCTGGGCTCAAGCATTTCCCCCACCTCAGCTTCCTGAGTAGATGGGACCACAGGCGAGTTCACCATCATGCCCGCCTACTTTTTAAATTTGTTGTAGAGATGGGGTTTCCCTATGTTGCTCAGGCTGTTCTCAAACTCTTGAGCTCAAGTGATCCTCCCACCTTGGCCTCCCAAAGTGCTAGGATTACAGGCATGAGCCACTGCACCCAGCCAATAATTTTTTTCATGTACAGTGGTCCCCCTTATCCACTGAGGATATGTTCCAAGGCCCCCAGTAGATACCTAAAACCTTGGAGGGTACTGAGTCCTATGTATACAATGGTTTTTTTTCTATACATAGATACCCATGATACCATAGATACCATTTTAAAGATTAAATTATACACTAGGCACAATAAAGGATTAACAACAATTACTAATAATAGGAAAATATAGCAATATACTCTAATAAAAGTTATTTTATTATTAAGTGGAGAACCTTCATCTCTGCATTTAAAGTAAGCAAGCAATTTATTGCTTCTCTTTGGCATGTCCAAATTGCCAACATTACTACTCTTGTATTTTGGGATCATTATTAAGTAAAATAAGGGCTACTTGAAGACAGCCACCTAGATACTGCTACAGTCGATCTGATAACCAAGGCAGCTACTATCTGTTGGGCAAGTAGTATATACTGCATGGATACACCAGACAGAGGAATGATTCCAATACTGGATGGCGGAAGATTTCACTGCACTGCTTAGAAGAGGGCACAATTTAGAATTTATGAATTGCTTATTTCTGGAGTTTTCTATTTAATATTTTCATAACATGCTTGACCAAGGGTAACTGAAACCACACATAATGGGTAACTGACTACTGTACCTGTTGGCCATTTGTATATCTTCTTTTAATAAATGTGTCTATTCAAATCTTTGCTCACTTTTTACTTGTTTTCTTGCTGTTGTTGTTTTGAGTTCCTTTTATATTTTTGGATATTAACCTCTTATGTGTATAATTTGCAAATACTTTCTCTCATTCTGTAGGTAATCTCTGTTCATTGGTTTCTTGCTTGTCCAGAAGCTTTTATTTGATGTAATTCTTTTAGTCTATTTTTGTTTTTGTAGCCTCTGCTTTTGAGGTTATATTTTAAAAAATCATTGTCCAGACCAATGTCACCAGGCTTTTCCTCTATATTTTCATCTAGTAGTTTTCATAGTTTGGGGTTTAATCCATCTTTAGTTGATTATTGTACATGATGTGAGATAAGGATCTAACATTCTTTTGCATGTGGTTGTGTACTTTTCCCAATATATTTATTGAAGAGATTGTCCTGAGATATCATTCCATTTATTTGTGTCTTCAGTTTGTTTTGTCAGTGTTTTCGTTTTCTGTGTAAAGATTTTTTAACTCCTTGGTTAAATTTATTCCTAAGTAGTTCACTGTTAGTATAGAAACACTACTGATTTTTGTGTTGATTTTGTATTCTGCCACTTTATTGAATTTATTAATTAGTTCTGTTTTTTGGTGGACTCTTAGGGGTTTCCTATATAGTAAGATAATTTCATCTGGGAACAGTTTAACTTTTCTCTTTCTAGTATGGATGTCTTATATTTCTCTTGCCTAATTGCTCTAAAACTTTGAATACTATGTTGAAAGAGTGAGCTTCTTTGTCTTGTTCTAGATCTTACAGCAAGAGCCTTAAATTTTTCCTCACTGAGTATGTTATGAGCTGCAGATTTGTCATATGTGGCATTTATTGTGTTGAAGTGTTGAGTTTTTTTTTTTTATCATGAAAAGGCATGAGATTTTATCAGATGCTTTTTTGGCGTCCATTGAAATGATCATATGACTTTTGTTTTTCATTTGCAGTTGTATTTGTTCAGCCATCCTTGCATTCCTTGGATGAATCCTACTTGATTTTAGTGAATAATCTTTTTAATGTGTTATTGAATCCTTTTTGCTATAACAGTAGTCTCTTGTCATTTGTGGGTGATTCGTTCCAGGATCTCTCACAGATACGAAAATCTGCAGCTGCTCAAGTCCCTGGTATAAAATGGTGTGGTGTTTGCATATAATCTATGTATATTTTCCTATATACTTAAATCATCTTCTTGACCTACTTATAATGCCTTATACAGTGTAAATGTGATGTGAATAGTTATATTCTTTAGGGGATAATGACAGGAGAAATGTATGTGTCCAGGACAAATGTAATTTTTTTCTGAGTATTTTCAATCTGTGGTTGATTGAATCCATGGATGCAGAAACCACAGATAGAGAAGGCCGACTATATTTTGTTGAGGGTTTTTGTATCTGTGTTCATCAGGGATATTGGCCTGTGTTTTCTTTTTTTGTTTTATCCTCATCTGGTTTTGGTACCAGGGTAATGCTGGCCTCAAAAATGAATTTGGAAGTATTTCCTCCTCTTCAGTTTTTTGGAAGAGTTTGAGAAGAATTCATATTAGTTCTTCTTTAAATGTTTGGTAGAATTCAGCAGTGAAGCAAGCCATCAGTTCCCGGGCTTTTCTTTGATAGGAGACTTCTTATTATTGATTTAGTGTCACTTATTATTAGTCTCTTCAGGTTTTCTAGTCATAATTCAATCTTGGTAGGTTGTATGTGTCAAGGAATTTATCCATTTCTTCTGAGTTATCCAATTTGTTCAAGTGTAATTGTTCATAATAGTTTTTTATGATCTTCTGTATATCTGCATTATCAGTTGTCATCTACTTTTTCATTTCTGATTTTGTCTCTTTTCTTAGTCTAGCTAAAGGGTTATGAATTCTTAAAACCTTTTAAAAAAACAACTTTTCATTTTATTAATATTTTCTATTTTTATAGTCTCTTTCATTTATTTCTGCTCTAATCTTTCATTTATTTCTAATCTAATCTTAATTTCCATCTGAGTTTCACCATGTTGCCCAGGCTGGTCTTGAACTGAAAGTGGGGTGTTGATGTTCCCTACAATTACTGTATTATAGTCTGTCCCTTCAAATCTGTTAATATTTGCCTTACGTACTTGAGTGTGTGCATATATATATATATATACACACACACATATATATACACACACACACATATATATGGTTGTTATACTGTCATGCTGAATTGACCCCTTCATTATTTCATAATGACTTTGTTTCTTCTAATAGTTTTTGACTTAGAGTTTATTTTATCTGATATAAGTGTAGCTTACGCCTGCTTTCTTTTGGTTTTCCATTCACATGAAATACCTTTTTCCATCCCTTCACCTTCAGTCTGTGTGTGACCCTATTGGTGAAATGAGCCTCTTGCAGGCAGCATATACTTGGATCTTTTTTTTTTTCAGTCACTTTTCTGATCTATTTACATTCAAGGTTATTATTGGAATACAGTTGCTTGGTTAGATATAGATTGGCTAATATCTTACAGAGCAATGGCATTGTAACCTTTTGGGTTATTTTTCTAGCAGACTGAGACAGTTGACATCTCTACTGGACAAAAATCTACATTTTAATGCATAACTTCACAGTCTAGACCCTAACCAATAATGAATAATGTGTTAGGAAAAAGGTATATTTCCTAGAGAATTAAATAATCTTTGAGTAGGCCTAAGAGAGTACTCTCTTATGTTTGAAAGGCCATTCTTTCCCCTTATTTAGAAGTATTTGATAATTGTATTTAACTTTATTCAAACTACTAAAATGAAGCTCCCTTTCCCCCTTTTTGGCCATTCTTTCCCTCTTAAACAATGTTAACCATATCATTGATAACTAGGCTGGATGTCAGCCTGTGTTCCTAAACCTCCTAATTCCTGTTCAGACATGTTCTTGTTAGACATTTATTGATTAGCTCAGGGTTTCTCAGCAGTGGCACTGTTGACATTTTGGGCAGATAGTTGTTGTGGGGGTTGTAGGATATTTAGTAGCTTTTCTGGCCTCTACCCTCTAGTTGCCAGGAGCATCCTCTTGGTTGTGACAACAATAATGTCTCTTGGCATTGTCAAATGCCCCCAGGAAGGGCAAAAATCTCACCTAGTTGAGAACCGTAGTTAAATGACCAAACCCAGTTCCCACTCTTAATATAATACATTTACAATCTAATAGAGCTGTGATAAATGCTATAGTTTAAATAATAAGATACTGTTATGTATAGAAAGCAGAGATTAATACACTTTGGATTTCTTAGAAGGTACTTTTGGGTTAGAGTGGAAGGAAGAAAAGTTTAAACTAGGTTACAGAAATAAGCACGTTAAAGTCTAGACTACAGGGACTTTGAATGTTGTTCTCAGAGTCTTGAACATTACTCCTACACATTGAAGAGCTTTAGAAAGTTTTTGAGCAAGGAAGTGAAATTGGTATGTTTTCAGAACTTTGGTGCTGTAACAAAGGAGTGGAATGTGATAAGACTGAGTGGTAGGAAGAAGAGTTTAGAATTAGTTGCCGTGTTCACAAGACTCAGCACCTGTGTCACTGAAAGGGAACTTGGGCCAAGGATTGAGTGGAAGAGAACTGTGAGCTCTGATTCAGAACTGTTAAGTTTGAGGCATGTGTGGGATAACCAGGAGGAAGTACTCAGGGGTAGTCTTGCAGCCTAAAAAAATGTTAATGGTTGCTTCTTCTTTGAGAAAACATCAAATGGCAGATGACGCCAGTGTAGCTAGGGCTGGTGAGGGGGTGGGGGTTGCAGTAGTGTGACCCAGAGCCCCTGGGGGTCCTGGGATAAGGAACTGCAGAGGCTTCAGCAGGGGCATCCAGGGCTAGGGCCCCAGCCAAGGACAAGAAGTGTATGCCCATTACCAAGCTGGGCCACCTGGTCAAGAACATGAAGATCAAGTCCCTGGAAGAAATATGTCTCTTCTCCCTGCCCATCAAGGAGTCTGAGATCATTGACTTTTTCCTGGAGGCTCTCTCAAGGATGAGGTTTTGAAGATTATGCCAGTGCAGAAGCAGACCTGCACCGGCCAGAGCACCAGGTTCAAGGCATTTGTAGCCTTCAGGGACTAGAACGGCCATGTCTAGTGTGGGTGTTAAGTGTTCCAAGGAGATGCCATCCGAGGGGCCATAATCCTGGCCAAGCTTTCCATTGTACCCATGCACAGAGGTTACTGGGGGAACAAGATCGGCAAGCCCCACACCATCCCTTGCAAGGTGACAGGCCACAGCAGTTCTGTGCTGGTGCGCCTCATCCCTGTGCCCAGGGGCACTGGTGTCACCTCGGCCCCGGTGCCCAAGAAGCTGCTGCTGATGGCCGGTATTGATGATTGCTACACCTCAGCCAGGAGCTACACAGCTACCTTGGACAACTTTGCCAAGACCACCTTTGATGCCATCTCCAAGACCTACAGCTGCCTGACCCCCGACCTCTGGAAGAAGACTGTGTTCACCAAGTCTCCCTATCTTGACCACCTCGTCAAGACCCACACCAGAGTCTCCATGTAAAGGACCCAGGCTGCAGCTGTGGCTGCAACACAGGGGTTTCATACAAGAAAAATAAAGTGAATTATGCCTGTTGAGAAATGTTAGAGGTTAGAGGTGGAGATTTGGAGTTATCACCAGAACAGTCAAATTTACAATTACAGTTTGAAGAGTCTGTGAAAGTATAGTTGAGGGAGAGGACCAGGAGAGAATTTTGGGAAATTTAAGCAACAATTGACAAAGAAAGTAAAAAAACGGGGGACTAGTCAAAGGTAGGAAGTATCTCAGAAGAGTGGAGAGAAAAGAACTTGTCATGGGGAAGTTGGTCATGCTACATACAGCCCAAGCAGAATGAATACAAAGGAAGAGACTTTGGGCTTGGCATTAGGCATCATTGTTGGCATTCAAGAAAGTGGTTTTGGTTTGAATGGGAGTAGATCCAGAAGGCAAGAGATTGCCAGTGAAATGGGGCTTGGGCTACTTTTTTCAAAAAGCGTGAAGCCAGGCCTAGTGGCTTACACCTATAATCATAGCACTTTGGGAGGCTGAGGCAGGAGGATTGCTTGAGGCCAGGAGTTTGAGGCTGCAGTGAGCTATGATCACACCTCTGCACTCTAACCCGGGCAGTAGGACAAAACCCTGTCTCTAAAATAAAAATGTGAAGATGAAAGGACAGAAATGGAGTAGTTCCACGTATCAGCAGTGGATTTGAAGGAAGCTTTCTGTAGGATGTGGGAAACCCAAGATGTTTATAGGCAGAGGGGCAGCAGTGAAGTAAACAGAGAAGTGATGAAGCAGTGAACAGAGAAGTGATGAAGCCTGAGATAAGGCAGAATGCAAAGACATGACTTTGAAAAAGCAGGAGGGAGAAGGAAGTCGTGAAAGGTAGAATTTTTAGATGAAATGGAGGAGAAGTCAAAGGGATTCACACATTGACTTCTGGGCTCTGACCAAATGCACTTTTTACTAAGAATGAGAAGAATGACAACAGAAATGAGATTTGGGAACTTGAAGAGGTTCTGTGGGTAAGAGTGAAGAAAAAATCAGGAGAGCTGAAAGTTTTTGAAGCTGTCAAATTAATGGTGATTTGCAGATGTAGTGGGGATGAGTCTAGAGTAGACACAGCTGGTCCTGTCTCTAAGAGTACACTCAGAGTGACCATGCAGGGAAGTCCTTTCCTATGGGGCAGATAAGCACCCTTCCAGGAATGAACTTCATAGACATTTTAGAGATGAGGTTAAAGAAAAAGATGGAACAGACAGCAAATGTTGAAATTATATTGGGGAAAAATGGCTAATAAAGGCATTATTAATTTGATGGCAATCTTACTAATATAGATGGCTAGATAGAGACCTAAAATGAACCTGTTACAGACTTACAGATGAATGATTGAAAGTCTTTTTTTCTGAGGCTTATGTGGTACTTCTAATTCATGTTTATGCTGTAGGACTCGTGTTAATGTCTGAAAGTTATATTCTCCTTTTCTCTTAGAGATAATATAGAACACTTCTTATGAAAGAGTCTCCGGGAAAAAAAAAAAAAAAAAAAAAAAAAGCATACTAAAGTGTGCATCCTGTGTTGAGAACTACTGGTCTGAACCATTTTAGAAATCCCTCCTTAATATTTTAACAGCTTACTTGCCTGTGTAGTTTCTTTTTCCCCAGTGACTTGTGGTTGACTTGACCATCTTATATTGTGCCACGGTGGAGTGATGCTCCTCAGTAAGTATGTCATATCTACCCCCATGGTAGCTGGTCTTGGGCTGCTGTGGTTTTTAACCATTGTGTCTGCCTTGAATTTGTTTTTTGCTCTGTTTGTTTATTGTCATTTGCTCTTGTATGCTCTTCAGGTAGCACCCAGTGCTACTCCTTCTACACTTATAGTCAGCTGCTTCTGAGAATATGCAGCCTGGGTGAAGCTGGCAGAGCCTCTTTAGTGTATGCCCATACTAAAAAGTAGAAGATGCTGAGTAGTGGTAGTGATGTGAAGAAACATTTCCCCAGGTCAAACCTGCACACTCTTGAGCCCCTGCTTTGGTAGTTTCTGGTTTTAGCTGTGTTTTGAATGGTAGAAGTTGCCGGGAACTCCTCCTCTCTGGATTTGTGAAATGTTATGATAGAGTTGAGAAAAACTGAATTTATAAAAGGTAGAATAATACAAATTCTATGTACCACGTAAAAGAAAGTTACTTACATATAATGCCCCTCCCTCTTTTTTCTTGAAAGCCTGAGTAAAGTAAAACAGAATAAGAACATTGTAGGATGGGGGAGATATTTTTAACTAACACTAAAAATATGCAGATACCAAGTACAGCCAATTCAAATGATGGATATTTGGATTGCATTATCTTCCTTATGAGTGTAAGTAGTGGCCAAACATCTCAAATTTAATAATGCTGTATACTTTATTGTTCACTTCTGAACTCGAATGTAATGATCAGTTGTTCAGAAGAATAATCAGTACTTCAGAAGAATAAGTTGTTAATGAAATCTGAATCTTAGGGGATAATTGTTTTGGGGGCACCAAAAAAAAATGGGGTTGTGCATGTGAAGCAGTCATAAGCATTTTGCACAGCTGTTTCCCAAAACTATGCAGTTCATCTTGTGATACTGGTTTTAGTTATATGAGGAATACTGTCAGACAGCTCTGTCTGTGCTGAGCATTTCTCTGCCGGTCTTGCCAGTGCTTCCACACTTGCAGCACAGGAGACCCAGGAGCTCTCCTCTGGCCCTCTGTGATGCTTTCAGAGGATCTGACTCTTACTTAATTTTGTAACCCAAACAATGTCTGAACATATTCCCCTTTGAACATACCACTTTCTGTGAAAGGATTGTTGTATATGCTATGAAAAGTCAATGAATTTGTTGGTAAATAATACCTCAGATTGAGAATTTTATAGTACAAAATTTCTATAAGTGCAAATATATAATATTGACTTAAGTGGATTAAAATGTTGGGAGTTTTGTGATTGTCATTTAAAAAATGACAAAAAATTAAGGTAGTTCACTGGTCTTTTTGCAGTTACTTCTCTGTCTCAACATCCAATTTAATTTTATGTTTTATTTTGGTTGTATAGTATGGAGAACATTTGAAGTCATACAGTTAGTTATAGATTTAACGTTTTCAAGCAGCTATTCTTGCATAATAACATTCAATTAAACTAATCCAGAAAAGTAACAGAGAAGTAATAGAAAATGTTTGTTTCGTGGATGAATTACTCAATATTTCATAACTGCTGACATTCCTTATCTCAAATGTCAGATACGAAACAAGCAAAACTTAAAATTAGGGCCAAAACTATCAGTGACACATCATAGCATGTTATGCATCCACTTCAATAGCATGTTATGCATCCACTTCAACATTTTTTTATTAAAAGTAGAAGGTGTGAAGTATACCAAAATAATACATACACATGGTTTAAAACAGAAAATCAAGTAGTACTAAAAGATTTATGTGTACAGCAGCAGTTCCTTGCTTCCAACCCTCCCTAACTTCCTAGAGGCAACTATTTTTTTTACAGTTTTTAGCTGTTTGTTCTGATGGTTACCTAAAGAATTATAAATAATAAGCAGTTGACCCTTGAACAAACAACGTGGGTTTGAACTGCACTGGTCTGCTTATATGCAGATTTTTTCCCACCTCTGAATAGTGAGACCAATCCCCCCTTCTCCTCAACCTATTCAAAGTGAAGGTAAGGATGAAGGCCTTCATGTAGATCCACTTCCACTTAATGAATAGTAAACACATTTTCTCTTCCTTATGATTTTCTTAATGACATTTTCTTTCCTCTAGCTTACTTTGTTATGAATACAGTATATAATACATTCAACATACAAAATTATATTAATTGACTGTTTCTGTTATTGGCAAGGCCTCTAATCAACAGTAGGCTATTCGTAGTTAATTTTGAGGGAGTCAAAAAGTTATACGTGAATTTTCAATTGTGTTGGAGTGTCGGTACTCCTTATCTGTATTGTTCGGGGGTCAACTATACTACTGGTTTTGTTTGTTTGTTTGTTTGTTTTTTGTTTTGAGACAAAGTCTCACTCTGTCACCCCGGACTGGAGTTCAGTGGCATGATCTCAGCTCACTGCAACCTCCACCTCCCAGGTTCAAATGATTCTCCTGCCTCAGCCTCCAGAGTAGCTGGGACTACAGTGTGTGCCACCATGCCTGACTAATTTTTGTATTTTTAGTAGAGATAGGGTTTCACCATGTTGGCCAGGCTGGTCTTGAACTCCTGACCTCAAACAAACAGCCTGCCTCGGCCTCCCAAAGTGCTGGGATTATAGGTGTGAGCCACTGCGCCCAGCCTATACTGCCATTTCTTACCAATTATGGGCATTATTCACTTTCTTTAAGATAAATGAGACAAAAACTATCCCAGTTTTTCCAATATAGTTATGTTTTTTAGTTACCCAGTGCAGAGCCACGTACTGTACTACATTTATGGGGTTTTTTTGGAACAACTTTTAATTTTTTCCTGAATTTTTTTTTTTTTTTTTGAGACAGGGTCTTGCTCTGTTGCCCAGGCTAGAGTGCAGCTCACTGCAGCCTCCACACTGGCTCAGGCAGTCCTCCCACCTCAGCTTCCTGAGTAGCTGCTACTACAGACATGCACCACAATGTTCAGCTAATTTTTTAACTTTTTGTATTGCCCAGGCTGGCCTCAAACTCCTGAGCTCAAGGCCCAAGGCTTTCCTGGAATTTGTATCTGCCCTGTTTTCATCCACTTGTGAAATGTGTTTTATATATACCCTTACTACTTTATAAGTATTTATTTATATCTCTATTTTAGCATCCTTTTTGGGAGAACGCCTCTAAAATCCTCTTCCCTCCTCTAATCCACTGGTTCCTCAGTTTGTCTGCTGCATAGCTATGACGTTTGGACTTCTAGTTGCCACTCTTGGATTGTATAACTAATTATTTCATCTCCCTTATTTTGGTGAATTTCATTGTCAGATACCTGTTTGCTAAGAAAAGAATCCATAGAAGTAATTTTCTGGGTCTTTATTCTATATTGTATTCGATATGTAATGTGGATAGGTATAGAATTATAGATTGAAAATCATCTTCCCTTAGAACTTTGGATACATTACTGCCTGCCCGTTCCCCCTCCCCCGTCATCCAGAATTGCTTTTGAGAATTTGTGACATTCTTATTGTCATTCTTTTATATGTCCTGTTCCCACCCTGCTCCCAGGATTTTTCTTATGGGACTTTTGAAAGTAATCATGCCTAGGTATTTTGTTTTTCCTTTCAAGATGTTTCTGGCCTTTAGTTCCAAGAAAGTTGTAATTGTTTCACTAATTATGCTTGGGTTCTTACGTATTTTATTTATTTTTTTATTTAGAGACAGGGTCTCACCCTGTCACCTTGGCTGGAGTGCAGTGGTGCAAACATGGCTCACTGCAGCCTCAACTTCCTGGGCTCAAGTGATCCACTCACCTCAGTCTCCCAGGTGGCTGGGACTACAGGCACATGCCACCATGCCTGGCTAATTTTTGTGTTTTTTTATAGAGATGGGGTTTCTCCATGTTGCCCAGGCTGGTCTCAAACTCCTGGCCTCAAATGATCCGCCCACCTCAGCATCCAAAAGTGTTGGGATTAGAGACTCATGACCTCACCCAGCCTTCTTGTGTATTCTAGTTCTGGGAAATGATTTTATGTTACTTTTGTATTAATTGCCATTCTCTCTTTTTGACATGCTAGTTATTTGGATTTGGGATATCCTAGGTGGACCTTTAAGGCCTCTTTTCTTATTTTTCCCATTTCTTTTTTTTCATGGTACTTTTAGAAAGGTTTCTTCACCTTTGTCTTTCAGTTTTTCTATTGATTCTTATTTTGGCCATCATATTCTTAATTTGCCCACATTTCTATTCTGATTTCTTTCCTTTTCCTTTTCTTTTTCTTCCTTCCTTTCCCTTCTTTTAGCATCTTGATTCCTGTTCTGTGGGTTCAGTATCATCTTATATCTGTTTGAAACCACTAATTAAAATTTCGTGAAGGTTTTCTTTTGTGCCCTGCATTACCTAGTTTCCTGCAGTTCTCCGTGTGATCTGCTTACTTGGTTTCCATCTTTTGTATTTAGGCCTTTGTTCCAGTATGGGTGTTTTTGATGTTTGACACTAGATCTGAAATGGAAGCTCTGTATCTGGGCAGAATCTATCAATAGGTGGGCTTTACCTTGGGTCGGATACAGCAATAGCCCCTTTTGAGGGAGTATTTGTTTTGAGGGTCTTTCGTCTGGAGAGTAAATCTCTCCTCTTCAGCTTGGCTAGTTGTTGCTGGTGGCCCACTGAGGAGATATGATCAAATTTTCCGTATCCAAGTGGCTGCACAGTAATCTCAATAGTATTTGACCAATGTGAATTCATCTATTCACTTACTCATGTTGGATGGGCAGCATCACCTACATTAACAGGCAAGAAGTTTCCAGTTCTTGGTAAGATAGAGTAAGCTGGCCAGGCACAGTGGCTCACACCTTTAATCCTGGCACTTTGAGAGGCCAAGGCAGAAGGATCCCTTGAAACCAGGAGTTCTAGACCAGCCTGGCCAGTATGGTGAAACCCTGTCTCTACTAAAAATACAAAAATTATCCAGGTGAGGTGGCACACGCCTGTAATCCCAGCTACTTGGGAGGCCAAGACAGGAGAAGCGCTTGAACCCAGTGCCACACTGTACTCCAGGCTGGGTGACAGAGCAAGACTCTGTCTCAAAAATAAAAAAAAATAAAAAAAAGAGTAAGCACACTCCACCCTGTCAGTCCTACTGAATACAGCGATAAAACCTAGGCAGAATGCATATAGCAACTATTTGAGGACCCTGAAAAATAAATAATAGGCAGAGTTAGAACAAAGACCAGAATTTAAAGTACCACCAGCTGGGCACAGTGGCTTATGCCTGTAGTGCCAGCACTTTGGGAGGCCAAAATGGGTGTATCAACTGAGCCCAGAAGTTCCAGACCACCCTGGGTAACATCTCTACTAAACCCCATCTCTACTAAAATACAAAAAATTAGCTGGGTATGGTGGCATGTGCCTGTAGTCCTAGCTACTCGGGAGGCTGTGGCATGAGAATTGACTTGAGTCCCAGAGGCAAAGTTTGCAGTGAGCCAAGATCATGCCACTGCACTCCAGCTTGGGCTGCAGAGTGAGACTTCATCTCAAAAAAGAAAAGAAAAAGTATCACCAAACCAGCAGTGAGTTTACCATTTGTTCCCCTCGTTAATCCTCCAGCATGAACATAACATAGTTCCACCTGGAAGTGGAAATGAGCACCAGGACATACCAGGAAAAGCCTTCTGGTTTCAGCCCAAGTGACAGAAAAGGAAACATCCAAAACTTAGAGTGAGCCCCCCCCCCTTTTTTTTCTTCTTTATTCTCATGCAACCCAGCCCCAAATAATCATGTAGTGGCAATCGAAGCTTGTAGAAGCCAAAATTCCAACATAGGAGAACCTTTCTCTCTAATTGTAGTTGTGGGCTCCATTGATTTTTCTCTCTGTGTGTCCTGGCTGGATCCAAGCACAGTTGCAGAGGTACAAGGCAGTGGGTTAATCAAAAGCCCCGTCTTTCTGGGTGGAGGACCAAGGGGAGAGAGCCCCAGGAAACCAGAAAGCACCAGGTAGATGGCAGAGAGGGAAGAGTTCAGGAAAGTGAGCCATGAAGTTGTTCATAATCCCCTTGGCTGATCCCCAAGGTACACGTGCATGGATCTGTTCCTAATCAGCATAAGAAAGGCTTTTGAGAACTGAATTAACAAAAAGACCACCGTCCAAGTCCCAGAATGGCTACACAGTGGCATACATGTGGGATAGATACTTAGCATTGCAGGCCAGGCATGGTGGCTCATGCCTATATTCCCGGCACTTTGGGAGGCCAAGGCAGGTGGATCGCTTGAGCCCAGGAGTGAGTTCAAGGCCAGCCTGGGCTACATGGAGAAACCCTGTCTCTACAAAAAATAGAAAAATTAGCCAGGCATGGTGGCATGCACCTGTGTTCTCAGCTACTTGGGAGGCTGAGGTGGGTGGATCACTTGAACCCAGGAGATTGAGGCTGCAGTGAGCTATGATGGCACCGCTGCACTCCAGCCTAGGTGACAGAGCAAGACCCTGTCTCAAAAATTAAAATTAAAAAATAGTATTGCAGGGCTTTGAAAACTGAACTGATATTGGAACCACAGCTCAGAAGACAGGTTGCAGCTTGCAGCCTGAATCTAATTACATCAACTATCTGCTAAAACAAAAGTTTCGGTATTTATAAGATTTAAACAAGATTGAAGGTTTTATAACATAATTTTGCATTGTTCAAAATGGATATAATTCAAAATTGGCATATAAAGGGGTAGGAAAATCTCAACTCATATAGGAAAAGACAGCAGTGCTGAGATGACACAGATGCACAGATATTGCAGTTATTTGATGAAAGACTAAAATATTCAACCAGCAACTGAAAACACTCCACAGCAATCTTAAATACTCTTAAAACCATTAGAAAAAGTAAGTTTCAGCAAAGAAATAGAAGATAGAGGAACCAAATGGCAGAAGTATGTGATGCTGAAAAAGTATTTGAAGAAATAATTGCTGAAGACATTTCAAGTTTGGCAAAAGATATAAACATGATGGTTCAAGCAGTTCATGGAACACAACCAGAATAAACCCAAAGATTTCCATACCCAGAAACACCGAAAGCACACTGCTGAAAATTGAGGACGTAAAAATCATGAAAGCATCCAGGGAAAATCATACCACATGTGGGGGAACAAGAATTCAAATGACTGTGACTTATCAGAAACTGCAAAGGACAGAAGAAAGTGGCACAATATTTTTTAAGTGATGAAAGACAAGAAATGTTAACCCATTTTCTTGTATTCTGTTTGCTGGGGAGAAAAAAATGTTAACCCAGAATTCTCTATCCAGTGAAATTATCCTTCAAGAATGAAAGTGAAATAAAGCATTCTCAGTTGAAGAAAAACTAAAGAGAAATTATTTCCCACAGTCTACACCAAAGAGTCTATTCCTTAGGAATTCTCCTAAGGAAAGTTCTTCAAATATAAATGGTAAATATCTGGGTAAATGTAATAGGTTACTTTCTCCTCTTGATTTCTTTAAAATGAGTTTCATACATTGAAAGCAAAAATTAAAATGTCTGATGGGATTTCAAACGCATGTAAATACAATGTGTGAGATCACTGTAACCTAACATTGGGAGAGAGGAAAGGAACCAGGAATAAAGAAACCGGTATGCTGGTGTCCTAAAATTTTTACCAATGGGATTTGAATTTATGGAGGTGACAACACAGGTCAGTGCCAGTGAAAGAATTTACTATTTACGTTTGCTGAGAGAAGGGGACATGCCATGCCTTGCAGGACCACAGGGAAGCATCAGGGTTTGGTCAGGAGGCAGAAGCAGGCCAGAGGAAAGCCTAAGCCAGAGACTTTATTGGGGCTTCTGTGAGAAAGGGAAGGTGGGGCGAGGTAAACAGTTTAGGATTAGATAGTTTGAATAATTCTCACAGGCTTTATAGGGACTGTCTCTGGTTGTCTGGTACCTGGCCTTAGGTTGATTTAGTGCAGGGGAAATATTGGCTTCGTATGTGAGACTCAAAGAGATGGGAGGGAGCATAGCACTGGGTCAGGCAGTCTGCACCTAAAAGGCATTCCCCAGACAAGCTGGGGACCACCCCTAGGAATTAGCTGGCTCTGGAACGGGCAGCCTCTCTCATGGTCTGAAAGGTCCCCCAAGATGTCAAAACATCATATGATATAGAAAATAAGAAACATTTATATAAGTGGTATAGTTTTATGAAATGATAGAATAGTGATGATAAGTAGGCTGTGAAAAGAATATTGTAATCAGCATCACCACTTAAAAACTATATGAAGAGATACAGATAAAAATGCAGTAGGGGCCAGGCATGGTGGCTCTCACCTGTAATCCTAGCACTTTGGGAGGCCGAGGTAGGTGGATCAGTTGAGCCCAGAAGTTCAAGACCAGCCTAGCAAACATAGTAAAACCCCGTCTCTACTAAAAATACAAAAAATTAGCCAGGCATGGTGGTGTGCACCTGTAATCCCAGCTACTTGGGAGGCTGAGGTACAAGAATCGCTTGAACCTGAGAGATGGAGGTTGCAGTGAGCCGAGATCCATGCCACTGCACTGAAGCCTGGGCGACAGAGCAAGACTGTGTCTCACGAAGAAAAAAAAGTGTGATAGGTAAATTATTATACTAAGTGTTTGTATAATGCAAAAGAAGGCAAGATAGAACAGGAATCAAATATAGGAAGCAAGCAGAAAGCAAGTGAAATGGTAGGCAGATTTGCCAATAGTTACATTAAATGTAAATCAACACTCCAATTAAAAGACAGGCACTGTCATAGTGGATTAAGAACATATAATCAAATTATCTGGTGTCTTCAAGAAGCTGAATTCAAGTATTACAGGTAAGTAAAAAGTGAAAGAAGGAAAGACATGTGCCATGCAAACATTTAAAAGAAAGGTGGAGTGTCAATATTACTATCAGTAGCCTTCAGAGCAAAGAAAGTTACCAGACATTAAGAGAGATACTACATAATAGTAAGAGGGTTAATTCAAGAAGACATTATGTAACAGTGCTAAATGTTTATATTCCTAACAATAGAGTTGCAAAATATGTGAACCAAAAACTGGCAGAACTGAAAGGAGAACTTGATAAATCCACGGTTATAGTTGGAGACCTCAACACCCTTCTCTCAATAGTTGATGGAACCATTAAACAGAAAATAAATGAGGATGTAGAAGAACTCAGCACCACCATCAACCAGCCAGGTTCTAATACACATCTATAAAACATCCCAGTCAGCAACAGCAGAATATACATTCTTTATGAGCACCCATAGAAATGTCAAGATAGACCTTATCCTGGGCTACAAAACAATTCTCAATAAATTTAAAATAATTGAAATCATACAGTGTTTTGACTACAAAGAGATCCAACTAAAAATCACCAACAGAAGGATAGCAGGAAATCTTCAAAAACTTGAAAACTAAATAACACTTCTAAATTTATGAGTCAAAGGGAAATTTTGAAAAATATATGAACGAAATGAAAATGCAGCATATCATAGTTTCAGGATGCCACTAAAGCCATGCTGAAAGGGAAACTTCTGCCACTTAAATGCTTACATTAGAAAAGAACAGGCCGGGCCCAGTGACTCACGCCTGAAATCCCAACACTCTGGGAGGCCAAGGTGGGAGGATTGCTGGAGCCCAAGAGTTTGAGACTAACCTTGACAACATAGCAAGACCTCTCCTGTATAATAATAATGAAAAAAAAAGAAAAGTCTTGATAATTTAAGGTTCAAGGAACCAGAAAAAGAAGAGCAAAATAAACCCAAAGCAAGCAGAAGGAAAATATAATAAAGAACAGAAATTAATGAAGCTGAAAACACAATAGAGAAAATCAGTGAAATGAAAGCTTGTTCTTTGAAAAGATTAGTAAAATCGACAAGTCTCTTAGCAACACTAACAAAGATGAGAGAAGCTGCAAACTACTAATATCAGGAATGAAACCAAGGTGTCTTTGCAGACATCAGAAAGATAAGAAAACTACAAACAACTCTACATACATAAATTTGGTGACTTAGTTGAAATGGACCAGTTCCTCAAAAGGCACAAACTACCATGACTCACTTCATATGAAATAGCTATAAGGCTATTGAAAATTATCTATTAAGGAAATTGAATTGATAATTTTTGAACTCCTATGAAAGAAATCTCCAGGTCCAGGTTGTTTCACTGGAGAATTCTACAAAATGTCTAAAAAAGAATGAACATCAGTTCTATAGAATCTCTTCCAAGAACTGCAAGAGGAGAGAACACTTTCTAACTCATGTATAGCCTGTATTACCCTGATGGTAAACCCAGACAAAAACAGTACCAAAAAGGAAAAAGTCCTTATAGATTCTTAACAAAATATTTACAAATATAATTCAGCAATATGTAAAAGAATTATACACCATAATCATGTAGGGGTTATTCCAGGGATGTAAGGCTGGTTCAGTATTCAGAAGTCAATGTAACCAACCATATTAACAGGCTGAGGAAGAAAAATAATCACAGGATTATATCAGTTGATGCAGTAAAGCATTTGACAAATTTCAACACCCATCCATATTCATGATCCTAGAGAATAGGTAACTTCCTCAATGTGATAAAGAGCATCATTAAAAACTTTCCAGGTTTCATCATTCTTAATGGTGGGAAAGACTGAGTGCTTTTCTCTGTAGATCATTAACAAGGCAAGCATATTTGCTCACACCACTGCTCCCCAACATAGTGCTGTACTTTCTAGCTACTGCAGTAAGGCAAGAAGATAAACGGCATATAAGTCAGAAAAGAAGAAATATTTGTAGATGACATAATTGTCTGTGTAGGAATTCCCCAGGAAACTACACATACACACAGATCCTTGAACTTCTAATAGGAATAAGTGAGTTCAGGAAGGTTTCATGATTAACATACAGAAATCAATTACATTTTTATATACTAACAATGGACACATAGAAACCAAAATTTTAAATACAACACCATACACAATCGCTCAGAAAAATAAAATTCTTAAAATATGAAATCTTGGAAAACGTACAGGATTTGTATTCTGAAACTCAAAAGGCTAATGAAAGAAAGCAAATGAGATCTAAATAAATGTATAGAAATACCAGGTTCCTGGATCAGGAGACTCAGCAGATGTCAGTTATGCTCAGATTCATGTCTCTTGCTGACACGTAATTGTCAGCACAATTGCTGATAAAATTCCAGCAAGATATTTTGTAGACACAGACAAAATTATTCTAAAAGTATATATGGGAAGACAAAGGAACTGGAATAATTAAAGCAATTAAAAATTATAAAGAGTGAGCAAATCATTACCCAATTTTAAGAAATTATACAGTTACAGTAATCAAAACGGTGTGGTCTTGATGAAGGGATAGACACATAGATTGGAACAGAATAGGGAACTCACAAGTAGCTCCACACAAGTATGGCCACGTGATTTTTTGACAAAAGTGCAATTCAGTGGTGAAAGAATAGCCTTTTCAAGAAATGATGCTACAGCAGTATTATACCTATAGGCAAAAACGTGAAGCTCAAGGTAACCCTCACACCTTATTTTAAAATGTACTAAAAATGGATCATAGGTTTAAATGTAAAACTTAGAAGGTAACATTGGAGAGGTCTTCAGTACCTCAGGCTTGGTGAAGAATAAAATCGATAAACTGAACTTCCTTAAAATTAAAAACTTGCTGTCACAAAACACCCTGTTAAGAGGATGGGAAGACAAACTACAGACCAGGAGAAAATACCTACAAGCTACATATTTGACAAAAGACTCTTAGAATATATAAAGAGCTCTCAAAACTCAACAGTAATAAAACAACCCAGTTAGAAAATGGACAGAAGGATACTACAGACTAGGAAGGAAAGGGAGAGATTTGTTAATAGATACAAAATTACAACTCCCTGGGGAGAATAAATTCTAGTGTTTCATATCACTGTAGAATGACTATAGTTAACAATAATACATAGTTTCAAATAGCTAGAAGGATGATGGAGGATATAGAGTGCTCACAACACAGAGAAATGCTAAATGTTTGAGATGGATATGCTGATTAACCTGATCACTATACATTGTATGTATTAAGACTTCCCTGTGTGACCCATGAATATATACAATCAGCTGGGCACAGTGGCTCAGGCCAGCATCCCCTTGTTCTATTAGATCTGCATTTAATTTAACAGTCTGGTTTTCTTTAGAAAACAGACAAAAAATCATAGGATATAGACTGCTTCAATCAGTAGCAACTAATTGTAATCCCAGAATTTGGGAGGCTGAGGCAGAGGGATCACCTGAGGTCAGGAGTTCAAGACCAGCTTGGCCAATATGGTGAAACCCCATCTCTACTAAAAATACAAAATTAGCCAGGTGTGGTGGCACGTGCCTGTAATCCCATCCACTTGGCAGGCTGAGGCAGGAGAATCGCTTGAACCCGGGAGATTGCGCCATTCCACTCCAGCCTGGGTGACTAGAACAAAACTCCATCTCAAAAAAATATATATAGATAGATAGATATACAATCATTTGTCAATTAAAAATTTTTTTAAAAAAATTCTAGAGACAGGGTCTCACTCTTTTGCCCAGGCTGGAATGCAGTGACATGATCTCAGCTTACTGCAGCCTCAGTCTCCTGGACTGAAGCGATCCTCCCATCTCAGCCTCCCAAGTAGCTGGAACTACAGGCACACACCAACATTCCCGGCTTATTTTTTGTAGAAACGGGGTTTCACCATGTTGCCCAGGCTAAATTAAAAGAAAACCTTTTTTTTTTTTTAATTTTTTGTTTTGAGATGGAGTCTCGCTCTGTTGCTAGGCTGGAGTGCAGTGGTATGATCTTGGATCACTGCAACCTCCATCTCCCAGGTTCAAGTGCTCTTACCTCAGCCTCCCGAGTAGCTGGGACTGTAGGCGTGCACCACCATGCCCAGCTAATTTTTATATTTTTAGTAGAGACGGGGTTTCAGTATGTTTGCCATGATGGTCTCAATCTCTTGACCTCGTGATTGCCTTCCTCGGTCTCCCAAAGTGCTGGGATTACAGGCATGAACCACCGCACCTGGCCTAAAAGAAAACTCTTTCAAGGAAGAAAGTGGACAAAAGGATTAAGTATTTTACCAAAGAGAATATGTAGATAGTTATTAGCACATGGAAAGATATTTAACACCACTGTATTAGGGAGATGTAAACTAAGACCAAATACTACACTCCTATTAGAACAAGTAAAATAAAAAATAGTGACTGGTAAATTCTGGCAAAGTTGTGGAGAAACTGGATCTCTCAAACATGGGTGGGGAAATGTAAAATAGTATAACTATTCTGGAAAGTAGTTTGGCGGTCCCTTGTAAAACTAAACACACACATACCATATGACCCAACAGCAGTTGCCCTCCTGAGCATAGCCCAGAGAAATGAAACTTGAGTTCACATAAAAACTAGCACATGAGTGTTCATAGCAGCTTTATTTGTAGTAGTTCCAAATAGGAACAACTAAAATGTAGGGAGATGGATTAAAAAAAACTGGTTCATCCATCCCATGGAATACAACTGAGCAGTAACAAGGAATGAACTCGATATATGCAGCAGCTTGAATGGATTTCAACAGCAGTATGTTGAGTGAAAAAAGCGAACCCCAAAAGTCATATATAATTCTATTTTTATAGCATTCTTGAAGTCACAAAATTATAGACATGAAAAATTGCCGGGGGTTAGGGATGGAAGGTAGGAGTAGGTGGACATGACTGTAAAGGGGTAATGAGGGAAATCTTTGTGGTGATGGAATAGTTCCATATCTTGACTGAGGTGGTGGTTTCAGGAAGCTGCACATATGATAAAATGACTGCACATATAATAGAACTATATAGACAGAAATGTGTCAGTGTAAAGCTCCTGACTGTGAAATTGTACTGTAATTACATAAGATGCAGTGATTAGGGGAAACTGAAGAGTACACAGGACTTTATGTAGTACCTTTGGAACTTCTTGAGAACCTATAATTATTTCAAAATAAATTTTAAAACGTTAAAGCCACAACCTAAATACAGCATAATTTCAAACAAGTGATAGCTAAATGTTGCCTCTTTGGAGATCTTCAGGGATGCTGACTTCAGTCTTTAACACTGCTGCACATTCAGGAAAAGTGGATAGGTTATAGTACTTTATGTTTAACTCAGTTGACATGTTCACAGAAATAGCAAGCTGCCCCATTAAAAAGACAGAGCTTGGCCAGATGCAGTGGTTCACAGCTGTAACCCCAGCATTTCAGAGACCAAGGCAGGCAGATTGTTTGAGCTCATCAGGGGATTTGAGATCAGCCTGGGCCACATGATGAAATCTCATTTCTACAAAATATACAAAAATTAGCCAGGTGTGGCGGTGCATGCCCGTAGTCACAGCTACTCAGGAGGCTGAGATGGGAGGATCGCTTGAGCCTGGGAGGTAGAGGTTGCAGTGAGCCGAGATCACACCACTGCACTCGAGCCTGGGCAACAGACCCTGTCTCTAAAAAAATAACAGAACTCCTCTATCCAGCACCAGTTACCTCCATGCTTTACCACCAAGACCACAAATACTTCAGGTGCTTTTAGAAGGAGGTAAGGGAGCTCATATATCTGCTGTTTCATCTACTTATAAAGATGTTGTAGTTCTAAATTTCAGATGCACAAGGAATATTTACACACATGTTTGAATATTCTCACTGAAGTTGTGTAACTATCACAGCAAGTATATATGTAAGTACAGGCTTACCATGCCTCTTCTTGACTAGTGCTGCACAGGTTTAACTTTTTGGTAACACCATTCTAATTTTAGTTTAAAGTATAGATCAGATATCTCCAGACTCATTTCCTACAAATTTCTGTCCAGAATTTTGACTGATCATTTAAGTAACAGCGTTGTTACTACTTAGTAAGCACTTACTATGTGCAAGGCACTGTTGTCGAGACTTTACCTTCCATTATCTTTTTGAATTCCCTCAAAACCCCTGCAGTTACACTCCTTTTATAGTTGAGGAAACTGGGCTTAGAGGGATTAGGTAACTTGAGCAAGATAGGACCTGTCATATGGCTGGAATTTTAGACCAAGACACTGACCCCAGAGCCAAAGTTATTAACAGATATGTTCCTGTGTGTGTGTTTGCTTGTCTGCTTGATTCATACTTCTGACTCCAGTAGCAACTAATTGCTAAGAGAACTCAGTTCCCTTTCTTGCCTCATTTCAGCCTCCTTTCAATACCAGCATCTGAGAACAGCAATACTGTCCAGCATTCACTTGTTCTATTAGATCTGCATTTAATTTAACAGTCTGGTTTTCTTTAGAAAACAGACAAAAAATCATACAGGAGATAGATTGTTTGAACCAACTGGAAAAAAAATTTTTGTTAATGTTATTCTTGCTTCTTAATAAGCTTGCTTTTGCTTTGAAAACAAAAAAAAATTAATGTGATTCTTTATACCTTCAAGAAATCTGGAAACCAAGGGTAATAGTATCAAAAGTCAAGATTTGTTCTCTAGTCAGTCACTTGATTTGATTATTTATCTCTTGATTATGTCATGGAAGTAATACATTACTGGTAGCAAGCAAAGATGTCTTTTCATTAGAGATGTAGATAAATCCATCCTTGGGATTATTCACTGTGTAGCTCAGCAAATCCATAAGATCACATTGCATAAAATGTTACAAAATACCCACCTTTTAGATTTGGATGAAAAATTTTCGGTTCCTCTAAAGATGATTTAAGCAAGTTATATCTGTTACTTTCAATGTTTTATTTAAAACATGACATTTTGTTCAGAATTACAAACATGCTTGTGATTTTTATAAAATTGACCTGACATTTGTAGTTGCATGTGTAATTTATTATGTGCTATAAGGAACTTTTGTAAATTGACCTGATTTCTTATTTTCTCTTTACAGGAATATATTAAAGGAATCTGTGAACCTGAACTAGAAGAAAGAGAATGTTACCCCAAAGACATGCATTGCATTTTTGTTGGGGCAGAGAGCCTGTTTCTGAAAAGCTTGATTCAGGATACTTGTGCTGACCTCTGCATTCTGGACATTGGCCTTCTTGGCATCAGAGGAAGTGCTGAGGCCGTGGTCATGGCTAGGAGTCACATTCAACAGTTTGTAAAGCTCTTTGAAAATAAAGAGAACCTACCCAGTAGTCAGAAAGAATCAGAGGTGAAAAGGGAATTCAAACAATTTGTTGAAGCCCATGCAGACAATTACACAATGGATTTGTTGATTTTGCCCACTTCCTTGAAAAAAGAACTGTTGACACTCACACAAGGTGAGGAGAATCTCTTTGAAACAGGAGATGATGATGTTATTGAAATTAGAGATTCTCAACAAACAGAGTTTACACAGAATGCTGCCACAGGGCTGAATATTTCCAGAGATGAAAGTGTTTTGCAGGAAGAGGCAAGAAATAAAGCTGGGACTCCTGTTTCTGAGCTTACAAAACAAATGGACACAGTCCTTTCTAGCTCACCAGATGTGCTTTTTGATCCAATAAATGGTCTAACCCCAGATGAAGAGGCACTTTCCAATGAGAGAATTTGTCAGAAAAGGAGATTTTCTGATTCTGAAGAAAGGCATACCAAGAAGCAGTTTTCTTTGGAAAATGTTCAGGAGGGGGAGATTTTACATGATGCTAAGACATTGGCTGGAAATGTAATAGCTGACCTATCTGATTCTTCTACTGATTCTGAAAATTTAAGTCCAGATATAAAAGAAACTACTGAGGAAATGGAATACAACATCCTCGTAAACTTTTTTAAAACCATGGGCTATTCCCAAGAAATTGTTGAAAAAGTCATTAAGGTGTATGGACCATCTACTGAACCATTATTGCTCTTAGAGGAAATTGAAAAAGAAAATAAAAGATTCCAAGAAGACAGAGAATTTTCAGCTGGTACAATGTATCCAGAGACCAACAAAACCAAAAATAAGGGTGTTTATAGCAGCACAAATGAGCTTACAACTGATTCCACTCCAAAGAAAACACAGACTCACGCACAGCAAAATATGGCAGAAAAATTTTCTCAGTTACCATTCAAAGTGGAAGCTAAACCATGTACCTCAAATTGCAGAATTAATACTTTCAGAACAGTGCCAATAGAACAGAAACATGAAGTCTGGGGTTCAAACCAGAACTATGTTTGTAACATAGACCCTGAAACTGATGGTGTTTCACCTTCTGTTGCCTCTTCAAGTCCCAAAGAAGTCAATTTTGTTTCAAGGGGAGCTTCAAGTCACCAGCCCAGAGTTCCAGTTTTTCCTGAAAATGGTTTACACCAGCAGCCAGAACCCTTGCTTCCAAATAATATGAAATCTGCCTGTGAAAAACGTTTAGGATGTTGTAGTTCTCCTCATTCTAAGCCAAATTGTTCAACCCTTTCTCCACCAATGCCACTGCCCCAGCTGTTACCTTCAGTTACTGATGCAAGGTCGGCAGGACCTTCTGATCATATTGATTCCTCAGTTACTGGAGTTCAAAGATTTCGAGATACTCTAAAAGTACCCTACAAGCTGGAATTAAAAAATGAACCAGGGAGAACAGATTTGAAGCACATTGTTATAGATGGGAGCAATGTTGCAATTACGTAAGTCCATTCTCTGCAGATTGTTTTATTTTAAATAGGGCTCTAAATGGTGTCTGAGAATCACATGTATATAGGAACTATACATACATGTTGTATATAGTTGATCTGTAGCCTTAGGGTCGGATGGTGGAGGGGAATGGGAACCAACTGGTTGGAAAGGTTTTGTCAGTCCATCTTCTGGATTCATGAACTTTATTTCACTCTGCTGAACTTAATTTCTAAGGGCAAGAGAGGACAGAATATTATCTTTTCACATTGCATTGCTCAGTGATAGATAGTATAGTGACTTTTAAGTCATTACATTCTTAATACTGTGAGTACCATTATGTTCTAATCTAAGTAAGAAGACAAAGCTTAAAGCACAAGGATTTTTTTTATCTTATGTTAGAGTATGCCTGATCTCTAGCCTAGAGTATGCAGTGGTAATAGGTGTGATGTACTTCTCTAGATAGAGCAATGGCAATTTCCTTTCAAAGGAAGTTAGTTTGAGCTTCATTGTGGGCCTCTGCTCTTATTAAAAGTTTATAATGTTTTTAGTAAAAGACATCATTTAATGAACCTGTTGTTTCTAGTTAGCCTGTCTTGGAACTCCTCTTAGTTGAAAATCCTCTGATTTGAAACCTGTACACTTGGATTTCTTTTCTAAGGGGCAGTTTAAGATTGTGGCTAAGAAGCGTGTGAGGGTGAAGAGCCTCCCCGCACTGTGGACCAGTGTTTGATTTGGGGCAGGTCACTTAACTGTTTGGAGTTTCAGTTGCTGCAATCTGTTGCCTTCTGACCTGTCCTTAAGGACATCTTTACCATATCATTTCAACAACTGTGTAAAGTCTGCCTTCTGTTTTCAAAACCAGTCACCCCATTGTTAAAAGAAAAACTTCGGGCAAATTAAATTTAGCAGAGTTGATCTGCACAAACAATGATTTATGAATCTGGCAGCACCCTAAACCAGGAGAGGTTCATAGAGCTTCACTCAGCAATGAGGGCCAGTGGTATTTATCGGCAGAAGAGGGAAGTGCCCTGCAGAAACAACTTGATTGCCTACAGGTTGGCATTTGCCTTATCCAGGCATCCTGTGATGAGGCATTTGCCTTATGTAGACGTGGTCTGAACAGTTGCCAGCCTGTGATTAACTGAAGCTTAGCTGCTGTGATTGGCTGAGACTCAGCTTTTTTTTTTTTTTTTTCACAAGAATACTCTTAGGTTGCAATTTGTTCACATACTAAGGTTGCAGGTCACTATGTATGGAGGCAACTTTAGGCCAAATTTAATTTAACACCATTGATTTTTGAAGAAATATTCAGGGTCTGGCATTTTAAGTAGCTACAATTCAATAAACAGGGCACCTGGACATGGAATGAGGAATAAGTTGCCAAATCTTAAAAATACTTTTCTGAGTTGCCAAATGTTTGTATAACTTCTTTTTTGGGAGTTCTGAGAGATCAGTTAATGCCCTGAGTTTTTAAGAATACCTATTAGGATTGAAAAATAAATGTTATTTTTGAAATATATGTTTATAGTATATTTGTAATTTTTGGTTTGTAAATTTTTATTAGGATTTTCAGATACACAAGATAAAATAATGAATTCCCATGGGTTCCTCACCCACCTTCAATAATTACCAGCTCATGATCAGTCTTGTTTCATCCTAGCCCTTACCTCTTCCTTCCACTCCTATTATTTTGAAGGAAATCTCAGCTATATGTTCATAAATATTTTAATATGTATTTTTTAAAATATAAGGATTATTCTGGTTTTTATTATTTGAATGAATTATCGATGCTGTGTTTTGCTGTCAAAAAGAAAATGCCATCATTTCAGATGTTAAAATTTGAAGACAGGCAGCAAAAATATGCAGTATGTTTACCGTCATTTCCAAATCATGTTTATTGTCATTTCACTTTGGTTTTTTTGGCAGCCCTATTAGGGGAAACCCAGCAAATGACTCGCAGCTGCATAGCGATATCTAAGCAAAAATGTCAACTTCAGTCACCCACACCCCAAGCCCGGAACAAGTTCTTCATTGTTATGATTTCTTGAGCCAACTAGTGACACAAAATTTAGGTCACAATTGTGAGCAGTTCTCATCCTCTTTCACTTTTCTGTATGTGGAAGGATTTTCCAAATAGGAAATGCAAGTTAACATAGAATAAGCAGTGATCCTGATGCTTTTTAAAAACCTTTTGGGGTAGTTAACAGGCATATTTCTCAGCAGGGTCACTGTTGGAATTTAGAGTGGTGTTACCTATCTGACAGGATGTTTTGCAAATCTAGTCCCTCCCACTTTGCTTATAATATCCTTCCCCAGTCATTGTGACACCCCAAACACACTCCCACATATTTCCTAATGCCCTGAGTACAGTATCATCTCCTTTGAAAACTACCAATTATTACACTAAGAGAAAGCTGCAAGCTTTCTTTTTTTTTTTTTTTTGAAAACTGATTGTTTTGGGCAGATTTACATTTTCTTTGGATTCACAGATGTCTGTGTTTAAAGGCAATACTTTTACAAGTGAATGTGTTACTTTAAGGAGACAGACTTTACTTAATTTGATGTATTGTTCTGAAAATGTCAGTAATTAAGATTTACCCATATTCTAGGAAGAAACTGCATAATGGGTATAGAGTTTTATTTTGGAGTGACAAACATTTTGGAACTAGGTGGTTGCATGGCATTGTGAATGTAGTAAATGCCATTGAATTTTAGTCATGTGAATTTTACCTCAGTTTTTTTTGGAAGTTGGAAAAAAAATCAGCCCTTATTTTAAATCAGTTGCTTCAATGTTAAGTGTGAATTAACTTTGACTAGATTCCATGAAGAAACTGATTTGTGTTTCTTCTGTTCAATGAACTACCTCTAATACCCATAGTCCCTGACATATAGTAGGAACTCATTAAAAACTTGTTGATGAATTAAAGGCAAATTAGAATTTTTCTTTTTTTGAGAGGTGAAGTCTGACTATTTTGCCCAGGCTGGACTCGAACTCCTGGACTCGGCCTATCTTTCCTAGTAGCTGAAGCTATAGGCATGCCTTACCATGCCCAGTTTAGGATTTTTTTTAGTGGCGTAACTTCATGGTTACTATTCCAGTGGCCAGTTTAGATTTTTAACTGAGACCATATATTTAATGCAACAAATATTTGGGATTTTAAAGCCGAAACACCCATTATTATGTGTCAGGCACTGTATTTTTAAAAATGCAGCCTTCACACCAATTGTGAGGCAAAAGTTATAATTTATACAACATGAAGTGGCTTAAAAATGTTTTCCAGGGTTACATAGATAGAGATTTGGACCCATAATGTCTTTCCCCAGAGCTGCCGTATACCGTCTCTCCTCCAGCAGAAGTTAAGGTTGGAATTTTCAGGCCAAGGCATCATTGGATACTTAAGTCTTGGGTTGCACAGCACTGTAACTAAAGCTTACGGATTTGACCCAAGTAGTTGGGGAAGTACTTATTTGATTCCTTAAGCAATAGGATCTGTTGGTGTGGGCCTCACCCTAAAGCAGCCTAGGCCCACCCTTCAATGTATTTTTGTAAAGCCTTTGTTCATTTTCCTGTCCAGAATGAGGTCTGCAGCCCATACCACCTGTGAAAACCTCCACAGTACCCTGTTTAATGCTGCCAATTTTGTATATCTTGTTCTTGCCCCCTCGTCACCATGAATGAGTCAAATGATGAGTAAGTGGAAATTGTTTTGTGATGTATGGCTAGACAGCACAGTAGTGGCCAAGAAACATTTGGGCTCTGTCAGCCTGAAACTTCAGCATGAGAGCCCCTGACATATGGGGTGATAGTTTTCCATGTAGATGAGGTTTGCCCCTTCCCTTGCCAGAATTATGTATTTTAACCTTTTTTTTCTCATACTAGTCTTTTCCATATTAGGGTTCCATAAAAAGAAATTTTTCCTGGGTAACTCAGAAAGGACTTTCCGCTGTCTCCACACTGCCCTGTCTGGTGCTATGGCTGCCATGAGTTTTTATCAGCTGTGTGTCACCCATCTCTCCTCTGCTTTGGACACTTTCTTTTAGTCGCCAGCATTCTATAATATGGCAAACAACCAGATAATATAATCTTTAACCAATTATATGGAAACAGGCATTTAAATCTCTTGAGGGCCTGCACACCTGTCCTCCCAGACTTAATAACTGTTCATTCTGTATTTGGAGCTGGGAGCCCCAGAGCTTTGGCCTTCCCGTAAGTAGCAAGGTGTTATTATATATATACTTTGCCTCTGGGTCAAGATAGACCTTTGGTCTGGGTTTACCTGTCAACATGCTACTCTGGTTTGATTGCAGAAAGGCTAGGAGACAGTGATGAGTAAGCACATGCCTACTCAGGGTATAGGACTTGAAGTAGGAAGAACGGTCCTTAATGGACCCTCTGTATTATTTTGAGGACAATAATTTGGCTCCACTTAATTTTTTGTTATTGTAGTTTTATTTTTTGGGTAAATCTGTATGTTCTCCACCAGAATTTTGAACCTCTGTTTTAATTCCATTCCTGAGATTTTTTTTAGAGTATCAAAAGTGATATGATCTTATCACTGAGAATAACATTTTGGAATTTAGTTGAGAGCTGATGTTTCTAGAAACTCCATTTGTTCCCCCTCTAGACTTGTAAGGAGTCCAGGGCAGCAGAATTCATCAGTCTGTATTTCCACCCTTGTTACGTAGTGACCCAGTGGAATTGAACTGGGTACTCCTCCTCTATCCAATTCCTCCTCTTGCCATCACCAGAAGCTGTTAAGGAAAAGAGGGAGAGTAGGTAGCACACATTTGTAGGTAGCACACATTTGTATCTGTCAAATAATCAGGGAGCCACCTTAAAAACCTTTTCAGTGCAGTTCTCTCAAGGATTATCCTTTTGCAGACTAAATATACATATTTCTTGGTTTTTCTAAGAACCAGCAGGTTGTTCTGTTGCGGATTTTCAAATTAGGACTGTGGTTGACGTTAACTCTAGGTATGTCCCTGCTGTTAAGCAATTAGAGTGATGGATGATTTATTATTTTTGAAAGATTAAAAAAGGCCCCCTCTAAAGAACCACCCCCAGTCTTTTTTCTAGTTAAAAATGTCACTTTGCTACCTTCTTGTCATATTTGAATGCCTTTAGATAAACAAAGCACTCCTGAATTATCAAGAGTGGGTTTGTTTATTTACATATATTTTCTGGGATAAGAGCCTCTGAAATATTTGTGGTTCACTGAAAAAGAAATAGCCTTTAAAAAGAGGAGTCTGTGAGTAGCTCTTCTGAATCTCACAGAGCATTAGATGTTCGTGAAGTGTCCAGCCTCTTCCTGCTCTCAAGGAACGCACATGCAGGTGGGGTCGTGGAAAGGGCAGGTGTGAGGAAGCCAGAGTCTAATCCAGCTCATCCCCCTGGCTGTGCAACCCAGGCAGGCTGCTCCTTCCCTAGTGACTCCTTTTTCTAACAGGCATCTAAATGCCATTCTATCTCTGTGATTCTGGTGCACCATACAGGATTGGAACTCAGAAGAGGGAGGAGGCTGAGAGAGGCCCTGTGTCTAGAAATAGCTTCATAGAAGAAGAGGGGCCAGAATTCAGCGCATTCAGTCCTGAGGGCATTTGAAGAAGGAGCAAGGAAAGGTGCAAGAGCATCGCACATATAGAAAGCAACACAAGGAAAGGCTCAGAGACCAGGAGGGGTGAGATGGCAAGACCTGGTCAAAACCAAGAGGGTTGTTGCATGGTAGTGGGAGGGTCACTTGGCCAGATCCTTTCTGACGAGTCAGACGAGGAGGGGTCCTGGAAGCCAGGCAGGATTAGTGTAGGACAGTGCCTTTGAAGGCCCTGAGCAGAATCAAAGGCCTCGGGCTGCATTTAAAAGTTGGTTTCACTGGAATTTTCAGGGTAGGTTGGAATTAGGAGAGCCAGGGTTTAACTCGGGACACATATGCCCATCATGGCAGGACTTGCAAGTGAAGTATTTCTCTACAAAGCAATTTTGGCATGCAGCATTAGACGTGGAGAGAAGACAGGACTGAAGATGCAAGGAGTATTGTCGCTGGAATCTAAGTGACCATTGAAGCAGTGAACATAGATTATGCTAATTTCATCAATTACAGCATCACTGTTTAAGATTTTAGCCTTTTTTTCTTTGTAATACCCATGAGTAGACACATTACCACCTGCAGAATTTTAAACTTTTAACTTTTTTATCTCCACTTTTAATTAACTGCTGGAGCGTAAATTTTAAGTACTTTCTTCCTTTCCGTTGAAATGTGTTATGGATGGAGGGGTTGGCATTTTTTAATCCTCTATACTCAGGATTGTAAACTATGGGCCAAATCAGGCCCGCCACCTGTTTTTGTAAATGTGGAACACAGCCACACACATTTACAGCTGTCTGTGACTGTTTTCACACACAGGGTTGGGTGGTATGACAGAGACTGTGTGGCTCTTAACAGAAAAAGTGTTTTGACCTGTGTTCTCTACTGTTCATTGTTGTTTTTTATTTATTTATTTATTTTTACCTTTTTTCCCTGTTTTCTGCTTTCTTAAAATAGCCTTTCACAGCCCCTCCATAAATTTCATTTGAGTCTTGCCCTCGACATGTTTCTCGTAAACTGTAAACTGAGTAAATATAGCCAATTCCCTGAAGAGAGTGGGGCCTTCCTGGGACAGGACACAGCAGCATCTTTGGAGGTTGCAGGGGTTATGACTGTGTCACATCTTTGTCCCTTTCTTCTGTCACAGGGAACAAGTATTACCATGGAGCTCACTGCCTTCTATCACAACAACACACCCAGTTAGATTAACAAAATGTGAGAAAAATCCTAAGACACTATTAAGAGTTCTGTCCCTAAAGTTCCATCCTAACTTTATGAACTAAATGCTAAAAATGTAAGAGTATTAAAGGAAACTTTGTTATTGTTTGTTGTATGTGTATGTTAACTTTTCATGGTGAAACTGTGCTTTAAACAGAAATAAATTTTATTTATTTTCTTTACTCTTATTTCTAGCCATGGTCTGAAAAAGTTCTTTTCTTGTCGCGGAATTGCAATTGCGGTTGAATATTTTTGGAAGCTTGGCAACAGAAACATCACTGTATTTGTCCCTCAGTGGAGAACAAGGCGTGATCCTAATGTCACAGGTGAGGCAAACTGATTTTTTCAGATTTCTAGTGAAATGTTTAATGAGTCAGCTTATAATTGCAACACATGCTGTTTAGAATAGAGCTGTGTGCCATGGGCAGCAGCTTTAAAAATAAAATTGTAAATCTACCACACCTAGCAAAACATCAATTGAAGAGAGTACCACAGCATCAGAAATACTAGGGGGTAGGATGGAAAGTTAACATAGTTATTTATACAGGAAGTTATGTTAAGAGTTCATTATATATCACATGTTTTCTTTTTACTTTCTAAAAAATATCTTTTTATTAGGCTGGGTTTCTGACTGTTTAGATAGTATTTTTGAAGTCACTTCATAAATTTGGCCCCTTCAAGTTATGTCTTTTTAACAGTCTATTTAATGGCTTAATATAAATCATTTCTGTTAACCATAAAGTACTCTGGCTGACCTGCAGGCCACACACGAAAGATTTGAACTTACTATGAATCATGAAATGTTCCAGAGAAACTTCAGGTTGTTTGTGTCATAGGTCATGATAGGAAGATAGGTGAAAGGGCTGTGTCAGGCAACTTAACACATCAGGGTGCCTGGAAAAATAAAGTAGATTGTGGGGAGGGAGGGTGAGTGAGTACAGGACTTGCCCAGCACATTAAACAGGAAGTGAAATTTAGTCACTTAGTGGGGCAGAAATGGTCAAACCACACAGTTCCCAAGTATTCCCAACTTCCCCCATTTTGAAGAGTATATTCATCTTAACAGAGGGTACATAAGGAATGAAGCAGATCTACTCATTTTGTTATTTTTGCAATTGGGTCCCTGAAGGAGTCTCTCTCTCTCTTTTTTTTTTTTTTCCTGAGATGGAGTCTCGCTCTGTCACCTAGGCTGGAGTGCAGTGGCATGATCTCGGCTCACTGCAACCTGCACCTCTTGGGTTCAAGCGATTCTTCTGCTTCAGCCTCCCAAGTAGCTGGGACTATAGGCACGCACCACCACGCCCAGCTAATTTTTGTATTTTTAGTAGAGATGGGGTTTCATCATATTGGCCAGGCTGGTCTTGAACTGCTGACCTTGTGATCCACCCACCTCGGCCTCCCAAAGTGCTGGGATTACAGGCATGAGCCACCACACCCTGCCAAAGGAGTCTCTTAATGCTTACATGCTCTGCATTGCTTAAGTCAGTGGTGAGTACCATTGTAGGGAATGCAGGTGTGGAAACCTCAGACCCTGAGTTTTTAGCTGCTTTCTGCCCATTACTGGTTTTCTGAAATGTAGCTTTGACCCTCCATTCTCCACTGTCACCACCCATCCCCCATGAAAACCGGCAAATATTTGTATGGACACCTTTGAGAAGTTGGATAGGAGGCCAATAGGAGGAGGCTTCAACAGACTCTTGGCATAAGGATCTTTCTTGGGATTGGGGTAGAACCATTTGTCCCTCCTATCCCTAGATCTGCCCTAGTCTCTCTCAGGGTCTCTTATCATCCCTCTCTTTGTCCTCCATTTCTTGTAGTATAGCTCTGAAAGAGTTTTTGATGGTAGGCTTCATTAAATACCCAGGCTGGAGTGCAGCAGTGCAGTCTCGGCTCACTGCAACATCTGCCTCCCAGGTTCAAGCGATTCTCCTGCCTCAGCCCCCTGAGTAACTGGGATTACAGGCACATGCCACCATGCCTGGCTAATTTTATATTTTTAGTAGAGATGGGGTTTCATCATGTTGGCCAGTCTGGTCTCGAACTCCTGAGCTCAAGTAATCCACCTGCCTCAGCCTCCCAAAGTGTTGGAATTACAGGTGTGAGCCACCGTGCCTGGCCTACTATTCTTAAGAAGCAAATGAGTTTAATCTTTTTATGTTTAAAAAATAACTGAAGTTAGTTCATATGTTGTTTTTGCCTTAGTATGGGTCTTGCTTGTTTTGTTTTTTTTTTTCCCTCCTAGTGAGTTAGTAAAATTGAGTCAGTAGAAAAAAGGTTTTCTACAGCTCTCCAAGTGAAACATTTGCGTGTACTTTCATTTCTTGATACATTTGGGAAGATAGCCCTTTTCTGAATGTGTATTCAACTTATTCCACGAACAGAACAGCACTTCTTAACCCAGCTCCAGGAGCTCGGAATATTATCTTTAACTCCTGCCCGGATGGTCTTTGGAGAAAGAATTGCTTCTCATGATGACAGGTATGAAAGGCCATTCTCCTTCCTACGGTTGGAGTGGGGTGGTGAGGAGCCAGCCACCTGCTCTGCTGAACAGGTCCACACTTTTAGAGGACCTGCTTGATGCGGGGGGTTTAATATTTGTGGTCATTAAGGTGATATGCTCAATGATATTTGCTACATAGTTTTTAGAAACATCACAAAAGAAACTGTTTTTGTGTTTTAGTAAAACATGGCTGAAACTCTGTAAGTAAAAGCAGATATTGTAGTCTCTGGTTGGTAGGTGCTTAAAGTAATATTTGTCTTGTCTTAGTGTGGCAGGCTTGAAAATGGTTTCAAATAGTAACTCCTCCCAGTCTACTTTTGATCAGTGACTTAGCCTATTATCATAATGCCTGGGTCCTCAGGGTTTCTTCTACGTCATAGAAGTGTCTCAACTGACCCTACTGTGATAGGAGTAAGCTGCATTTCTTTTTTTTTTTTTTCTTGAGATGGAGTCTCACTCTGTCGTGCAGGCTGGAGTGCGGTGGCACAATCTCAGCTCATTGCAACCTCTGCCTCCTGGGTTCAAGCGATTCTCCTGCCTCAGCTTCCCAAGTAGCTGGGATTACAGGCATGTACCACCATGCCCAGCTAATGTTTATATTTTTAGTTTAGCAGGTTGCAGTGAGACAGGGTTTTTCCACGTTGGCCAGGGTGGTCTTGAACTCCTGAACCTCAGGTGATCTGCCCACCTTGGCCTCCCAAAGTGCTGGGATTACAGGTGTGAGCCACCACACCCAGCCCATAAGCCTGCATTTCTTAGCTTGGCATATAACTCAGGCAGCAGGTACTAGTGCATCTGAGTCACCAAGTCACCAAGATTTCATCTGTGCCTTTTAAATATTTTGTTTTGTTTTTGAGATAGAGTTTTACTGTGTCACCCAGGCTGGTGTGCAATGGCACAATCTCAGCTCATTGCAACCTCCACCTCCCAGGTTCAGGCCATTCTCCTGCCTCAGCCTCCCAAGTAGCTGGGATTACAGGCATGCACCACCATGCCTGGCTAATTTTTGTTTTTTTTAGTAAGGATAGGGTTTCACTATGTTGGTAAGGCTGGTCTCAAACTCCTGACGTCAGATGATCCACCCATCTCGGCCTCCCAAAGTGCTGGGATTATAGGCATGAGCCACTGCGCCTGGCCCTTTTTAAATTTTTTCTAAAAACTTTATTGAGCACTAACCAAATCTGATACACTGAGGTAGGTTCTGGGGACATACATGATTCAGATGCACCTCCTGCCCTCAAGAATTTTGAGGATCCACCTCCTGCCCTCAAGAATTTTGAGAAGACATGTGCATAAGTAACAGAAGAGAGTTTTGCTGTGGTTGAGTAAGAGAAGGTTCCAAACTTAACCAATGGAAATAGGACCAGTTTTTAAAATCCTCCTCATGGTATGAAATTAGTAGCATGTCTACTAGTATTTGGGAACCTAGTGGTAGCTGTTTATTCTTTTCTCTCCTGCATTTGCCCTGTTTATTTTCATCTGGCTTATAGCACTGACAGCACCCCTGGTGTTTTTGCCTGTGTTCCACCAAAACACCACTCCGTTGAAGATAGTGTTTAGCTTGTGACCCAAGCTAGTGAATGATAGTCAAATGTGTAAGAGATGAAAAGAGGGCCTGGGGAGAGGGATGAGGGGCTTGGGACCACAGCAGACATATATTCATTCACCAGAAGGGCCTTCTCATTGACAGTCCCTTGCCCTGCACCAGGCTGGTATGCAAGACCAGATCTGATGGGTGAGAATCAGGTGGCATGGAAGAGCCGAAAGAGGATACCATATGTGGGTGCCTGGGGGATAGGTGAGAAGTACTAGAAGGTGGAATGGAAGGACACTTCCTGCCCAGCCCTGTGACACAGGCAGGGACCCTGCAGGGCTCAGGTCCTCTAACACAGCAGCTTCATTCTCACACCAGCAGGGTTGGAACACACACACAAGTATGCAGACTAAGCTCTTGTTTGGCTGATATGGCTCTTTGGGTTTTCAGAGGACATGTATATATGTTCTCATTCATGAACTCAGAAGCCTTACTGCCTGTTTTTGTTAGTGGCAAACATTACCACTTACAACTCATGCCAGTTAGAAGTCATTTGTAAAATGTTATTTAATAAAGCCAAAGAACTAAATCATATTTAATTTCCAAGGTTTTCTAAGATCTCTGAAACTAATGAGGTTTTTAAAATCCCCGTTAGGTACTCATCACTGCTAGTAAAAGCAGTTGTCTGTACCTTTAATTCCAATGAGTCCCTTAATTTATTTTTTATTATCTTGGTCTACATATCCTTAGACAAATGTGGTCACCCTAACTTATGAGATAAAATTCACATTATCCTCACAGATTTCTTATTAAGAGGGTCTGAGCATGAATAATCAGCAATGAAATGGAAGTCTTCTTTACTGCTTCATCCTTTCCCTTTTTTATCACCAGGTATCCTGTCATATCTTCCATTTGAGTGAATCTATAACTTAGTCTAAACAAAATGGCAATTCTAGATACCTCTTTTTAAATCAGAGCAGTGTGAACCTGTGAATTTTTTTTTTTTTTTTTTTGGGAAACACTCTCGTTTTGTTGCCCAGGCTGGAGCGTAGTGGCACAATCTTGGCTCACTGCAACCTCCACCTGCTTGGGCCCAGATGATCCTCCACCTCAGCCTCCTGAGTAGCTGGGACTACAGGGAACACCTGGCTAATTTTTTTGTATTTTTTTGTAGAGACGGGGTTTCACCATGTTGCCCAGACTGGTCTCAAACTCCTGGGCTTGAATGATCTGCCCACCTCAACCTCCCAAAGTGTTGGGATTATAAGCATGAGCCACCACACTGGGCTTGAACTTAACGAATTTTTAAAAAGAAAAGAGAATTGTAAGGCTGATTGTACTAAGCAGCTAATCTTAGAACCAGAATACTGTTGCTCAGTAACTTAAATCTGAATAATGATTTCACAGGGTTGTCAGCTCTCATTCTCTGCTCTGGTATTCATGTATTCTTATTAACACTGTTTACTGATAATACAACTTTTGAATAAATTATAGTTTAGATCACTTAACAAAAGAAATTGTATGAAAGACAATCTATTTTATAATCACACTAATAATTTTAGAGATATTCACCATTCTGATTGATCTTCAGTTGATAGGGGCTAAACTTTTCTGTGGCCTAGCCTTGGTTAAATTCTTTGATGGTTTTCCTTTGAAGAGGAACCCTTCTCTTATTTTCTTATAACATGGCTTCTCTGAGCCAAGGATGCCTGTTGCTCATTTTAAACTCTTTATATTACCATAGGTTTCTACTACACTTAGCGGACAAAACTGGTGGTATAATTGTGACAAATGATAATTTCAGAGAATTTGTGAATGAGTCAGTCTCTTGGAGAGAAATTATTACAAAAAGGTAATATTTTCTTCTTTGTCTTTGGTCAGAAAAGTTTTGTTTTGTTTTGTTTTTAATTGTTTCTGTGTGCATTTTGTTTGTTTTGTTTTCTATATTCCTTGGCCCCACAGAAGGCAATATAAGGGACCAAAGTATCATAAGACTGTGCTGTACTCCCACTTCATAGGTGACTGGCCCCTCCAGGTAAGCAGGGGCCCGGCGCAGAGCAGCAGAGCTGGCAGTGATGAGTGTGGACATGCTCTGCTCTCACTACGGCCTTCTAGGGCATCAGAGTTTTCCTGCACGCAGCAGGAGGCACAGTTAAGTGTGATGGAGCACAAACGGCTTCCTAGTTTACTCAGCTGTGAAGTGAAAGGGTGAACTTCATGGCAGCTGGGATTCCAGCAAGAGGAAAGGCCCAAAAGCAATGTGTGCTGACTGGGCTTTCACTTCTTCATGGTCTGGAGAGAGTATTTCCACTTTTTAATATCTGATGCTTTTCTGGAGGTTTTTACGGTCAGTTTAATCATCTATATTGAAAACATCTTTAGATATCCAAAATAAAACAAAGTTACGTCAAGAGTTTAGCATTCACTGCTGTTTTTCATTTGTAATAAAACTATGAAGGTGTCCACTGCTGAAAAATGCCCTAAGATGAGTGGGCACTGGCTGCTAGGACTTTTTGTTAACAACTATCACCTGACCAGTTATTTAAAATAGAAAGCAAGGGGCTGTGATAGTGCCAGGGATAAGTCACATAGGCCAGAAATCTTAAAACATAAAGTGAACATACCTCACGCTAAGTAAAACTCGCAATATAGCTAGGATAACTAGTATTTATCCCTGTTGGGGTTTCACACTTGTACCTTGCCTGGTATTTATATTTTCCTAAATTATTAGAAGATTTTAGAAAAAGAGTCTGTTACGAAAGCCCAGGTGAGAGTTAATTACTGTATGCATTTTGACACCTGTGCTGTTAAAAAGCTGTTGTTGATAGCTGAACCGAGAATGAGAATCAGTCTTTGACCTTCTGGGCACAGTTAATGAGCCACTAATCTTGTAGGGCATGTTTCTGTTGGACCTCTGCCTGGGCTCATTGTCAGTATTTACTGACACTCATCCATGTATGCATGGAGGGTTTAAATGCAGTCAAGACTGGTGTTCTCCAGCCAAGCTGTTGCTTTCAGCATTCACAAAAACAAGGCAGAAAGGAGACCTGGACAACAAGCACAGGCACTTGGACTTTTAAGATTATTTTATTTTCTGTTTTTCCCGATATGGTAAATAGTGGTCTAAAGACCTCAGATTTCCTTTATTCATATATCGTTTTCCTTTTTAAAAATATTCTTTTCAGTGGGTTTGCTTATGGACACATTTATTACCAGTTTTATTCAAAAAATTAAACCTTCCTTCAGCATTTGTGTCCTAAGCTGACAGTCTTTAAATCTTATTTTTCAAAGTTATATTGAAAGTTATATTAGAAGAAGAAGCGGCTTCCTAAGCCCAGTACAAATCTGCAAGTCTTGATGAGAAATTTGAGGGCCGGCTGATAAAATGTTCTGACTCTATTGTATTTATGTCCAAAACAGACATTAAAAGGGTTTGACTTGGTTGTTTTCCCCGCTTTTAGGCAGTTGAGCAGTCTTAGGATTTGTAGGCTGACCTGACCGTTGCTTTGGCATCGGGTGGCTGCTTTGGGATCCTTATGTAGGCCCTGGGCAGTGAGGACCCTGTTTCTCAGCCTCATGGTGTTCTGTGTTGTAGGCTGCTGCAGTACACGTTCGTGGGGGACATATTTATGGTTCCTGATGATCCTCTGGGAAGAAGTGGACCTCGATTAGAGGAGTTTCTTCAGAAGGAAGTCTGTCTTAGGTATTTCCTTTTTCAGATTGTCTTATATTAAAACGTCAGTTTCAACTCTTTGTGCTTTAGTGCAAGTGCTGTCTTTATCAACTAAAAATGGCATTTAAAAATTATTATTATTATTTTGAGATAAGGTCTTGCTCTGTCACCCAGGCTGGAACGCAGTGGCATGATTTCGGCTCACTGCAACCTTTGCCCCGCCAGGCTTCAGCAATCCTCCCACCTTAGCCTCGCGAGTATCTGGGACCACAGGCGCGTATCACCACGCGCAGCTCTTTTTTTGTATTTTTAGTAGAGACAGGGTCTTACCATGTTGTCCAAGCTGGTCTGAAACTCCTGAGCTCAAAGAATCCGCCTTCCTCAGCCTCTAAAAGTGTTGGGATTATAGGCATGAGCCACCATACCTGGCCAAAATTTTTTTTTTAAGCCTTAAATTTAGTGCTGGTTTCATATATGTGGAAGCTAATGTAGCAAGCATCCCAGATTTTCAACTGTAGTCCTTTCAGTTTTCATCCTAGGAAAAGACAGAGGCCAAACTTTTTTTGTGGGTTTATTTTTATTGATTTTTTTTTTTTTTTTTGAGATGGAATTTCACTGCTAGGCTGGAGTGCAATGGCGCGATCTTGGCTCATTGCAACCTACGCCTCCCAGGTTCAAGTAATTCTGCCTCAGCCTCCCGAGTAGCTGAGATTACAGGTGCACACCACCACGCCTGGCTAATTTTTTGTATTTTTTTTTTTTTTTTTTTTTTGAGACGGAGTCTCGCTCTGTCGCCCAGGCTGGAGTGCAGTGGCCGGATCTCAGCTCACTGCAAGCTCCGCCTCCCGGGTTCACGCCATTCTCCTGCCTCAGCCTCCCGAGTAGCTGGGACTACAGGCGCCCGCCACCTCGCCCGGCTAGTTTTTTTTTTGTATTTTTTTAGTAGAGACGGGGTTTCACCGTGTCAGCCAGGATGGTCTCGATCTCCTGACCTCGTGATCCGCCCGTCTCGGCCTCCCAAAGTGCTGGGATTACAGGCTTGAGCCACCGCGCCCGGCCAATTTTTTGTATTTTTAGCAGAAACGGGGTTTCGCCATGTTAGCCAGGCTGGTCTCAAACTCCTGACCTCAGGTGATCCACTCACCTCAGCCTCCTAAAGTGATGGGATTACAGGCGTGAGCCACCTCGTCCAGCCTTTTTGTGGGTTTAAAAAGACAGCCGGGGCCGGGTGTTGTGGCTCATGCCTGTAATCCCATCACTTTGTGAGGCCAAGGCAGGTAGATCACTTCAGGTCAGGAGTTCAAGACCATCCTGGCTAATATGGTGAAACCATGGCTTTACTAAAAATACAAAAACTAGCTGGGTGTGGTGGTGCGTGCCTGTAATCCCAGCTACTCGGGAGGCTGAGGCAGGAGAATCACTTGAACCCAGGAGGCGGAGGTTGCAGTGAGCCGAGATCACGCCACTGTACTCCAGCCTGGATTACAGAGCAAGACTCTATCTCAAAAACAAGCAAACAAACAAAAAACAAAGCTGTTTTTCCAAGCTGGTGGTCACTTACTGGCGAACACTACTTAGGTTCATCATGTATGTGTGAGAGCTCTCCCTCTGAACCATGAGTGCCTAATGGGCTCATTTTGTATGTGTGAGTGTCTTTTTACATTCATTTTCTAAAGTCATTTGCTTTGAACATGTTATGCTTATATTAATTACTTACTGCTCAGGAATCACTGCCTGGGGGAACTGACCATTACTTTCTACCTTCACTGAATGGAAAAGCCAGTATTCCATATTTATCTGAAAATGATTTGGTAGTTTAGGTTTTCTTTTTTGTAGTTTGGGTTTGTTTTGTTTTTAGGACACCTTGTTAGTGGTTCTTTCTGTTTTCAGAATTCTTAGGTAACAGACATTAACCAAAGATGCCTGTGAACCTAACAGGCAGATCATAGGACCCCATGACTGATGTTTACTCTTTTTAAAAACTAAACCAGACTGCACTTCTGTGCATTCCCAGCTGGTATTTGCATGGGGGTGTGATGAGGGGGTCTAAGCTGAGAGGAAGACACACAGCTCTCTCAGCATTTTTAGGCAGTCACACTTCCCAGCCGATCTTTTCCATTTGTAACAGGAACCATTGGGAGTTGTAGGTTTGGATTCAGTGGTAGGTGGTGATGGGTTTTTTTTTTACATGGTGGTCTGTTCTACCTAGGAGACCACTACAATTTCAGCTCCCTGGTCTTGTGAATCATTTCTCTTTTGAGCCTTTGGGTTTTATGACACAGATGAGGACTTAATTGCCAAACGCCACGCTTCTCTACCCACATGAAGAGAATGGCAGCCATTTTCCACACCTGGTACGCTCATCAGTCCATCTCGTTTTCCTTCCCCACATCTGAACTTTGGAAATCCCCTGCTGGGCTTCAGGCCCAAGGCCCGTGTGTGAGCATCAGTCACGTCTGTGGGTCACAGTTACCAGAAGGAGAGTCCTCTGCTTCCTCCCACTCCTTGAGCAACCTGGTACCGGGTCTGTCTGCCTGCCTTTTCACTCTCACCTGGTGGCTTTTTGTAGAGCTGCTCACAAATTGGTTAAGAAGTTGGGAATCACTTCCATCACAGAGGGGCTGTTGAAGTTGAGCTTTTAAAGTTGGGGAAACTTCAGCTAGCCTCATTTCTCACCTGCAGGTCGAGTCCAGTGGGAGGCTTTTGAGTGATACAGATGCCCTCCCTGTACACACATACTCGTACACACCCATGTGCATACAAGTGTGGGCACCCACCCACACCTCATCTAGACTGGGTCGGTGGGGACTGCCACTCTCCCCAAAAGGAGTCTCTTCTAATTTCTGTTAACCAGGGTCCTGCACAAAATCAAAATCTTGAGAAGAGTAAGATCCTGTTAAACCTTTTGAAAGCTCCCAAGGGTACCCTGGTTAGAGCCAAACAGCTGGATGGGGTCAGTCCTCACAGCAGAAGACCTGGGAGGGTGGTGCTCCCTCACAGAGTGCACTCATTCCCTGTCACACCTTGAGATGGCGTCAGTGGAATCCCCGCAGGCTCCTCTGTGGGCAGCTACTGTCACCACCTCCACCTCAGTCTTGCATCCTGCCTTTGGAAGCCACGGAGTGGCATCCTGAGCCTCAAGGCCTGCCGCAGCTACCTTCTAAAATATCTCCGTGATTTTTTATTTACTTATAACCCAACTCACCAGGACTTGCTTCCATTCACAGAGATATGCAGCCCCTACTCAGTGCCCTGCCAAATGTGGGCATGTTTGACCCCAGCTTCAGAGTCCCTGGCACCCAGGCAGCCAGCACCAGCCACCAGCCTCCGACCCGGATTCAGGGAGCCCCTTCAAGTCACTGGCTCCCTCAGCAGCCCCACTTCCCACTGCTGCCAACCCTCCCCAATCTCCAGCAGAACCTGCCCATGCCAGCTCAGCGATCTTCTGCAGAAACCAACGAGCTGAGGGAAGCCCTTCTGAAGATCTTCCCTGACTCAGAGCAAAGACTGAAAATAGACCAGATCTTGGTGGCCCACCCATACATGAAAGATCTAAACGCGCTCTCTGCCATGGTGTTGGATTGAAGATTGTGCTGAGAAGCTTGCGCTCAGGGCTGGCTGATCAAACTCAAGCTCACACCTGTACCTGATGGGAATGTGAAGAAACTTATTTCCCAGTGTAAACGCAGTTGTATAGAAAAAAAAATGTTTTGTGTATAAATCTGGGTTTTCAAAACCAGCTTTTTTCTATATATAAATTATGCTGCTATTACAGATTTAACATTTTCTGTTAAAGGAAAGTCTACATTTTCTGCCTGTTCAGAACTGTTTAATAGCAGTTACTCTTGAGTGTATTTACCTTTTTATGTTTTTTAAACTATTTTCCTTAAAGCCGAAAATATTGACAAATGGATATGGTTAGCCTTTATAAATAAATAAATAAATAAATAAAAGAGCTGCTTTCTTAAGGAAAGCAAGACCTCTTAAAGTATATTTTCTTGAGATGAATATGTCCCGTCACTACCATGAAGTGTGCTCACCCTTCCAGCCTCCTCTGCCCTCACCCCCGGAGTTAGAGTGGGTAAGAGTTGGTTTGTCCTGCAGAGTCTTTGGTTGGAGCATTGTGAAAGTGGACCCGCGGTGCCACTAGATGGCACTTGGTGCCTAGCCGTGGTGAATGACCAGGGCGAAGTTAGACTCACAGGATACCAGGGCTAGAAGATATTGTGGAGCCCGTGGAGTCCCACCCTTCCCCTTCCACCCTGCGTAAAAGGGGACGGCCCAGTGTGCACGCCGTCCGGCCATACCCATAACCACAGCCACAGCTGAGGAGTGGCTGGGCAGGCAGCAGGCTCCCCAGCCAGGGCTTGACACGCTCACAGGCTAAGGCCTCCACACACCTGGCCTGGCTCTGGAAGTCACTTCTTAGCTTCTGAACACCATAGCGGGTCGTGAGGAAGTTTAATAAAGAGCCTGGTCACTGGCCATCTTGTGTCCGCAACTGCAGAAGACGCCCCGATGTGGAGTTTGTACAGCTTTGCCAAAAAATGATTTTCTACTCTCAAAAATGACCCAAGCCAATAAATAGCATTAGTAGCTTCTGTTGGGGGGAGGGAGTGGGGGGGCCAGAGCCCTTGTATTTATTTTCCCTGTGTTTGTCTCTCTGGTGTCCTCCTAAACAGCCTTTCTTGTGAGTCTTTCTCAGAATTGATATCTTAATATTGTCTGTTCTAGGTGTTGCCCAAATTCAGTGTCAGTGAAGTTCTTTTCCTGGGCAATCTTAACATCTTTACTCTTACCGTCTGGATCTTCAAAGGGCTTTGTATTTTACACCTGCGCCCCCAGGCTGCTCATAGTCGGCTTCCTGCCTGTCCGTAGATCATGTCTCTCTTGGGCCTAAGGAGTGGAGGCTGAGGACTCAGTGCTGGTTTGTTCATGGTGAGGGGACTGGGGGGCATCCCAGAGTGCTACCTCCAGGCCTGCTTCTTGGTTTTGTTTGATCGCTGCATCCTTCGAGGGATGAATCCAGAGCTCTCCATGAGGCCAGGCTTGTCCTTCAATCATGTTTCCTCTCAGATGCGTCCATGATGCCTCCTAATGTGGAACTGGTTGTTCATTGTTTGGGCCGGTGGCCAAGTCACCCAGCTGTGGAAGCAGAGGTAGAAGACAAGGCCAGCCAGGAGGGCAACTTCAGTCACAGCTCCCATGCCTCAGCTTTGCACCTGTTTTCAAAAGCACAACTGAGGTGTGCGGACTGGGGCTGTCTTGCAGTGACTCTGGCCTTCTGGCTCACGTTTCGGTCCAGCAGCCTGGCTGACCCACTATTTCTCCTCTGCTTCAGAGAGGAAACCCAGGAGACGCCCTGACCGCCAGACTGAGTGTCCACCCATGCTGGCTGGTGCTGGCTAGGCTGAGGGGGTCACCACTTCTCCCGGCTCTAGAAGCTATTTGACCCTTGACGTTTGAGTTCTGTAAGTCTTTCTGTTCTGACTATTGCTTCGGAGAGATTGGCCTGTCCCCTTTCCCTTTCTTGGCTGTGGGAAGGAAGGAAGAGCAAAGTGCTCATTGGTTCCCTTCATCAGTGACAGCATGAGACGGAATTCATCATTCCTTCTGAAACCCCTCAGGTTTAGTTAAATTTAATATTTAAAAACCCAAATTATCAAACCATTAAAAACTCATTACTGGTTCTCAGCCTCCCCCAGTACTAGCCTCAGTGTGGCTGCTGCGTAAGTATCTGTAGCCTGTCTACCTCCTGCAGCGGGGCCGCCCGCCGCTTCCCTATCTACTGCTCAGGCTCTCCCACTTCGTGGCATCCATGTAAAGTAGCTGGCAGAAGAGAGATGTCACCCTCATTCAACAGACGGGATGTGTGTTGCTCAGAGAGGTTATCCTGAGGGGCTGGGTGATTCCCTGGCCTACATTCTTCCCGAGGCTCCAGGCCACTGTCTTCGGGAGTAAAAGAGCCTTGTCTGACCTTAATGCAGGCAGTCTGTTTGAACCCCTGTAGGCTGTATTCAGGAGACAGAAGGTGTCTGGGCCATCCTGGATGGCCGGTCAGCATTGCTAGGCAGGCTCGGCTATGTGGCTGGGACTCAGGCCTGGGTAGCTTTTGAGACCAGTGAAGGAGAGCCGGCCTCCTGCCCATGCAGGCTTGTGACACGGCTGGGATATGAGGGAGGACTCAGATCTACACACACAAATGCCTCTTTTCCCTGCCCTCCCCCAGCTCCCACCTGCCTCCCACACCTCAGGTGTGGCTGCCCGTGGGACCGTCCCTCAACCCCTTTCCTCACACCTCCTCGTCTTCACCCAGTTCCTGCAGTGTCTCTGACCCGCACCTCCCGCCTCCTGGCCGACTTGCCCAGGCAGTGGCTCTGGCTCACCTCCATCTGTTCATCACCTTCCTCCCCAGTGTTGCCATTTATCTCAGATGTTTTAGATTGAAACAGCCTGATTCCCAGAAGAATCCTCTTCATTCATTGCTAGTGCTTCCCCTCACCTCCCACTCTCCACTTCCCAGTTTGCAAATGTGGCTTTCGCCCACCAAGTGAAAGTGGACTGAGAGCAGCCCTTGGGGACAGCCCGGTGCCTGGCTGCAAGGCCGCGCTGGGGCTGTCTTGCTGGTGCACGTGGCTTGACTGGACTTTCCCTGCTTCCCACCACTTCCCTCACTCCCAGACCTCCCTCATTCTTTTTGTCTCTTCTTTTTGCCTAAAGCCAGCCCTTAACACCCTATTCTTCCTCAGCAAATGGTTTGCAGACTAGCTGGAAAGGGCAGCTGGTGTTAAGAATGCAGGTTACCGGGCATGACCCAGCAGATGCTTGCCCAGTAGTTCTAGAGAAGGCCCAGGAATCTGCAAATGAGCACATTCCCCAGGCAGTTCCCATGCAGGTGATCAATGGACCACATGTTGAGAAACCGCAGTCACCCTTAGGGCCACACTGTCCCTGTCCCCACTGTCCCCTCTCTGTAGTGACCTCCAGCCCTGCCCTTCAGGAGTGCACTTCCCACTCTACTAGGAAGCCCTATGGCATCCTCAGGCTTCCAAGACCCGCAGCCTGCTCTGGGTCCCTCCCTCCTTCCACACCTACCCTCCGTATGATCCCCTGCTCTGCCCTTGTGCTTGGCTGCCCCCTGCCCGCTACTCTTAAGACACCCAGGGGTGGTGGGCCCTAACTGGCCAGCCCCTCCCAGCACTGTCCTCTGCCATCGAGACACCGCAATGCAGCCAGATTTACCTTCCAGTAACATACTTCTAGTCACCCCTCCTCCTGCGAAGTGATCTGCAATGGCTGTTTGACCAGAGCACCAAGTTCACACCTCCTGAGCTTGGTGTCCGTGGCTGTCCACCTCCCAGCCATACTTGGCTGTCCCCAAACGCTCCCTGTGGCCACACGTTTCCCATGACCTGTGGGCTCCGCAGATGGACCTCTCTCCGCTAGAGATGCCCTTCTCCTAAATGACTTCCCTCCTGGAAGGCCCAGCCTGAGTCTCGTCCCCTTTCCAGTGCTTCTGCCAGAAGCAGCCCCATGATGTTCTGTGACTGCACAGCACTTTGTGTCTTGCTCTGGGCACTTGCCGCTCTGGCTGGTGCTGCCGCCGCTGATTGTGTACTGTGTCTTGCTGCCCTTTCTAGACTGTGAGCTCCTCGCGGGCAGGGACCGCCTGTGTTCTCTGTATTTCCCACGGCGCCTAGCACAGTGCCTTGCACTTGATAGGTGCTCAATAAATGTCTGCTCAACTGAACTGGAGAACAGTGCCTTCTTGACTGCGGCATCTGGCAGCAGGACTAGTAAGAGGCCGGGAATCCACCGCCCTCTGGTGGGACATTGGGGTGGGACTGGGGTCACTCCACTCCCTTCTCCCTCCCCTGCCAGGCTCCAGCACACAGCATCCTGGGCACATGGATCCGGTGAGGGGTACCTGGCACAGGCTGCGTACCAGATGCACTCAGGCTTCCTGGCCAGGGTTGACACCTGGCCCAAGCTACGCCAGTCCGAGTCACTCCTGCTGGAGAGTTCCTCTGTGGTGGTGGGAATCGTGGGATACCAGGCCCAGATCTGTCAGAAGCCATTGTCCACCCTGGGGAAAGCCGACCTGTGGCAGGAAAGAAGCGGCGATGTGAGAGAGGTTCCTGGCAGCATGAGCCTCAGGTTCCCGTTGTCAGGAAAGCCCTTCCTCAGATGTCGCCACACCCCAGTATTGTCACACACTTCCCTTTTTGCTTAAGCTGGTCATTCCGGTTGGATTTACATCCCTTGAAATTGAGAGTCTTGAGTAACGTGTGTTACTGTCTTTAGCAAGGACTTACAGATTGTTTAGAAAGGTCCAAAGACATGTGCAAACGTGGCTTCAGGAGTGTCCACCCCAGTCAGAAAATGCTGGAAGAGGCCGACCATTTCAGAGTTGGGTAACTTGAAACTCAGGCCTGGGGCCCCTCAGCAGAGAACTCGGCCTGGCCTTCGAGCTGTTCCCTGCTGCCGTGGCTCTGTGCCCATCCCACTGCCTCTTCAGTCCCCTGACGGCAGTTCTTTTCCCCAGTTCCCTAGTTGGGCAGATGCCAGCACTGTTCATTTGGAGTTTGACTTTCTGTACACTTCAGAAGTGTAAGCATTATTTTATTATGCCTATTTTACAGATGAGGAGACTCAGTAATAATGCTTTCTACTTCAAGGGTGACTTGAGGAATAAACGTGGTGCTTAGAACTGTGCCCAACCCAGAGCCCTGCTCGGTGGCTGTTACTGGGGCTCTGATCAGCAGCCCTGCGGACACCTACCTAACTATTCCCCACCCTTCCAGGTCATCCCACACCCCCACCAGCCAGGTCTTATCTCCAGGTGCTGAGCCGCCGTCCTCCAGGTTCTGAACACACTCCTTTATCCCCGTGGGCCAACAATGAGGGTGCTTAGGTTAGGGCCTATATTTCTTTCAGTGCCTCAGCAGGGCTGTGGGAAGTCCAGCTGTGGGAAGTCCAGCTGTGGTCTAGAGAGGACACTGTTCCTTGAACAAGGCAGGCACTCAGGAGAGTCCCTTGGGTGCCATCACCAGAGAGAGCACTCGCAGGAAGTGGGCACAGCCACTGCCTGCCCGCAGGGTGCTGAGAAAGCTGAGGCCGGCAACCAGTGCTATGTCCTCACCACCCATGTGTCCAGCAAGCTTCTGTCTCCTTTAATCCTCACCTCACTCCTGAAGTGCTACTATTATCTCCATTTTGCAGAGGAGGAAACTGAGATACAGAGATGCTCAGGAACTTCCATTTCTTCCAGCTAAGATGTCCGGGATTTAGGATTTGAATTCCAATGGGCCATCCCACCTCCCTGAAAGGCAAAGCTGCCCCAGAGGTGACTCAGCAGCCGGTATGGCGCCTAAGATCCCTCCACCCTTCAAGGAAAAGAATTGAGGGCCCACGACAGACCTGGGTCAAGGCTGTCAGTCTTCAGGGCACAGGAAGGCTGCGGAAGGAAGCTGCCTCTCCACTTCCTGCGTCATGGGCCTGTATCCAGCCCTGTTCCTGCAGGAGGATGCCAAGAGTATATTTTTTTAGAGAAGTTGACCAGTTCTGCAGAAGCTCTGTCAGGAGTGAGGCCATGCATGCATCAGAGCTGCCTTGTGCTTCCTTTCGGGAAACACAGATGAGTTGATGTTGATTGGAAACTGAACGTGGCCCTTTTCCCAGTTCAGGTTCCAATCCCCTCCACACCGAGGGTGCCAGGGCTGGGGACATTCACTGGGGAAATGGGCTAGGCAGGCAGGGATTTGCCCAGAAACAGAGCAGAAGTACCCACAGCCAGTGCTGGAGCCAAAAGCCCAGAGGCTTAGGGCTTCTTGAACCAGCCCCCTTCCACCCCCTCCTGCCTGGTGGCTTCAGCTCCCAGAGTCCCAGGACTCCAAACCGCAGACTCCAGCCTTTGGGGCTTTCCTTCCCCAGTCCCGAGTCCCCAGGGAGCCCTGCTTGGCCCCACAGCCCGAAACCCAGTCTGGGGTCAGGCCTGGGCAGGCCCTGTCCTCCCCTCCTCCCTGCTTCTAGTGAGAAGAGGAGGAGGCGGCCTCCCCCAAAAAGAATGCGCTTGTCTGCCCGCCTGTCTGGCTCCTGGATCCATCTAAAGTTTCAGCCACCAAAACAGGCAGCAGGAAGGAGAGGGCCTCCCGCAGCCTGCCCCCAGCAGCTGCGCACACAGACTTGCTCAGGGGACTTCCCCCAAACCAGGGGGTGTCTCGATGCCAGTAGGACCCTCTCCCCTTGCCAGCCCCTCAGGATCCCTGGCACGTCACACCTCCACTCTGAGAAGGTCTGGGAACCCTTACTACTTCCTGCTGTGTGGCAAAGGGACATGAGGCCCGGCTGGTGAGGGGTGGGGCCCAAACCCCTCATCCCCTCCGGATGCTGCACGTTCCCAGCCCCTCCAGGGTTCCTCCATCCCTGATCTTGAGCAGCCACTGCATGCAGGGGACAGTGCCCGGGAAGGGAGAGAACAACCAGAATGGCCCTTTTTCTGAAGGCCTCATGCCCAGTCAGCCTGTGGGGTGAGGGCATCACCTGCTCCTGCACTTACTCTCCGTGATCTTGAGGAAGTTAGGCAGCCTCTCAAGGCCTCAGGCCCTCATCTGTCATGGGCTAGAGCTGCTGCCCTCAGAGCTGGTGGTCTGTGACCCGGTCGGTGCATTGGGATCCCCAGGGGCAGCGCTGCCCAGGCCACACCCCAGACCCGGGAGATCAGAATCTGACATCCATGTTTTCTGGTAATCCCAGGTGACCCGGCATGCCCTCACGATTGAGAACCACCTCCCTACTAAAGAGTAGTTGCAATGGTTGCAACCAGTACTGAATCCTAAGAAATGGGCCTGGCGCCTGGGAGAGTCCTTCCATCCTGAGTCCCATGGTGAGGAAGGCATCCAGGCTGGTGAGTGTTCCCTAGAATACATGTGGCTCTAGCCAGGATCCCTCAGGGCCTCATCTGACCTTTGGTGGTTTTCAAATCCAAGGCCCTGCAGAGGCAGGATGCAGAGTGGGACACGGAGCAGGGGAGGCCGGGACCCCTCCGGCTCCCTCCTCATTCCTGAGTGCCAGTGGGGCTGGCCTTGGCATCAGGTGTTTCTCCCGACCTGGCCCCGCTGTGTGTCCTCACCTCCTGACAGAAGCTGGCTTAATTACATGTGGGGACAATTTCTGCACGAGAGGGAGGAGAGCAGCTAGTATGCACTGAGCTTGCAAGCTTCTTTCCACAAAGCAGCACCTTCATCCTCCCCACCGCACACTCCCTGCAAACCCTGGTCACCATCCCACAGGCACCAGGGGCCTGAGAGCCCAGCAGGGCCAGCCACACTGCTGAGAAGGGAAGGAGGAGGCCACCCAGTGGAGAGCCCTCGTTTCAGTTGCAGTGTGGACAGAGGCCCGGCTGGCTTCGGTTGCCCATGGCCATCAGCTGTTCGGTAAGGCAGGACTGAGTCCTGGTCTTATTCCCACATTTGTTCTTTCCACTGCCTCCCCTGAAGATAAGGGTTTCTTTTCCCTGTAAGCCTTTTCCAGTTGTCTGCCACTCCCAGCTTTACCCCCGCCACCTCCCCAGCCCAGGAACTCTGGCTTTGAGGACCACCCAGAGCATCTCACATCTGTAGAGGTGGGGACAGTGAAGCGGGACTGCCGGTCACCCGGTCCCTCCCTCCGAGAACTCTGGCTCTAAGAAGGCACAAGGCATGGCCGGAAGAGGCCCTCGTCCACCATTTGGCCTCTGCGGAGGTGGCATCCATCCCAGACCTTCCAGCACTCCAGCTTATCAGAATTACTATCCCCAGCCCAAACCACCCCTTTGGGGCTTGGAATCCCAGTATCACAGGGACGACCAGGAAAATCTGTGTCAGGGGCTAGGTCTGGGACCTGAGAACCCACCCTAATGTGAAATGACACACACGGGCCTGGACCCCATCCTTCTCCACAGCCCCTTGCCAGACTGAAGACCCAGGCCACACCGCTTTGTTCTCAGGCAACTCTCGCAGGGACCCCTGGTCCCAGCCAGAGCTGCTCAGCATCTTCTCAGTTGAATCTATCGCTACAGCAGCCCAGCAGGGTAGGCAAACATGGTTATCCCACCTCCCAGACGAAGAAACTGAGGCACGGCCGTTCTGTGATTAGCAGAGCTAAGACTTGAACCCAGGTCTCCACGCTCTGAGAGCAGCACTCTGTCCCTCCACAGAATGGCTCAGGAATCCACAGCTAGGTGGCCATTCATTCATGCCTTGATGTCTACCACCCTCTGTTTATAGCTTCTGCATACTAAATGTCTGCTGGGATGGGCCACTGTGGAGGCCTCATAGGGCAGGGAAATCAGAGCCTGGAAGTGCAGATGGGGTGGAAGGGAGCTAACTGGGCTGGGGAGGGGTGCTGCGGATAGGAGAGCGCTCAAACAAGGAAACAGCAAATGGAAAGGAAGTTTCCGTGGGGGAGCTTTAGAAGAACTCATAAGTATCTTGGGGCCGGAGAAGTCAGGGAAGAGGGTCTGGCTATATCCTAAGGGATGTGTTCTGCCTGCTCTCCCCAGCGTGGAAGGCCACCTGGGTGCACACTCTCCTCTGGAAAACCCTTCCCAAGCCTGTGTTTCTGCACCTTGGAGATGACTCTGGCTCCAGCCCTCACTGACTCTTGGAACAAGATGGCAACCTGAGTTTCCAGTTAACCTAGCTCTATTCCTGGGGCGTATTAAGGGCATGGTAGGGTCGAGATGGGGGCCTTTGATGCACGGACAACTCACTGTTCAGCTGCTCCCAATGTCTGTTCTGGGGGGCTCAGCCTGTCGGTAGCATGAGGTGGGGCTCAGTCTTCCCAAGACTGCTGAGATGAGCCAGCTCCTCTGCAGAACCCACCGTCTGTCTGCACCTCTGGCCTCCATGTGCACCCTCCTTGAAGGGCCAGGACCCAGGGGAAAGTTAGCCCTGCTACCTAAGACTGCATAGTTCACAGCCTTCTCTGGGAGCAGGAAAATGCATCTGGTTCCTCTTTGGGGGAAAAAAAAAATCAAGTGTTTTTTTTTTTGGGGAGAGCATTTAATGGAGCACAGTCATTCCTAATCATGACTTAATGTATGTAACTTCTACTCAAGAGGTTCCCTTAACTGCCTGGAGTCTCAGTGTCCCCTGTCTGTACACTTGGTCACCCTGGTTTGCAAGTGAATACCATTCTCCATTTACATCCAGCAAGCCCTACATAACCAGGGTTGGGCTAGTTCTTTTTCCTTTAGTCATCCTTTTTTTTGAGGCGGAGTTTTGCTGTGTCATCCAGGCTGGAGTGCAATGGCACAATCTCAGCTCACTGCAACCTCCGCCTCCCGGGTTCAAGCAATTCTCCCACGTCAGCTTCCCAAGTAGCTGGGATTACAGGTGACTGCCACCACACCCAGCTAATTTTTGTACTTTTTAGTAGAGACAGGGTTTCGCCATGTTGGCCAGGCTGGTCTTGAACTCCCAACCTCAGGTGACCCGCCCACCTGTGAGCCACCACATCCGGCCACAACCTCAACTTTGTATAAATTTTTAAAAGGCTTCACTCTGGAATACTGTGCAGCCACAAAAAAGAATGAGATCATGTATTTTGTAGAAACAGAGATGTAGCTGGAGGCCATTATCCTTAGCAAACTAACACAGGAATAGAATACCAAATACCACATGTTCTCATTTACAGGGGGGACCTATTAATAAATGATGAGAACTCATGGACACAAAGAAGGGAACAACAGACACTGGTGCCTATTGGAGGGTGGAGAATGGGAGAAAGGAGAAGATTAGGAAAAATAATGCACAACAAACCCCCATGACACAAGTTCACTTATATAACAAACCTGTACAGGTACCCCTGAACTTAAAAGTTAAATTTGGGGGGGAAAAAAAAGGCTGGCCAGGCATGGTGGCTCATGCCTGTAATCCTAGCACTTGGGAGGCCAAGGCGGGCGGATCATCTGAGGTCAGGAGTTCGAGACCAGCATGACCAACATGGTGAAAACCCGACTCTACTAAAAATAGAAAAAAATTAGCTGGGCGTGGTGGCGCATGCCTGTAATCCCAGCTACTCAGGAGGCTGAGGCAGGAGAATTACTTAAACCTGAGAGGCAGAGGTTGAAGTGAGCTGCGATCGCACCACTGCACTCCAGCCTGGACAACAGAGTGAGACTCCATCTCAAAGCAAGAAAAACACCGCTTCACTCATCTTCCTCCTGTACAGGACAGAACAGGATCCTTTTCATTATATTTTGTTATTTTTAGTTATGTATTTATCTTTAGAGACGGGATTGAGCTACCTACACTGGTCTCCAACTCCTGGCCTCAAGCGATCCTCCTGCTTCAGCTTCCTAAAGCACTGGGATTACAGGCATGAGCAACTGGGCCAGTCAAGGACCCTTTTTAAAGAGTGGGGGGAGAGAGAGAGACAGAGACAGGGGTGGGGGGCATGGAGTGGAGAGAGAGTGTGGAAAGGCAGGGCCAGGGCTCCTGTGCATTGGAACACCTGATTTCCATGGCCGAGGAGAAATCATCGCCCACAGCCTTTGTCGTGTTCAGAACTGGCCAAGCCTGAGAGCTGGGGGGGGGGGGGGGGCCCGCCCCCCCCGGGGTTTGGGGGGGCCGGGGGGGGGGAGGGGGGGGGGGGGGGGGGGGGGGGGCCCGCCTCCCCTAAGGCTTTGACATCCTGCCAAGGGGAACTTCCAGAGAGCAAATCTATAGAAAACCAACTGGGCACAGCTTTCCAAGAACATGAGAACTTTTTTCTTGTCTTTAAAAATTGTGTGAAATTGTCAGAACCGTATGTCCAGGTGGTGGAGAGAAGTAGCAAAAAGAAGGCAGTTTCATGTTTGAAGTTGCAGTGCTGGAGGAGTCACGGTCCAGCTGGCCTGTGCTCGGGATGTCTCTGCAGCACTCTGCTCCCCTCCCTCTATGGGAGTGTGCTCCTCGCCTGCCCATCCTGCACTTGGTAATTGCAACCATCTGTTCAGAGTGGAAACTCACACTTCCAGGCCCAGGCACCGCTGCTCTCTGAAGGGTCGTTGTAGGGCAGCGAGGGCGGAAGTCCCTCCCCGTGTCACTCACAGCCATCTCCTCTCAGTCAAACACAGCCCAGTTCTGGTTCCAGCTCTTCTGTGGACTCCCTTGGGCTTGCCTCTTCCCTTCTCCGGGTATCAGTGTCCAAGCGCGCGAACATATGTGAGAGTCCCCACCCGGCTGCTGGGTGGGGCGGCTGTGAACCCATGGAGGACTAGGAGAGCACTGTGACATTTGGGAGAGGTGGTGCTTCAGCATCAGCTCCAGGCCCCCTCTTCCAGGAAGTCTCCCGTGGAGCCCCACCTGAGTACATCAGCCTGTGGCAGCTTGTACCGTCCTTCCGTGCAGCTGTCATTTTCTGGGCAGCTTCTGTGTTCAGTCAGGCACAGGAAGCACATGGCTGTTAGCAACTCGGCATGGCTTCTGCCCTGTGCAGCTGTGGCTTCAATCACTCAGCTGGCCAGCATCTCCCATTACTCCCACTAGGTTGGGGTACAGGGCAGTGAGCAGGGTCTGCACCTTGCACTTCTACATGTTTCCATCAAGAAACTTTTACTTGCAAGAACAGACACCCTCCCAACCTGGCTGACGCCAGAAGCAAATGTATCAGGAACACCGACAACATCAGCAGAAGCCAGGCCTGGCACCACTGCCATCACTGCCATCCAGACCCCTCTCTATCTCTGCTGGGCCGGAGTCTAGGCCCAGTTGCCATTCTGGCCCTGTCAGGTCTGGCTCTGTGCATCGTGGATGAGCCATGCCCTCATAAGCTTAGATCCGCATATCAGGATGAGAGCTGAGGGCTGACCTCTGAAGGCTCTTATAGCTCCAACCGGCCCTGATTCTTGGAATCTCCTCTTCCCATCCAGAGCAGAGGAGGTCAACAGCAGGAAGAACAAGCCAAAGCTGCCTTCGAAAACAAAATGGCATACGTATCTACCCTATGACCCAGGAGTGCCATTCCTAGGTATTGACCTAAGAGCATGAACCATATGTCCACACACACACACACACACACACAAGACTTGCCCAAGAATGTGAATAGCAGCCTTCTTGTTCCTAAAAGCCAAAGCTGGAAACAACTCAAGTGTGCAACAGGTAAGTGAATGCATCATGTAACTGTGGAACACCCTTATGATGGAATACTATGCAACAGATATGCAGACTAGTACATGCAGCAAGGTGGATGAATCTCCCAGGCGTTATGTTGAGTTTAAGAAGCCAGGCACAGAGTACACACTGGATGACTCCATTTATATAAATTTCAAGAACAGGCAAAACTACATGGGAACAGCAGCCAGAGAGTGGTGGGGAGGGGAAGCACATGAAGGGACTTTCTGGGATGGTGGAAGTGTCCTGTATCTTGTTTTGTATGGTGGTTATGTGGGTGTATACAACTGTCAAAACATCGAACAATTAGGGTCTGTGCATTTTAATGTATGCAAATAATGCTTTAATTTCTTAAAATGACTGCGACCAGAAAATAAGCCAGAGCCCTCAGAGCAATGCACAGGACCGTGTCCTGCGTGTCCAGCCAGGGCCTGCCCTAGGCTCTGAAGAGCTTATCTATCTTGGTAGAAGTTAGCAGTTTCCAGGCCAGGAACATGAGAGTCCTACTTGCACATTTTTCACAGGAACATTACCAAACAAGAGGACCAAGGGAATGAGGTGGGGAGGCTGGAGGACGGAAGGAGCTCTTCTAGGGTATCAGCTGCAGCCTGGGAGAAGGGCTCATTTATTCTGTGAACATTTATTGAGCATGTACTATGAGCCAGACATTATGGTGGGCACTGGAGATACAGCAGTGACCGAAAGACATGGTTCCTGGCCTCAGGGAGCTCTCTGGGAGAGACAGACATTGAGTAACTGATCACCCCAACGAGCACCTCACTCCCGGGGCAAGGACTGAGGATAAGCACAGGGAGCTCCGAGATCACAAGCCTGGAGTCCTCACCTCACTTGGGTATGGGAAGATCTCCTGGAGCCCTGAGTTCTGAAGGATGAGAACATGTTAGCAAGGCCAAGAGTGAGAGGGAGAGCATCCTGCCCCACAAAAGTCAGAGCCAAGAGAAGCTAACACAGGAGCCACCAACTCCAGTGTCTAAGAGGGCCAGGCCAGCAACAAAGTGTGAAGAGAAGAGTGTGAGTCCCTGTGGTCGGGGGAAGGGGGAAACGCAGGTGCACTGAGTGTGTGGCCATCTAGGAAGGAGGCAAGTTGTTTGTCGCCCTATAGGATTGCAGGCCTGGTGGTGCCCCCTCTTCCCATTTTCCAAGAAAACTGAGAAATCTGAAGTTGTTAACATGTCCACTCATATCGATTTTTAAATCTTGACTCAAATTTTTTGATTACTTCTATAGATTCAAAGCAATTCCAATAAAAATTCCAGCAGGCTTCTTTGGGTGAAAATTTGCAAACTGATTGTAAAGTGTATATGGAAGGGCAAAGGACCTAAAATATCCAAAAATAATTTTGAAAAAGAACAACCAAGTTGGAGAACTCACACTACCTGATTTCTAGATTCACTATAAAGCTACAGTATGTTATGGGCTTGTTTGTTTTTGTAGAGATGGAGTTTCATTATGTTGCCCAGGCTGGTCTTGAGCTCCTGGCTTCAAGCAGTCCTCTAGCTTTGGCCTCCCAAAGTGCTGGGATTATAGGCAAGAGCCACTGCACTCCGCCTATGACATTATGTTACTGGCAAAAGGATGGACACAAAGATCAATGGAATAGATGGCAGTGTTCAGAAATAGGCTCACACAAATATGATTGATTGGTTCTTTTAAAACACTGTGGGCCAGGCGCAGTGGCTCACGCCTGTAATCCTAGCACTTTGGAAGGCCGAGGTGGGCAGATCACTTCAGGCCAGAGTTGCAGACCAGCCTGGCCAATATGGTGAAACCCTGTCTCTGCTAAAAAATACAAAATAATTAGCTGGGCATAGTGGCTTACACCTGTAATCCTAGCTACTCGGGAGGTTGAGGCACGAGAATTGCTTGAGCCTGGGAGGCGGGGGTTGCAGTGACCTGAGATCACGCCACTGCACTCCAACCTGGGCAACACAGAGCAAGACTCTGTCTCAAAAAGCAAAATCAAAGAAACCCCACTGTGATGACAATTCACTGGAGAATGGATATTTTTTTTCGCAAATAATGTGTCCACATGATGGGCAGACTCACTTTTAGATGGCTCCCAGGATCCCTTGCCTTTTGGTGTTCACACCTTAGTGGAACCCCTCTCCTTGAGTATGGGTGGGACCTGTGATTTGCTTCTAATCAATAGAGCATGACAAGCTACAGGAGGTCATTTTCATGATTATGTTACATTATATAAGATTCCATTTTGCTAGCTGACTGCTCCAGACTCTCCTTGCTGTCTTGATTAAGTAAGCAGTCATGTTTGGGAAGTCCATGTGGCAGGGACTTGTAGGAGACCTCTAGGAGCTGTGAGTGACCAGCAGGGAGCTGGACCCCTTAGTACTCCAGCCACAAGGAAATGAATTCCACCAACAATCTGAATGAACTTAGAACAGATTCTCCCCAGTCAAGCCTCCAGATGAGAACACAGCCCAGTGACACCCTGATTGCAGCCTGGGGAGATTCTAAGAAGAGGATGCAGCCAAACTGTGCAGAGACTGCTGGCCCCACAGAAGCTGTGATAAAATAAATGTGTATTGCTTTAAGCTGCTAAGTTTGTGGTCTTTATGCAGCACAGAAAACTAATATAATCAATAAACCAAAAATGAACCTCCAGCCATATTCATATCATATACAAAAATTAAATAGAAATGGATTATGGCCAGGCACAGTGGCTCATGCCTGTAATCCCAACACTTCGGGAGGCCAAGGTGGCAGATTACATGAGGCCAGGAATTTAAGGCCAGCCTGGACAACATGGCAAAACCCCATCTCTACTAAAAATACAAAAATTAGCTGGGCATGGTGGTACAGCCACCAGCTGTCTGTAGTCCCAGCTACTCAGGAGGCTGAGGCACAAGAATCACTTGAACCCAGGAGGTGGAGGTTGCAGTAAGCAAAGATCCACTCCAGCCTAGGTGACAGAGCAAGACTCTGTCTCAAACAAACAAAAAAAGTGGATCATGTCTAAATGTAAAACTATAAAGCTTACAGAAAAAAATGAAAACACTGAATGCAGGTGGATATATTTGGACAGGTGGTAGCCAACACAGGAGCCTGATGAGGGTGAGAGTAATGCAGGGAGAGCCTCGTTGAGGCCCATCAGGACTTGGGGTCCACAGTGCCTGAAGTGGTTGGGGGGCCCAACAGGACTTGGGGTCCACAGTGCCTGAGGTGGTTTGGGGGCCCATCAGGACTTGGGGTCCACAGTGCCTGAGGTGGTTTGGGGGCTCATCAGGACTTGGGAGTCCACAGTACCTGAGGTGGTTTGGGGGCAGCAACAGCCTTGGCTCCGGGCTCTCTGGTCCCCTCTTGTCCCCTCTCACTTCTATCCCCCAATCCCTATATATTCTTTAGTCTGGTCGTAGTCTGGCTGGCTTAGTTGATGCCACCCCATGGGCATCCTTCATAGGTGGCTTACCAGCATTTGGACGCATGGTCCCTGGGTCAGTGCATACCCTGGTTCTAATCCATTTTCATCCTTGTGCACAGCCAGCCAATTGCCGCCTCTGGGTGTGGGCCGTGGAAGGGAAGCTGGACAAGAAAGGTCCAGTGAAGAGGAGCACATCAGAAAGGTTTCTTCTCTTTGCCTCAGTCTCCTCTGTTGCCCAACAAGAGGTTGATCCTCTTCCATGCACGCATTCTGAGGTTACCTAGAGACAGACCCAGGCTGGGGATCCTGTGGCCCTCTGGTGCCTCCCATGACACCCCTGTGGCCATCAGCCCCTGCCATGCTGCTGGGTTGCAAGCCCCGGCAAGGTGCAGTTGCCAGGAAGCCCCAGCTGAGAAGGCTGGCAAGCAACTCTGTCAAAGGCCGGTGGGAGAGGTGGTGGGGGTTGCTGAAAGCTACCTGGGAAGTGGCAGGGCCTATCCCTTTCTAAGAAGCGCCTCCCAGGAAATAGGCAGCTCAGCCTTGAGTCATCACTGACAACCTGGGCCAAGGAGCCGCCAGGTGGAGTCAACTCACCATCATCTGTGTGTGCCAGAGGTGCAGGGACCAGGAGAAGGGCGCACTGTCAGGTGAATGAACAGAATGGTGGCCTGTGACCCAAGTGGCACTTGTGAAGGGAAGTGCAAGGGGGTTCCACCAAGCCAGAGTTAAATGGAGGGTGCTGGGCACCCAGATTATGGGAGGTGGTGCCAGGTTTTATGCTCCCTTGGCTGATTCCCAGATCAGTGCCTACACGGCCCTCAAAAACAACCCCCACCTGCAATTTTTCACCTGCATTTTTTCACCTGCAGACAGAGCCACCAGGGACCATCTGTACTCCCTTGCTTCCTGGAACACTTTGCCTTTCTCTGCACAGCTTGGCATGTAGGGTTTCAGTGATGTCAGTGTAAGCATAGCCTTAGTACAGCACAGTGGAAGGATCAGCTAGCCAGTGGGTGGGGGCAGCGTGGGGTGGGAACTGCGACTCCTGGAATGTCCAAAGGTCAAGGAAGCTTGTTTCAGGAAACAGGCTGACTGTTTCAGGGAATGCAAAAGGTAAATCTCACTGCATTTTGTTCGTGGTCCTATAAACATGCCAACATTTTCATCAAGCTAGAAAATTAGAACAAAGGAAACCTGGAACTAGGGACGGGTGGAGGGCACAGGGCACTCCCTTACCCCAAGCAAGGTCCATGCCACAGCATCCAACCAAGTTATGCTGGGTAGAGGGCAGGACGCCCCCTCCCCCGACCTCAGAAAAAGCCTCAGAGACAAGAAGACAAGGGGATTGGGTGGGAGCCTCCTGGGAGGGTGCCACCTCCAAGGAGAGATGGCGGCAAAGGCGCCTCCTGGGTCACCTAAGGTGTCTCTGTTACTTGTCAGATGATGGTGCTATGATATGGGTAGAGGGAAGGAGTTTGGGGTGGGGGTTGTTTGCGTATTTTGTTGTTTTGAGTCTTAGTCAACTTGTGTTCACTTCAAGTGACCCGAAGACGTCACACTGCCCGCTTCCCTCGTGCTGATGAGGGACCCTGGGGCAGTAACAGGAACCAACAGGTGCCTGAGCCTCAGGGTAACCTGGGAGTCTCCTTGGAGGAGAAACATGTGGGCCCTGTGGGAGTGGGCATGAAAGATGCAAGAGCCCGGCCTGTGGGAGGGTGCCGAGGAACAGCACAGCCCATCCTCCAGGTGTGCGACAGGAAGCAGCTGGTGTGTCCAAAACAATAAGAAGAGGCCAAAGGAGACAAAGAGGAGGAAGCGCTGCCAGTGGATCAGAGTCTGAAATCCTCCCTGCGCTGGTGACTGGGGATCTACCCTTGGCTGCCACCTACTCTCTCCTCCTCCAGCCCCCATACCACCTCACTCACTGTCACCTGCTGGTTCCCAGAAGGAGGAGACAGGAGGTTCTAGGAAGGATTCAAATTCCACCTCCAGGTCACTGAGATAGGCTCCTGCCTCTTACCACCTTCATTCATTCATTCATTCATTCATTCACTCAAGGTTCATGTTTTGAACACAGAGCCAGGCACCATGCTGTGCTCACTGCTAGGGACAAAACAGTGGGCACAGCAGCCACGGTTCCTGCCCTCATGGAGCTAATGAGACGTCACTCAAATACACATGCAAACAGTCATGATGACAATGTGGTCAGTATAAAGAAGAAACCAGTAAGGTGCTGTGAGGGGCAGGAATGCACCCTACTCAGCACCCTCACAGCACCCTACACAGAGGGAGGGGCAGGAATGGGGAGTCAGCCTTCACATCTACTGCTGTGTAACAAATTATGTCCAAGAGCAGTGGCTTCAACAATAGTTACTTCTTACCTTCCACGTTACTGTGGGTCGGAAATGGAAAAAGGACACTGAGTCTGGCGTGTCTCTATTTCATGATGTCTGAGGACTCAGCTAGAGACTTGAAGGCTGGGTGCTGGGATGACCCGAAAGATCATTCACTCCCTAGGGGCCTGGCTGGGGCCATCAGAGCTGGCGTTAACCAGTTCTGGGAAGGCGCATTCCAGGCAGAAAGAATTGCCAGTGGGACAGCTCTGAGGTGTGGAGGGTACTTTGGATGGGGCAAGAGTGGAGGTTTCCTCTTTGCAGTGATCACATTGACATCATGCTGTTTACATGTGCATTTGAGTGATGTCTCATAAGTTCCACAAGGGCAGAGGGAATTGCCTGTGGGATAGCCCTGAGGTGTGAAGGGCACTTTAGAGGAATGAAGACAGATGCATCAGTTCTGCCTGCATCTGAGAACCCGCATACCTGGGAAGAGACAAGAGAGGACCCATCCCATCTTAGGATGCAAGGAAGGCTCCCAGAGGCAGCTAGGTGGGACTGGCAGGGTGGGGCTGGGAGCAGAGGGAGAGGCATTCGGGGGACATGAGCCAATGTGAGCCAAGGCCTGGCCGAGAGAAACCACCTGACCTGGAGAAGAAATCTTATCAAATCCCTACAACAGGCACAAGTCCACCCGAGGCACCCCAGTTGAAACTGTGTTTTCTTGGTGTTTCTAAATCACATTTCTTGCTCTTCTAAATCAAATTAAATCTGTTTGGAACCCCCATTTGCCAAGGTTGCAGAGACACCAATGCCAGTCACATTTTGCCCCCTTCGCCATGCTGAGCCTTGCAAGGGCTCCAGGACTTTTTCATGCAGGCTCTCCAGGGCCAGGTCCCTCTGGACTGTCCCCCTCTGGGGACTCCTGGTTAGACTAATGGGTTCATTTGAAGACAAATGTCTCTGTGCTTAGGACTGCCACAGGGGTGTTGTTGAGGTTGACATGGGATGTCACACCACTGCCACCCTGGCCCAGCCACTCTCAGGTGCTGGGTGTGAGGGGGTCCTGGGTCTCCGCCAAGGGGAGAATTGCCACCTTCCTGGAGTTCAGCTCCTTGGGTGGGGCCCATCCTCTCCCCACCTCATAAGCCAAAGCCTCTCCAAAGAGTTCTGCCTGGAAAACATGAAGCCCCTCATTTTATCCCATGCTCCTAAGGAAGGTCACAGGCCAGACCTCCGCATCCCGTGGGGACGCACTGACCTCTGTACAGTGTTGGTAGTAGTGGAAAGCAGGCCCTGGTCACACGTCTAAGCAACTCTTCCCATTGCAACCCCTTGGTGACAGTGTGGTGGTACCTCAGTTTCCCCAACAGTGGAGAGAAGGGCTGGCCTAGTTGTGCTGAAATGCCGAGTGAATGGAGTCCTGGGCAGCACGAGCAGGGAGGGCAGAGCTCGCCCCAGGCCTGGTGGGCAGGGCCTGCAGACAGTCCATCAGCTGCTCCCAAAAAGGCAGACAGCCACCGCCCAGTGAGAGCGCGCCTCACCAGCCAGGGCCAGCCTCCCAAACAAAGGCGGCCTTTTCTTGTCTTCCCATACATGCTTCCAAAACAAAACCCAACACGCTCTTTCCAGCCGCCTGGTTGCCCCTGCAAGTTGCCTGTCTGGATGCCAGATGAGGACAACTTCCCTGGAGCCCTCAGGGATCCTGGCAGACCTGAATCTCGGAGCCAAGGCCTGCTCTGGAGAATGGAGGCAGGGGCAGATTCTTTGAATATTTTAAAAATATTATGGTATAAAATAAATATTCTATAAAATAATAATTATTTTATTATTTTTTTCAGAGACAGGGTCTCATGCTGTCGCCCAGGCTGGAGTACAGTGGCAAGGTCATGGCTCACTGGTGCCTCAAAATCCTGGGCTCAGGAGGGCGAGCAATCCTCCCACCTCAGCCTCCTGAGTAGCAGGGACTACAGGCGTGGGCCACTCTGCCTCGATAATTTTTTTTTTTTCTTTTTAAATTTTTCTAGAGATAGGACTCTTACTTTCTTGACCAGGCTGGTCTCAAACTCCTGGCCTCAAGGGATCATCCAGGCTTGACCTCCTGCAGTGTTTGGGATTAAAGGTGTGAGCCACCACACCCAGCCACGGAGTGGATTTTAAGACCTTTGGTGGTTCCATCTTGGGTGAAGCTTGGTGGCAGGGCCACCTCGCTCTTCCCTTGCCCAAGATAGGGGAGGCTCAGCCTAGAGCTGGGAGCCCGGGCAGCCCAGTTCCCGGTGAGCCTGTCTTTAGCACTCTGGGCCCTGAGCTAGAATTCAGCTCTAGACTTCCAGCCAAGCCTCACCAGTGGGAAAGGTTCTGGCCTACCCCTGAGTGCCCTCTACATTTGGAGCCCCAGACTCCTCTCTCCTCCTGACCTTTCCACTGTCCCTTTCCCCGCTTTCTAGTGGATTACTTTTTCCTGTCTGCGTCTGCCACTCCACCCCCAGCCGAAAATCATCATCTCCCCTCAGTGCTGTGCCTGGAGTCAGGGCATCTTCTCACCGAGATCCTGGGCATGCTCTGGGTTTCCAGGGCAATGCCAACAAACTCAGACTCTGTCTTGGGGCCAAATAACAGCTCCCCACTTATCAATGGCTCCACCATCTGCCATGTGCCTGTTGATGAACAAGGTGACATCCACGTAAGTCCTGCTGAGTCCCCATCTCACCAAGGAGTCAGTCCAGGCCCAGGATTCAACGCAGGCCCATGCACCTTCTCTCCACACATCTTTTCCTGGCCCACCATGCCCCACCCCAGCCTGCACTGCTTCACTCCCCAGTGCGCCCCTTGGTCTATTTGGATTGCCAGGCACCTTCTTCCGGGAAAACAGCACATCCTGTGGGTCAGGACAGGCCTCCCTCAAGAGCTGTCTCAGCCAGATGGCTCCCAACCCCAAGGCCTGGGCTGGGGCTTTCCAGGTGGCTTTTCCATAGAGCAGCCGGGTTCCCTCTGAACGCTGCACCCCACCCATCTGCCCCTGGGTAAAGCGGTGGTGGGGAAACTGGGCCCCACTTCACCCGCTGTGGATGGAGAAATTCCCAGCAACCCTCTGCTCCTGACTTCCCTTCTGCAGGTCTGGAAATTGGGGCCCCCTTTAGGTGAGTCTCCCACCCCAGCCCCCAGAAAACTGTCCATTCCTGAGAATGAGCCAGCCCCACAGTAGGTGGGTTTGGCTCCTAGGAGTACAGATTTCCACGTAGGATCCCTGTACCTCACCACTCTGTCCTCTCTGAATTCCATCTCCCAATCTCGGGAAGATGGTCTCAGAGTCACCCACGGTGGCTCCACAGGGCCTGACTGGTATGTGAAGACAGGAAGAATCAGGCACTGAGTCCCATCCTCTCTAGTACTCCCTTCCCTGTTTCCACTGGGACATTTGTGTGCATTGCATTGACTTGGTTGACAAATACCATCAACGATGAAATGGTTACTGAGCACTTACTTTTTGCCAAGGGACACCGATGGTCCTGCCTGCAACATTTCAGTTAGGTTTGGAAACAAGCAATCCATGGAGGAATGAGCTAGTTCCAAGCTCCAAGTTTGAGGAGCTGGTTCCAAGCCTAAGGTTCAAGGTTCCCAGCCTGGCCTCTTTAAGCCAGTCTCCAACACGCTCCCTAGTGGGCCACATTCCTCCTCTACTGAAAGCCCCTCAATGGGCCGGGCACGGTGGCTCACGCCTGTAATCCCAGCACTTTGGGGGGCTAAGGCAGGTGGATCACCCGAGGTCAGGAGTTTGAGACCAGCCTGACCAACATGGTGAAACCCCGTCTCTATTTGAAATACAAAATTAGCCAGGCGTGGTGGTGGTGCATGCCTGTAATCCCAGCTACTCAGAAGGCTGAGGCGGAGAATTGCTTGAACCCGGGAGGCAGAGGTTGCAGTGAGCAGAGATCCTGCCATTGTGGTACAGCCTGGACAACAAGAGTGAAACTCCATCTCGAAGGAAAATAAATAAATAAAAGCCCTTCAATGGCTCCCCACTTACCTGGGGTACAGTTCAAATTCCTGTTCCTCCTGGCCTAGGTACCTGTGGTCCCCTCTGCAGGGACATCTCTCCACTCCACCTGCTTTTCCTGACATGCGCCGACTCCTCCTTTAAATCACTTTATCCAGAACAGCTTCTCCGTAGCTCCCAGGCCACGGTACCAGCCCTCAGCAATGTCACCTGAGGAACCTTTCCGTGGGTTGTATGTGCTTGTTCATAGCTCTGTTGCTCCCGCAGTCAGTCTTCCTCACTGGAGGAACTTTAAATCAGATTATTATTATTTTTTTTTTTTGAAATGGAGTCTCACGCTGTCGCTCAGGTTGGAGTGCAGTGGTGCAATCTTGGCTCACTGAAACCTCTGCCCACTGGGCTCAAGCAATCCTCCCACCTCAGCCTCTCAAGGAGTTGGGACTACCAGTGTGCACCACCACACCCAGCTAATTTCTGTATTTTTAATAGAGAAGGAGTTTCACCATGTTGGCCAGGCTGGTCTCGAACTCCTGAGCTCAAGTGATCTGGCTGCCTCGGCCTCCCAAAGTGCTGGGATTACAGACGTGAGCCACTGTGCCCAGCTACCACCCCCAGAGATTCTGATTCAGCTGTCTGGAGTATGGCCTGGGCAGGGACAGTTTTATATCTCCTCCTGTGACTGTGACGTACAGCCAGGCTGAGAACAGCTGCACTAGACTGTGAGCGCCCTGAGAGCGACTGAGCCTATTCATCGATGTTCCCAAGGTCTGTGCTTAGCAGGTCTCCCTCTGCATTGGTGGGATGAACAACATGACCCTAGGTAGTCTAGGGAGCCAGGATGGGTGACTGATGAGTGCTGGGAGGCAAGAAGGAAAACTGCCTGGCCTTCCTCTGCCTTTTTTTTTTTTTAAACTTTGTTTTGTCTTTAGAGACAGGGGTCTCACTATGCTGTCCAGGCTGAACTCAAAGTCCTGGGATCAAGCAATCCTCCTTCCTCAGCCTCCCTAGTAGTTGGGACTACTGGCATGCACTACCATGCCCAGCATTTAAAATTTTTTTAAATTAATAAATGTTAGAACAGTTTTGGGTTCACAGAAAAATTGAATGGAAAGTACAGAGAGTTCCCATATACACCCTGTTCCCACACATGCCCAGCAGCCTCCCTCATCATCAACATCCCCCACCAGAGTGGTACATCCGTTAAAAGTGATGAACCTGCCTCCACACACCATCACCCAAAGTTCATAGTTTGCATGAGAATTCATTCTGGGTATTCTGCATTCTATGGATTTTGACAAATGTATAATGCCACGTGTCCACCACTGTAGTACCATACATTAGAGGAGTTGCCCTGCCCCAAACATCCTCTGTGCTCCCCTTGTTCACCCTTCCCTCCCCTTAACTTCTGGCAACCACTGAGCTTTTTTTTTTCTTTTTTTCTTTTTTTTTTTTGAGACGGAGTCTCGATCTGTCATACAGGCTGGAATGCAGTGGTGTGATCTCAGCTCATTGCTAACTCCGCCTCCTGGGTTCAATCGATTCTCCTGCCTCAGCCTCCCGAGTAGCTGGGATTACAGGCACATGCCACTACACCTGGCTAATTTTTGTATTTTAGTAGAGATGGGGTTTCACCATGTTGCCCAGGCTGGTCTTGAACTCCTGAGCTCAGGCAATCTCCTGAGCTCAGGCAATCTGCCAGCCTCAGTCTCCCGAAGTGCTAGGATTACAGGTATGAGCCACCACACCCGGCTGCAACCACTGATCTTTTTAGTGCTCCCATAGGTTTGCCTTTTCTAGAATGTCATATAGTTGGAATCATACAGTATGTAGCCTTTTCAGAGTGGCTTCTTTCACCTACTAATGTTCATTTAAATTTCTTCCATGTCTCTTTGTGGGTTCATAGCTAATTTCCTTTTAATGCTGAGTGATACTCCATTGTTTGAATATATCAAAGTTTATTTATCCATTCACTACTGAAGGACATCTTGGTTGCTTCCTAATTTTGACAGTTAAAAATAAAGCTGCTACAAACATCTGTGTGCAGCTTTTTTTTTTTTTTCTTTTTTGAGACAGGGTCTCACTCTGTCACCCAGGCTGGAGTGCAGTGGTGCAATCATGGCTCACTGCAGTCTTGACCTCTCACGCTCAGGCAATCTTCCCACCTCAGCCTCCTGACTACTTGGAACTACAGGTCCACACCACCACACCCAGCTAATTTTTTAACTTTTTTGTCGAGATGGGGTTGAGCTGTTTTACCCAGGCTGGTCTCGAACTCCTGGGCTCAAGCAATCCTCCCACCTTGGCCTCCCAAAGTGCTGGGATTACAGGGCTGAGCCACTGAACCTGGCCTATTGCAGCATTTCATGTGGGCATAAGTTTTCAGCTCCTTTGGGTAAATACCCAGGAGTGCAATTGCTAGATCAAATGGTTAGATGATGTTTAGTGTTGTAAAACCCTGCCAAAATGTCTTCCAAAATGGCTTTACCATTTTACATTCCCACCAGGAGTGAATGAGAGTCTCTGTTGTTCCACATCCTCATCAGCATTTAGTGTTGTCTGTGCTCTGGATTTTGGCCACTCTAATAGGTTCATTGTGGTATATCATTGTTTTAATTTGCATTTCCCTGATGACATATGATGTGCAGCATCTTTTCTTATGCTAGTTGCCATCTGTATGTCTCCTTTTGTGAAGTGTCTGATAAGGCCATTGGCCCATTCTTAAATAGCATTATTCATTGTCTTATTGTTGGATTTCAAGAGTTCTTTGTATATTTGGATAATAGTCCTTCATCAGATATGTCTTTTCACAATATTTTCTCCCAGTCTCTGGCTTGTCTTGTCATTGTCTTTCATGGAACAGAAGTTTTTAAATTTAAATCAAGTCCAGCTTATCAATTATTTATTTCATGGATCAGGTCTTTGGTGTTGCATCTAAAAATTCATTGCCATACTCAAGGCCATCAAGGTTCTCTCCTATGTCATCTTCTAGAAGTTTTATAGTTTTGCATTTCTACATTTAGGTCTATGATCCATTTTGAGTTAATTTTTATGAAGAGTATAAGTTCTGTGTCTAAATTCTTTTTTGAGACAGGGTCTCAACTCTGTCACCCAGATGGGAGTAGTAGAGTGGCACAATCACAGCACACTGCAGCCTTGACCTCCTGGGCTCAACCGATCCTCCTGCCTCAGCCTCCCGAGTAGCTGGGACCACAGGTGTGCACCACCACAACTGGTTAATTTTTCTATTTTTTTTGTACAGACACGATCTCACTATATTTCCCAAGCTTGTCTTGAACTCCTGGGCTCAAGGGATCCTCTTGCCTCAGCATCCCAAAGTGCTGGGATTACAGGTATGAGTCACTGCATCCAGCCTAGATTCATTATTTGACATGTGGATGTTCTGTTATTCCAGTACCATTTGTTGAAAAGACTATCTTTGCTCCATTGTGGATTGGCAGATTATATCTTTCAAGGAATGGGTGTATTTTATCTAGATCATAAAATTGGTGGGCATAGAATTGTTCATAATATTATTTTTTATTCTTTCAACTCATGAATTTATTCTTTTAATTCACCTGTAGTGAATTACAGTTCTGATATTAGTCATTTGTCTCTGCTCTCTTTTTTCCTAGTCTGGCTAGAGGCTTATCAGTTTCATCGGTCTTGCAAAGACCCATCCTTCCGTTTCATTGATTTTCTCTATTGATTTCCTGTTTTCAGTTTCATTGAGTTTTACTTTGGTTTTTATTATTTCTTTTATTCTGCTTTGTGTAAATTTAATTTGTTCTTTTGTTTCTAGTTTCCTAAAGGGGAAGCTTAAATTGTTGATTTTAGACCTTTATTTTTTTTGATACATACATTCAATATTATCAATTTCTCTCTAAACACTACTTTCACTACATCACACCATTTTGATAAGTTGTGTTCTCATTTTCACTTAGTTCAGAATATTTTTAAATTTTTCTTTAGAGTTCCTTTTTGACCTATATGTTATGTAGAAGTGTGTTGTTTAATCCCCAAGTATTTGGGGATTTTCCAGCTATCTTTCTCTTACTGATTTCTAGTTGAATTCCACTGTGGTCTGAGGCCAGACACTGGATGGTTTCTATTCTTTTAAATATATTAAGATTTTTTTTGTTTTTTTGGGTTTTTTTTTGAGACAGAGTCTTGCTCTGTCACCCAGGCTGGAGTGCAGTGGCACAATCTTGGCTCACCACAACCTCTGCCTCCCGAGTTCAAGTGATTCTCCTGCCTCAGCCTCCCAAGTAGCTGGGACCATAGGTGCATGCTACCATGCCTGGCTAATTTTTGCATTTTTAGGAGAGACAGGGTTTCATTATGTTGGCCAAGCTGGTCTCAAACTCCTGACCTTGTGATCCGTCTGCCTCAGCCTCCCAAAGTGCGGGATTACAGGTGTGAGCCACCACACCCGGCCTTACGCTGTTTTTTATGGCCCTGAATGTGGTCTGTCTTGGTGAATATTCCATGTGAGCTTCAGAAGAATGTGTAATCTGCCGCTGTTGGGTGAGGCCATTTATAGATCAATATATCCGGCTGTTAATGGTACTATGGAGTTCCGCCTGCTGGATCTGTCCATTTCTGTTAAAGGGGTGTTAAAATCTCCAACTTATTTATTTATTTATTTATTTATTTATTTATTTATTTATTTATTTATTTTATTTAGACGGAGTCTTGCTCTATCACCCAGGCTGGAGTGCAGTGCTGTGATCTTGGCTCACTGCAACCTCTGCCTCCCGGGTTCAAGTGATTCTTCAGCCTCAGCCTCCTGAGTAGCTGGGATTATAGGCGCACACCACCACGCCCAGCTAATTTTTGTACTTTTAGTAGAGACAGGGTTTCACCGTGTTGGCCAGGCTGATCTCATACTCCTGACCTCAGGTGAACTGCCCTCCTCAGCTTCCCAAAGTGCTGGGTTTACAAAGGTGTGAGCCACCGCACCCAGCCAAAATCTCTAACTTTAAAAGTGGGTTCATTATTTCTTCTTGTAGGTCTGTCAGTTTTTGCCTCTCAGACACCCATGCTCTGTTTTTAGGTACACACATACTAAGTATTGTTGCCTTGGAGAACTGAGCCCTCCCTCATTCTGTAATGCCCTCTTTATTCCTGATCACTTTCCTTGCTGAAGTCTGCTGTGTCTGAAATTAATATAACTACTTCTGCTTTCTTATGATGCGCCTTGGCATGGAATATCTTTATCTCTTTACTTTTAATGTATATGTGTTTTTATATTTAAAGTGGATTTTTTGTAGACAACTTACAGTTGAATCTTATTTTTTGATATACTGTGACAACCTCTGTCCTTAATTGGTACATTCAGACCATTGGCTTTCAATGTAATTGTTGATATAATTGGATTATTATCTACCATATTTTAAAATATGCTGCCCTTATTCTTTGTTCCTATTTTTGTCTTTTACTCTGTCTCTGCCTTTTGTGGTTTTAATTAGGCATTTTGTAGGATTCCATTTTCTCTCCTTTCTTAGTATATCACTTACACTTTAAAAAATTATTTTAGTGGGTGCCTTAAAGCTTGCAATATACATTTAAAAATTTTTTTCTTTATAAACAGACACACACAAATCAATATACAGTTGAAACTAAATCAAGCCTGATTTCAAATAACACTACACCTTTTCCAGGGTAATACAAGTGCCTTATAATAAAAAACATTTCTAATTTCTCTCTCCTGTTCCTTGTTTCATTGTTGTCATTCATTTCACTTATACATAAGCATCCATAAGCATGTGTTTAAGCATATATATTATTACTATTATTATTTTTTGATATGGAGTCTCGCTCTGTCACCCAGGTGGAGTGCAGTGGTGCCATCTTGGCTCATTGCAACCTCCACCTCCTGGTTCAATCAACTCAAGCAGCCTCCCAAGTAGCTAGGATTACACGCGCCCGCCACCACACCTGGCTAATTTTTGTATTTTTAGTAGATACGGGGTTTCACCATGTTGGCCAGAATGGTCTTGACCTCCTCACCTCAGGTGATCTGCCGGCCTCAGCATCCCAAAGTGCTGAGATTACAGGTGTGAGCCATCACACCCTGCCAGCATACATAATTGAATACATTGTTCCTATTTTGAGCAAACTGTTATGTGATAGCTGGATTAAGAAAAATGAAAGCTTTTATTGTGCCTCTACTTATTCATTCTCTGATGCTCTTTTTTTCTTTATGTAGATTTGAGTTTCTGACCTATACTATTTTCATTCTCTCCGAAGAACTTATTTAAACATTTTTTGCAAAACAAATCTTTTGGCAACAAATTCCCTCTATTTATTTATTTATTTATTTATTTGAGACAGGGTGTCTCACTCTATTACTCAAGCTGGACTGCAGTGGCACGATCTCAGCTCACTGCAACCTCCGCCTCCTGGGTTCAAGCAATTCTCTGACCTCAGCAATCCCCAACCCAAGTAGCTGGGATTATAGACACGTGCCACCACTGTATTATTAGTAGAGCTGGGGTTTCACCATGTTGGCCAGGTTGGTCTCAATTTTTGTTTGTTTGAGAAAGTCTTTATTTCTTCTTCATTTCTGGAGGATAAATGTGTAGGATACAGAATTCTAGGTTGGTGGATTTTTTCTTAAGACTTTAAATGTTTACTCTCGTCTTGCCTAAGTGGTTTCTAAGAATAAATTAGATGCAGTTTTTATCTTTGTTTCTCTTTAGCTAAGATGGTTTTTGTTTGGCTTCTTTCAGGATTTTTTACTTTTGATCCTTCTCTTTCTTTCATTAAATTTTTTTTCGGACACTGTATACCTTAATCTTTCCATTTCTTTATTTTATTTTATTTTTTTGAGACGGAGTCTTGCTCTGTCGCCCAAGCTGGAGTGCAGTGGCGCGATCTTGGCTCACCGCAGCCTCCACTGAGTCTTGTTCTGATGCCTGCTCAGTCTCTTCAAATTGTGTTTTTTTCTTTCTAAGGCATCTTATAATTTTGTTGAAAGGTGGACATAATGTCCTGGGTAAAAGGAATTGCAGGAAATAGGCCTTTAGTGGCGTGGTAGTTGGGGGAAGGGAAGCTTTCCATAGTCCTGTGATTAGGTCTCAGTCTTTTTTTTTTCTTGAGATAGGGTCTCACTCTGTCACCCAGGCCAGAGTGCCACGGCACAATCATAGCTCACTGCAGCCTTGAGCTCCTGGGTTCAAGTGATCCTTCCATCTCAGTTTCTTGAGTAGCTGGGGCTGCAGGCACACGCCACAACATCTGGCTTTATTTATGTATTTATTTAAGACACTGATTCACTCTGTTGCCCAGGCTGGAGTGCAGTGGTGCGATCTTGGCTCACTGCAACCTCCACCTCCCAGGTTCAAGCAATTCTCCTGCCTCAGCCTCCCAAGTAGCTGGGATTATAGGCGTGGGCAACCACGCCCAGCTAATTTTTGGATTTTTAGTAGAGACGGGGTTTCGCCATGCTGATGACCAGGCTGATCTCTGGTGATCTCTGGTCGTCTCTCCTGACCTCAAATGATCCGCCCGCCTCGGCCTCCCAAAGTACTAAGATTACAGGGATGAGCCACCATAACTGGCCAATTTTTAAAATTTTTCATAGCGATGAAGTCTCACTCTGTTGCCCAGGCTAGTCTTGAATTCTTGGCCTCAAATGATCCTCCCCCCTCAACCTCCCAAAGTGCTGAGATTACAGGTGTGACCCACCACACCCAGCAGTTCTCAGTCTTTTGGTGAGTCCGTCCCTGGACTGAACACCTGTGCTTTTCAGTGTTTCCCCCATACATCGGACAGAATTGCTACAAATGGGGCTGGAGTTGAGTGTTTTCCTTTCCCCGGGTTAATAAGGCTCTGATAAAACTTCAGAAGTTTAGGAGCTGGTAAAATAGTTTCTCCTGAAGGCAGATCTTGTTGAGAGGAGCAGAATGCTCTGATATTTTTCAAAATTTCAAAAATGTTTCTTTTTACCTTGCTGGAAGCGTAAGGGGATTTTTCTCCTATAATCACCACGTGGTCCTGGTAGAGCTCCCGGGGGTAAAATTCACAACAGCATGGAAGCTCCTCATGACTGGGTGGCACTGGAGCTTTGTCGCTCAGGCTTGTCCACACTGAGCCTCCAGCAATGTGTCAATTACAATTCCGGTTTCCATAGCCCTGCACTGATTCCTCCAGAGGTTTCAGCTCATAAGCAGGTTTCTGCTTCAGTAAGGTGTGGTTCTCTGTGTTCGCCTGTCTGTCTCTCCAATGGAGGGGGCAGTGGTGTGCCCGGTGACCTCACCTCGTGGATGATTCTAAGAAGGGTTGTTGATTGTTCTGTTTCCTCTGTTGATTACTTGTTGTGTGGACAGCATGGCTGCTCCTAAGCTCCTTACTTGCCAGGCTGGAACCTAGATGTCTCTTCCTCTGCCTTTTTTTTTTTTTTTTTTTTGAGATGGAGTCTTGCTCTGTTGCCCAGTCTGTAGTACAGTGGCTTGATCTTGGCTCACTGCAGCCTCTGCCTCCCGGGTTCAAGAGATTCTCGTGCCTCAGCCTCCTGAGTACCTGGGACTACAGGCATGTACCACCACTCTCGGCTAATTTTTGTATTTTTAGTAGAGACGGTTTCAGCATGTTGACCAGCCTGGTTTTGAACTCCTGACCTCAAGTGATCAGCCCACCTCAGCTCCCAAAGTGCTGGGATTACAGGCATGAGCCACTGCGCCTGGCCTATTCCTCTGCCTTCGAATGCCTGCCCTCCAGATACCCCTCCCTATGCAGGGACAGGCCCATGCAGGTGACACTGGGGATCTAAAGGCAGGAAATGATCAATATATACTGAGGAGGTGAGATTTGACCAGTGAGATGGACTAGAAGGAGACACAGGGACCCAATGTCATCCCCTCCCCAACTCCCTGCTCTCCATCCTTCAGCCACACTGCCTTCCTCCTGGAGGGACAGACTAAGCCAGGTCCACACATGCTCTCCCTCAGTCAAGAGCACTTCCGTACCCACCCCTCCACCCCAGGCTCCCTTCTCACCTTTTCCAGGTAGCTCTGACTCATCCTTCAGAATAACTTAGGTAGCCTCAGCTCCAGCCTAGGCTGGAATTTTCTGATACACTGTCATGGAACAGAGCCTGCGACACAGAAGGCCTTCAATAAATCTTTGTGGCATAAATGAGCACATAGAAATGTGTTCCCTTCCTTTAGCACACGTGGCTCATGCTGTCATCAAATGTTCATGGAGAGATTGTATATAATGCCCATCTCTCTCTTTAGGCCATGGGGACTCACTTTTTCAGCACTGTATTTCCTATGCTTGGCACAATGTGGGATAGAGTAGGGGCTCAATAAATATGTAGCGAGCAGATGAAGAGATGGGAGAGGAGGTGAGTCCCCCCACCCGGCAGAAGGGATTAAATGTATTAGGAAGCCTACGTCATGTGATGGGAAGGCTGTGGAGGGTGAGCCTCACAGGCGTCCAGGAGATAGTCAGCAAGACAATCTTACAGCCAGAGGCCAAATTCCTTGTGGATTATGCAAAGGTTGGGATTTCGTTGGTGGAAGCATCAGGTTGGCAGGAAAGGAAAGCAATTTCACTCTAGTCTGCAGCTCCTGTCAAAGGCAGGCAGGAGACGGCGGGCAGGTCTGGGATGGGAGGAGAGCTTGTTGGGACCAGACACCCAGAAACCAGACAGCGTTCCCAGCAGCTCCTGACTCGTGGGCAGAGGGCAGCCCCACCTGTGCCCACCTCCAGCAGTTGCAGCCTGAGATGGCTCCTCTGGCCCAGCGCCAGGGGCCCTGCATTGGCTGGGAGGCGGGATCTGGATTGGTGGGGTGTGGGAAACAAAGTGGATGGTGGAGGCATGTGGGGCCTGAGGGACAGCGAGGACGGGGCCTGCTGGTCAGCTGGGGTCAGGAGTAGGTCCTCCCTGCGTGGTCAGAGCCCTCAGTGGGAGGAATGGAGGCCAGCCCTCACGGAGCTAGTCTTAGACTTCCACCATCCCCCAATATAGCCCCATGTGGGGAACTAGAAGGTTCTGGCTCTTCTGAGCAGAGGGACTACAGGCTTGTCATGGAAATCCAGAAGGTCAGAGCTGGAAAGACCCACAGGCTTAAAGGACAGGCAGAAAAATGGGCCTGGAGTGGGGAGGACAATGTTCAGGTTGCTGCAGGAAGCCAACAGCTGGGCAAACCTGGGGTGAGATGCCCCAGGGCTGCAGGGCTACCCATTTACTATCTTTGGCAGGCTGTTTTAACCTCTCTGATCCTCAGTGTATTCACCTATAAAATGGGAATAACAACACCTATCTCAGAGGGTTGTTGTGCAGACTAAGATCATTCCTCCAGTCAATACATATTTACCGAAGGCTGTGGCAGGCACTGCTGGTGACTCTCCCCTTCTTGAAAATTGAGTCCTAACTTCTATTTAGGAACCCTTGCATATGTGGTGATGTGATGTGACTTGCGGATATAGGAAGAAGCAGTGTATATACAACTTCATAAAACATTCTTTTTTTTTTTTTTTTTTTTTGAGACGGAGTCTTGCTCTGTTGCCCAGGCTGGAGTGCAGTGGCGTGATCTCGGCTCACTGCAAGCTCCGCCTCCCGGGTTCATGCCATTCTCCTGCCTCAGCCTCCCGAGCAGCTGGGACTACAGGCGTCCGCCATCTCGCCCGGCTAATTTTTTGTATTTTCAGTAGAGACGGGGTTTCACCATGTTAGCCAGGATGGTCTCGATTTCCTGACCTCGTGATCCGCCCGCCTCGGCCTCCCAAAGTGCTGGGATTACAGGCGTGAGCCACCACGCTCGGCCTCATAAAACATTCTTAAAAACGGAAGCATCATCCTCATCTCCTCCCGCTGTGCTGGCTGGAATTCGGAACTGATGGCTTGAGCAGTCATCACAGACCACGATGTGGAAGCCTATAGAGTGGTGAACAGCAGAGCCACCAAAGAGAGCAAGCCTGAATTCCCAACAATCACAGGTCACCACACCATAAGCACGAGTTCGGCGACTGGACTCCTTACTTCTGGACTTATTTAACTTAGATCAAAATAAATGCATATTTTAAAAAAAATGTCTTTTCCTGAGGCACAGTCTCAAGAGGTACTGAGAACACGTGTCCCTATATACATATTTGTCACCACTTTAAGAGATCACTCACCGTTACCCCAAATCCTAGTTGCCTGGAGGGCTGTTTATGTGGCAGGCTCTGGACTCTACACTGGGAATGAAACGGAGAAAAAAAGCAGATGCAGTCCTTTCCCTCCTAAGCTTCCAGTGTAGTGGAGACAAGAGATGGTCAGAAGAGCACATGCAGAAGTGAACAATTGTAAATGCCACACGTGCTGTAACGGCAGACAGTATAGGAACTCAACCTTGTCAGGGCATGGCAGGTTCCTATGGTAGCACCAACAAAAGTGTGGTTTAGCTGTTTAAAACCACAGCCATCCCCAACAAAAAGGCTAAAATAAATGAGACAGGAAATATAAAATGTTGAAGAGGATGTGGAGCAACTGGAACTCCCTGGAACTCTCTGCCATCCACTGATGGCAGGAGGGTAAACTGTTACAACCACTTTGGAAAACCAGGAACAGAGTGGCCCAACATTACTGACAGAACCTGACTCACAAAGTCCGGGTATCCTGATCAGCCCAGAGTCAACTTGGGGAGCAACTCTGGGGACCCTGAGGGACACTTTGTAACTGGCCTGGCCAGGGGGCATTCCACAGGGAGGAGTGTGGGGGCAGAGCCTTCTCCAGCCCTCAGCTTCCTCCTGGACTGCCCATGTGTGGCTAGTGCTCCCAGCCAGGCCTCAGCAGGAGGACAGACACCAGATCACACCTCACGGTTCACTGGACGACCTGCGAGCTTCAGGCCCCAGCTGTGTCCTCAGCCCCAAGCCCACAGGGACACTCACCTCCCACTCTCAGAGCACCTTCCTTCTTTCTGCGCTTAGATTGGCGTTCCTCTTAACATACAGGCTTCCCTTCAGTGGAACCAAAACATCCTCCCTTTGGGTTTAGTCCAGCTCTCCAGGGCCACACAGAGCAGGAGGACCTTTTTTACTTCTTTTTTAACACTCAGTTGAGTGCCCTCAACCCCATCCCAGTCTCCAGTCTTAGGGTCATGGTCAGCCTGCCCCTGGCATCCAACCTAGACAGATTCCAGCCTTCGCCCCTCCCCTCCAAACCCAGATGCACCCCTACCCCTGCCTCCCCCATTATCAGTTAAATTGTGTCCCTCGAAAATTCATGTGTTGAAGTCCTAACCCTAAGCACTTCAAAAATGTGACCTTATTTGGAAATAGCATCATTGCAGATGTAATTAATTAAGACGAGTGCAGTAGGATGGGTGCTAATCCAATATGACTGGTGTCCTGCCTGTAATCCCAGCACTTTGGGAGGCCGAGACGGGCGGATCACGAGGTCAGGAGATCGAGACCATCCTGGCTAACACCGTGAAACCCCGTCTCTACTAAAAATACAAGAAAATTAGCCGGGCGAGGTGGCGGGCGCCTGTAGTCCCAGCTACTCAGGAGGCTGAGGCAGGAGAATGGCGTGAACCCGGGGGGGCGGAGCTTGCAGTGAGCCGAGATCGCGCCACTGCACTCCAGCCTGGGGCACAGAGCAAGACTCCGTCTCAAAAAAAAAAAAAAAAAAAAAAAGAAAACTGAGAAATGTGGACACAGAGACAGACATTCACAGAGGAAGATGTTGTAAAGACACAGGGAGAACAGGCAGGCACAGTGGCTCATGCCTGTAATCCTAGCACTTTGGGAGGCTGAGATGGGAGAATTGCTTGAGGCTAGGAGTTTAAGAGTTTAAGACCAGCCTGGACAACACAGCACAACCCCTGTCTCAGGAAAAATTTTAAGGCCGGGCTCAGTGGCTCATGCCTGTAGTTTCAGCACTTTGGGAGACCGAGGTGGACGGATCACTTGAGGTCAGGAGTTCGAGACCAGCTTGGCCAACGTGGTGAAATCCCGTCTCTATTAGAAATACAAAAAAATTAACCAGGCGTGGTGGTATGCACCTGTAGTCCCAGCTACTTGGGAGGCTGAGGCAGGAGAATCATTTGAACCCAGGAGGTGGGGGTTGCAGTGAGCTGAGATTGTACCACTGCACTCCAGCCTGGATGACAAGAATGAGAATCCATCTCAAAAAAAAATTAAAAACAAATTAAAAATTAGCCAGGCATGGTGGGGCACACCTGTAGTCCCAGCTACTTGGGAGGCTGAGGTGGGAGGATCACTTGAGTCCAGGAGGTCCAGGCTGCAGTGATCTATGATCGTGCCACTGCACTCCATCCTGGGGACAGAACGGGACCCTGTCTCAAAAACAAAAAGGCACAGGGAGAAGGGGGCTGTCTATCAGCCAAAGAGAGGGCCTGGAACAGATCCTTCCCTCACAGCCCTCAGAAGGAGCCAGCACCTACACTTTGACTCCAGCCTCTCAGGCTCCAAAGTTGTGAGACAACACATTCCTGTTTTGAAGCCGCGCAGTCCATGGTCCTCTACTACAGCCACCCCAGAAAACTAAGACACACCTTGTCACTCATTAATTCAAAAATACTTACAGAGCTCTGCCATATGCTGGGGACAAAGCCATGAAGATAAAGAAAAGGAGTGAAGAATTACTGCCTTCACAGAGCTCACATTGCCATGAAGGAGAAAGCCAGGCAGATGATGCCACACTGGGTCAAGAGCTAAGAAAATAGGGAAATAAAACACGGGCTCTCTTAATTTTTTTTTTTTTTTTTTTTTTTTTTTTTAGATGGAGTCTTGCTCTCCATCTGCAGGCTGGAGTGCAGTGGTGCAATCTCAGCTCACTGCAACCTCCACCTCCCGGGTTCAAGCGATTCTCCTGCTTCAGCCTCCCAAGTAGCTGGGGTTACAGGCATGTGCCACCACGCTTGGCTAATTTTTGTATTTTTAGTAGAGACAGGGTTTCACCGTGTTGGCCAGGCTGGTTTTGAACTCCGGACCTCATGATCCACCCGCTTTGGCCTCCCAAAGTGCTGGGATTACAAGTGTGAGCCACCGCACCCACTGTCCTTAATTCTTTATCAACTCTCTCTCTCTGTCAGCCCTTTCTGTTCTTCCTAGAAAAGGGCTCAGGATGCTCCCATCCTAAGGAGGACTTTGCTCACCCCTACTGTGCCCCCTAGCCTCCATCACATTACTGGAGAAATCTTCAAACAATGGTTCCCTCCTCCTCCTACCTTCCCTGTGCTTTCCTGCACTCCAAGGCTGGCAGCGGCATTCCCACTGTTCTGCACCCTATCTCTCCACCCCTGCCTTCCACAGCCTGTGCTGAGTTCCTGGACTCACCCACCCTCTCTGGGCTGCCAGGACCCTGCCCTTCTGCCCTCTCCCACTTCTCCTTTACTGACGTCTTTTTCTGCTCCTATTTCTTTTTTCTTTTCTTTTCCGTATCTGTATAAGATACCCTTATATCTTTCATCTAAGTTCATCAGTTGTTGATATGTTACCACTTGGCTGTATGTCAATGCATAGGCTCTTTTTGTTGTTGTCTTGAGACAGAGTCTCACTCTGTTCCCCAGGCTGCAGTGCAGTGGTACAATCTTGGCTCACTGCAACCCTCGCTTCCCGGGTTCAAGCATTCTCATGCCTCGACCTCCCAAGTAGCTGGGACTACAGATATGTACCACCATGCTCGGACGCTTTTTGTATTTTTAGTATTTTTGTATTTTAATTTTGTAATTTTAACCACAATTTAAATATAATTAAGGAGATTTTATATTGACACTCTATTATTATCTAAAACAGACTACATATTTAAATTTTATCAATCACCTTAGTAAGGCCTTTCGTAACTTTTTTTTCTTTTTTTTGAGACAGTCTCACTCTTGTTGCCCAGACTGGAGTGCTATGGTGTGATCTCAGCTCACTGCAACCTCCACCTACTGAGCTCAAGCCATCCTTTCCCTCAGCCTCCCAAGTAGCTGGGACCACAAATGTGCGCCACCACACCTGGCTAAGTTTTTGGACTGTGGGTAGAGCCAGGGTTTCACCACGTTGCCCAGTCTGGTCTCAAACCCCTGAGCTCAGGCAATCTACCAGTCTCAGCCTCCCAAAGTGCTGGGATTACAGGCGTGAGCCACTGCACCCAACCTGTAGCTTTTTAAAAAATTATTATTATTTTTAATCCAAGAGTCAACCTGGGATCCCGCATTGCATTTAGTCGCCATGTCCTGCTCCTTTAGAGAGCCACCATCCCCGAGGGTTGTCCTCCTCCGTAACAGCCTCTCCCTGACTCAGTCAGCACCTCTCTGCAACTGTGTCTCTCCCTCCCCTGCACTCCACGGAAGTCATTTCCAGCCCTGCTTCAGCCCACCTTTTGCTTGACTCTGTCTCAGTTGTTATTGACTCCTCGCTGCCCCACCAGCTTCCCCAGGGCAGGGTTTCTGGTTCATCTGTGTCCCCTGGTGTCAGGCCCAGTGCTTGATGAATACACCATGGAAGAGGGAGAAAACACTCTCTCAATGTCAGTCAGACCTCAACTTCAATTGCGGCTCCACCAGCCTCTGCTGTTGTAACCTCCATGGAGTTATTTAACAGTTACTCTGAGCAGAGGGTAAAACCTACTTTGAGGGCTGCTATGAAGATCTCCCAAGTGCTGTCTTTGAATGCCTGGCGCACAGTACCCCTGGAAGGAAGAGAAGGAAGACTGTCTGTGACATTCAGTAGATTTCCAAACATAGGAGGGCGATAGAGCATCCATGCTCAGCTCCTGGACTCCCTTGACATGTCCCACCACTGGCTCCATGCAGCTGGACCCTTCCAAGCCTGATGAAAGGACAAGCTCAAGTTAAGGAAAGCACACAAGAAATCAAGCTGGTCTGGAGGCAGCTCCCAAGATGGAGAGGTGGGATTCATGTACCTTTGAAAAAGGCCCAGCCCATCATTTGACCAGATATTTCATGAACATGATAATCTGGCCATAAGTTAGGCCAGCTAGGGAACACCCTACTGCCCCACAGAAGAAACAACCGGAGATCCCATCAGCCTCGGGCCCCTCCAACACCCTTGCCCAGGCTCAGGGGTCTGAGGCTTCCTGCCCTTCTGCAGTAGAAATGACGGCTGCCCAGGGAATGCATTTGTTTAACATCAGATTCCTCAGCAACATCTGGATCCAATTTAGCTGTGAACATTGAAAATGAGGCCTGGCCACCAGCCAGCACACTGCAGGAGGAGCTGAGCCTGCAGTGCACAGATACAGAGTTGCAGAGGAGCCAGGCCAAACCCACTTAGCCCCCTTATTTGTTTCAAGCATCCTGGGGGAAGGAGTGGAGGTGACTCCCTAGCAACCCAACTTTGGTCTCCTACAGATCCATCTCCCTGCCACCCTCTCAGGTTTTCCAAAACTTTCAAGTGATTGCCACCCTGACATGGTGGCAGGAAGCTGGAAAGCTCTCTGCCTCCATGGGGTTTGGGGTTCCAAGGGTAACATCTTCACCTAGTGCCAAGGGACACACATATATTCATGCTCCCACACAAAACACAGGCATACAGGTGCATGCATGCACACACACCATGCCTCTCTGGACTTCCAACACATCCTGCACTCAGAAATCCCAGGCTCTCAGAACAGGCGGAACATCTCATTCAATCCTCATTGTCCAGAGACACAGGGATTTGGCAAAGGTCAAACAGCAAAGCAAGTCACAGTGCAACAATACATTTACCGGGTGCTGACTTTAAACCAGATCGTTTGATGGGTATTTAAAATATAGTAGTACTTTCAAGTTTATCCTCAAAATAACTGGAGGATCCGTTCAGTATTTTGCCCAAAGCTACATACTTAATAAGTGGTAAGGCTGGGGATGAAACCCAAGTCAGCCTGACATCAAATTACAGGATTTCCTCCACTGTGGGTCCTGATGCCTGAAATTCCACCAGTAAGTCTTCCCAAGCTCTGATATTAAAAACCTTAAATGGTCCTGAACAGTTCTTGCTTTAAGCTATCTCTGGCCAACACCTGAAGGGGAACAGGAGAGAAGGACATCAGAGGGGGCACAGGGCCTCCAATAAGGGGGTGAAAGGGTCTAAGATGGACATTTTCCAGCCTTTTCAATTTTTAAGCCTCAGAGACACGAATTGGAGGTTGAGGCCTCCTGAAAAGGCCTTCCCAGAAAGAGATTTCTGAGCGTTGTCTTCTGTGGGAGGATGGTTCCATGGCTGTGCGAACTGAGGCCGGTGGGTAGGGAAGTCTAGGCACAGTGAGTAGGTATACAAAGATGAAATCCCTCTGGGTACAGTTTGGTCATTTATATTAAAAGCTTTAAAAATGTGTTTAGTTTTTTTTTTTTTTTTTAAAGACTCACAGTCTCGCTCTGTCATGATCATAGCTCACTGCAGCATGGAACTCCTGGGCTCAAGTGATCCTCCCGCCTCACCTTCCTGAGTAACTGGAACTATAGTCATATGCCACCACACTGGCTAGTTTATTTTATTTTAGTGTTTTAGAGACAGGCATCTTCTTATGTTGCCCAGGCCGGCCTTGAACTCATGGCCTCAAGCGATCCTCCTGCCTCACCCTCCCAAAGTGCTGGGATTATAGGTGTGAACTACCGCACCTAGCTGCACTTACCTTTTTTCCCAGTCTTTCTGTGCATCCTCTGTGCTGAACTTTATTAGAGCACTGCATATACTAAGTCCTCAACAAATAAGTAAAAATAGCAAGTTACAAAATGGTATGTAGAGGTCGATCCTAAGGACGCATCTGTCTAGACAGTAGGAGAGACTTTTATGCTCCTAGTGTTTGTCTTCAACCTTCCTTCTAATTTTTTGTTTGCTGTTGCTGTTTTTGAGTAGATATACGTAGAGAAAGCACAGTTCTTGTTTCTCGGAGACTCACCCCCCTTCTTTTGGCAACTACAATCCTGACTTCCTGCCCCCACAATCAGGCAGGTGATCATGTGACTTGGGCCTGGCTTATTAGAATCTGCCCACCAGGTCACAGTGATTGGTCCAGAGATGAGCACATGACTCAACATGATCATGTGACTTGGATGTGGCCTATCAGAATCCTTCCATCAGGCAATAGTGATTGGCCCAGGGATGAACACATGACTCAAACCAGGCCAAATAGGATCCAGTTAGTGGGAAGGAGAAACTTTTTCACGAATGTGAACCCTCAGGAGGTGAACCTGGTGCTTTCCGCAGCCAGCCCACCTCCCAGCTCCCATATGGGAGCTGCTTCCTTCCTCATGATGAGGATGGTATGTGAAATCCAGGCTGAAATCCTCCGACTCTCAACCACAGCTCTGAAGCCCACCGTCATTGCCCCTTTGGGCCATGTAAGCCTTCCAGACCCATCGGGCCTCACTTGCTGTGTTGCTTGGAGAAAATAACACTGAGGCAGGAACTAAGAATCCAGTGAGGATTGGCAAGAGGAGGCCTCAGGGAAGAAGCCTTGTCCTTCTTGCTCTTGGTGGGAAATTAGGCACTGAAGGCTTTGGACAGCTGCCAGGTTCTTCTGTCCAGCCCCTGTCGCTCTTGAGTGTGTGAAGTTCCCTTGAGTGGGTGGCTGGCAGCGAGGGCACGGAAGGGTTAGAATGCTTGAGGAAAGTAGAGACAAAATGTGGGATTGTTATAAAATGCAGATAGAATGAGATAAGACTTTGCTGCGCCTAAAAAATTAAAAAAGTGCAGATTGACTTCAAGTAGGTCTTTGGCAGAGTTAAAAGCCAGAGGTTTTGCTCCACTCTTAAGCAGGAAATCGTTTGTGCAAAATAACAGGACGTTAAAAAAGAACATTTTTCTGGATTCGGTGAGCACCAGAAGTAGCCAAAGAGGCTAAAGTTACTTCTAAACCCATTTGTTTTAGGTTCTGCTTATGACTCTGGTGGAAACTGCAGGGAAACCCAAGCGGGGTGGGGCAGGGGTGAGACACACAAGTTCCCACCCCACTCTGCGCGCGCTCCACGCCATTAAACCTTCAACCAGCTGCTGACATCAGAGGGCACCTAATGAAAATGTGTGCGAGACCGGGTGCAGTGGCTCACGCCTGTAACCCCAACACTTGGGGAGGTCAGGGTGGGTGGATTGCTTGAACTCAGGAGTTTGAGGCTATCCTGAGCAACATGAGAAAATCCCCGCCTCTACAAAAAATATACATATATATAAATAAATAAATCAGCCGGGTGTTGTGGCACACACCTGTAGTCCCAGCTACCTGGAAGGATCGCTGGAGCCTGGGAGGCAGAGGTTAAAGTGAGCCGAGGTCGCACCACCGCACTCCAGCCTGGGTGACAGAGTGAGATCCTGTCAAAAAAAAAAGGAAGAAGAAGACAGAGAGGAGAGAAAGAAAGAAAGAGAGAAAGAAAAGAAAATAGAGAAAGAAAAGAAAATAGAGAAAGGGCCAGGTGCGGTGGCTCATGCTTGTAATCCCAGCACTTTGGGAGGCCAAGGCGGGTGGATCACGAGGTCAGGAGTTTGAGACCAGCCTGACCAACATGGTGAAACCCCATCACTACTAAAAATACAGAAATTATCTGGGTGTGGTGGCGGGTGCCTGTAACCCCAGCTACTTGGGAGGCTGAGGCAGAAGAATCACTTGAACCTGGGAGGTAGAGGTTGCAGTGAGCCGAGATCACGTCACTGCACTCCAGCAGCCTGGGCGACAGAGCGAGACTCTGTCTCAAAAAAAAAAAAAAGAAAGAAAGAAAAAAGAAAATATGTCTGCATTTTGTTTCTAAGTTGCAGTTGCATTTTGTAGGAGTTGAAACTGGATTCTTCAGGAGCAGTTGCTCAGAAATCTTGGATTTGAGGCCTTTCATACTCATTTGCAGGAAGAAAGTGTTCTCTCCAGGAAAATGGATTGCTCAGTTGAAAGCATAAACTTCTATTTTGATATCTGCAGAGTTCATGTACACGTGGCTGTGTACATTTGTCCTACTGGTTTGGAATTTAGATCTGGATTGATGTGACAGGTTATTGCTGTTTAACACTCTCCTTTCTCTTGCTGAAAAGCTCTTAAATGGTTTCAGAGGTTATTTGTGAGTTATGACATGCTTCTCACTTTTTCAGGGTTATGAAAAACATTGTGTTAGTCATGAGCTTGAAGAATTATAAATGTGTGATTTTAGTTAAGAATGTGCTTTTTATTTTTCTTTTTTCCTATTTACTTAGAAGCTAGTTTTCAGTCTCTGACACCACGTTGGCAGACATCAGCAGGAAAAGAAAGGGATTTAATTTGGCAGCTTGCCTGGAAATAAGAGAGAAAATTTATTGCTTACACCAGTTGCTAGCTTATCCAAGGCTACAAAGAAAGAAAGATTCTTATGTCACTTTTTTCCTTTAAATTTTCTTTAAAATTTTTACCAAAGTAATACAGACACATTTAAAATTATATATATATCAAAGGATCCAGAAGGACTAATAATGAAAAGCAATTGCCCTCCCAAGCCCTCTTCCTGCTCCTAAGAAGAAGTGTCTTTCAACTTTGCCTTTTGGTGGATCCTTCCATACCTCTAATACTCAGCTTATAGAGCTGTTTCTGTAGGTGTTTTTTTTTTTTTAATTTTTAGTTAATGAGGTATAATTCACATACCATTAAATTCATCATTTTAAAGAGTGCAATTCAGTGGGGTTTTGTATATTCATAAAGTTGTGCAACTATCACCACTATCTGATTTTAGGATGTTTTCACCATGCCAAAAGGAAACCCCATATCCATTAGGCAATCATTCCCCATTGCCCCTCCCCCAACCCTAGGCAACTAGTCATCTACTTACTTTATTTATTTATTTATTTATTGCATTTGCAAAGTTGGCATCGTAGCTTTATTTGTGCGCCGAGGGTGAAGGCAATCTGTCATCAACTCTTCTTTCCCTGATATGCTCCAGAATAAAGAGAGGTGGGTGGAACAGCCGTGAGCACGGCCAGGTGTGGGCTATGTGGTCCACCAGGAGTCCTTAGGGCTGTGGCCCACGTGTGCACATCCTGTTTCAGAGGAGGGGGCCTGAGGAAAGGGAGCCAACAGGACCAGGCAACTGTTAAGCTGAAAGGCTGCAACTTTGATGGGACATAGACTTGGGCAGAGGGAGAGATGAAGTCAGGACAGGGCAGGGCTGTGGCTTTACAGACTTAGGGAGGCAGAGCTGCTGGGGAGATGCATTCTTCAGGCAAGCTTGTGCTTTGCTGTCCTCAAAGTGGGTTCCTCTGCTTAATGAGCCCTTAATCTCTCCTCAGGAAAGTAGGAGAAGAGAAAACCCAAAATGAGAAGGAAAATTTCTGGGCTGGACTGTCTGAGACTGGTTGTCTGAAATAGTCCAGAAAGAACATGATTTCTCAGTTATCTAGCATTGCTTGTTGCAGTCCAGCTCCCATGACCTTAGTGTCCTGGAAGGCTTAAGGGCCTGCTGGTATCCTCCCTATAGAAAGGAAGCCCCATCAGTCATTAAAGATCATCTAGCAGCAGGCCTAGTAGTAGAGCAGGCTGACTTCAGGTTTAGTGCTCAAGGTAAACAGTGACTGTGATTAAAGGAAACTGATGTTTTTCCCTCAGCTTAAATTGCATCCCATCTCCAGACCTGGCTGGGCCATGGGTGAGAAGGGCAGGAACTAAGCCAGATGGAAGTCCCCCCGCTGGCCGCCGGTCTTGCTAATGAGCTTGATCTCCTCCAACATGATGTCCCTGCTGATAGCCTTGCACATGTCATACAGAGTGAGGGCGACCACTGCACCAGAGGTCAGGGCCTCCATTTCCACCCTGGTGGGGGCCCCGAGTCCGGCAAGATGCCCAGATCTCCACGGCATGGCACGTGCTGTCCAGCTCCAGCTGCACCTGGAACGTGGCTCAGGACCACATGGTGGCACACAGGGATCAGCTGGCTGGTCAGCTTGGCTGCCTGGACTCCAGCCGGCTGGGCCACCACCAGGGCATCTCCTTTCTAGAGCTGGTTCTGCTGGACAAGCTTGAAGGCTACAGGCCCCAGGAGGACCATGGCTGAGGCCACAGCCACCTGCTCTTCCTGCTCACATCTACCATAGCTTCCCGTCTTTCCAAGTCCACATGCATTAGTTGTTCTGAGGTTAACTGGGGTCCTGAGGGGGCAGCAGGAGCCCAGGAACCTGGGCTAAAGCACTTTGAGTTGGCATCTGAGTCTGCATGGGAAGTGTAGTGTCTCTGAAAGGAGCCACACCCTAGCTGCTGCTGGGCTAGAAGAGGGGTCTGGGGAACCCTGTATCCTTTCCATAAAGTGGCCATCTGGCTAGAGAAACTCATTCTGGATCTTAGACCCTGAACATGGAGGGGATCCCAGGAGGAAATGCTTGGATTAGCTGGTGGGGAATCGTGGAACATCAAAAATGACTTGATGGGTCACCGGTTATTCATCTGGGAAATACTGGACATGCCTGCATGCTGCCGCTTCTTCCTGCCCACGGCAGCCCGGATGATTCTCAGCAGCTCCTGCTTGGAGGCCCCAGCTTGCAGTGATCCCGTAGAGATACCTCAGAGTTTCCAAAAGAGGCAGACCTTGAGGTTCCCATCAGCTGTGATTCACAGGCGGTTGCAGGTCCCACAGAAATGTTCAGACATGGACATGATGAAGCTGATCTGGCCTTAGAATCCAGGGATTTTTAAAGACCTTGGCTGTCCTGGATTCCTCCTCTGGCAGCTTCTTCAGCTCTGGCCATTGCTGCCAGACAGTTTCTAGCATCATCTTATAGCTGACCATCTTCTTGAAGTTCCACTTGTTACCATCAAAGGGCATGTACTCTATGAAGCGCACGTCCAGGGGGAGGCCCTCGGTCAAGGCCACAAAGTCCAGGAGTTCATCCTCGTTAAGGCCTCGCATCACCACGCAGTTCACCTTCACAGGGTTGTATAGCCTGTGGCCTTGTGGATGCCCTCCATGACCTTGTGGAAGCCTTTCCTGCGGACGATGAACTCAAACTTGGCAGGCACCAGTGTGTCCAGCCTGATGTTGATGGCGCTGAGACCAGCCTTGTGAAGCTGGGGCAGCAGCTGGGCCAGGTCGATGCCGTTGGTGGTGACACCGATGGTCCTCAGCCCTTCCAGCCGCTGGAGTTGGGCCACAATGTCCACCATGTCCGGCTGAATGAGCGGCTCACCGCCCATGAGCCGGAACTTTTTCCACGCCTTCCTTCACAAAGAGCCAGGCAAGGGTCAGGATCTCCTCTGTGGTCAGCAGGTTGACCTTGGGGGTCAGCGGGACCCCTCCTCGGGCATGCAGTACTGACACATGAGGCTGCTCTTCTCCATGAGGGAGATCCGCAGGTAGCTGTGCTGCCAGCCGAAGCTGTCTGTGAGGAAGGCGGAAAAGGGGGCCTTGTGCTCCCGCAGGAACTGCCTCCGCCTGGACACCTCCTCTCAGGCAGCTTGCGCGGACTCGCCGGGGCGGGGCAGCATCACCGGAAACCCTGAGCTGCAGCTCCGGGTGTTGGACCTCAGGAGCCGCCTCAGCATCCGGGACATCCAGGACAAGCTGTGTCTGTCACCTTTCATCAATAAAGTACAAGCTTTCTTAGACTTCCTCTCACAAACCCTCTAGCAAAGCAAACTTCCACTTAAATCTCACTGGCCAGAACTAAGTCATATGACCACACATAGATGCAAGGGAACCTGAAAAAACCTACAGGAAACTGGATTGACTAATTGGCTTATATCAATAGTTCTCAACCCTGGTTACATATTAGAATCTCCTAGGGATATTTTAAGTGTACATCTCTGAACATGGTCTTATCCTAGGTTCAGTGGTTCTCAACCAAGGGCAAGTTGGCAATGTCTGTGTACAGTCTTGATTCTTGTAACTGGGGCGAGGTGCTCTCGGCCCGCAGCCGGCTTCGGGAGCACACTGGCCGAGCAAAAGCGATTCTCCTACCTCAGCCTCCTGAGTAGCTGGGATTACAGGCATGCACCACCACGCCCGGCTAATGTTTTTTATTTTGAGTAGAAGTGGTGGTTCCCCATGTTGGCCAGTCTGGTCTCGAACTCCTGACCTCAAATCCTCTGCCTGCCTCGGTATCCCAAAGTGCTGAAATTACAGGCGTGAGCCACCGCGCCAGGCCCATCTACTTTATGTTTCTATAGATTTACCTTTTCTGGATGTTTCATATAGATGGAATCACACAATATGTGACCTTGTATGATTGGCTTCTGTCACTTAGTGTAGTGATTTCAGGGTTCATCCATGTCGTAGGGTGTGTCAGTGCCCCATTACTTTATGATGGCTAGTCATAAAGTAATGTATGTATAGACTACGTTTTATGTATAGACTACGTTTTGCTTATCCATTCATCAGTTGATGGACATTTAGACTGTTTCCACCTTGGGCTGTTATGAATAACGCTGCTGTGAGCGTTCATATATAAGTGTTTGTGTGCACTTGTGTTTTCAATTCTTTTGGATATATGTATATGCAACTGTTTTTATTTATCCCTTTATACTTCCTGTTATGAGAGATGAAGATTTAGCTTGTTTACAGTATTCTCTCTCCTTCCCATTTCCATCCTACCAGTTGAGTATCTGTTTTTACTTCTTCCTTTTATTACATTTGTAACTGTAGTAATTGTGATTGATTTTCACTCAGATGACAAAAAACTGCCTACAGCAGCTTAAACACAAAGAAATTTGTACTCACTTAACAAGTCCTGCTGATTGTTGGTTCAGCTGCCAAAAACTGCCAGCAGGGACTCAGTTTAAAATAAAATTTTTATTTTATGCCTTTTCTGTCTTTCCTCTCTGCCATCCTTAACAGGCTAGTTTTTATATTCATGCTTGTCTTCATTTGATTACAAGATGATGGCCACAACTCCAAACATTCACAGCTTCATACAAACAGGAAAAAGAGGAGAATAGGCAAGAAACAGAAGCTGTGTCTGTCACCTTTCATCAATAAAGTACAAGCTTTCTTAGACTTCCTCTCACAAACCCTCTAGCAAAGCAAACTTCCACTTAAATCTCACTGGCCAGAACTAAGTCATATGACCACACATAGATGCAAGGGAACCTGAAAAAACCTACAGGAAACTGGATTGACTAATTGGCTTATATCAATAGTTCTCAACCCTGGTTACATATTAGAATCTCCTAGGGATATTTTAAGTGTACATCTCTGAACATGGTCTTATCCTAGGTTCAGTGGTTCTCAACCAAGGGCAAGTTGGCAATGTCTGTGTACAGTCTTGATTCTTGTAACTGGGGCGAGGTGCTCCCACCACTAAGTGGATAGAGGCCAGGGTGGTGTAAAACACCCTACAGCACACAGAACGGCCCCCAACAACACAGAATTATTCTGTTCAAAATGTCAGTAGTGTCAAGTTTGAGAAAACTTGCCCTAGACCAATTAAATTATAATCTCTTCTGGGTGGTTGCAATGTGTGGCCAGGGTTAAGATTCACTGGTTTCTGAATGATCCATTACATATCATCATTACACCATATTGATATCCTGAACAAAACTAGGGTCCTGTTACAAGGAAGTAAAGGGGAATAAATATTGGTTACGTAGTGTGTCTGCTCCAGTAACTTTGGTCATATGCTAACAGTTTTACTTCTAATTCTATTAATTATGTAGTGTCTCTTGGTTCCTGTTTCATGAGACGGGAATATCAGCCTGTCGCACACTTTGAGTTCTTCTCCCTTTTACTTTTCAACTTCTATAATTTGAAATTTAATTTTAGATTGACAAAGTGAATAGCACTTATTTTCTGTCCTATAATCAAAATTACATCTATATGTTGTCTAACTATAGATTTCTTTCTTTCTCTTTTTTTTTTTTTTGAGACAGGGTCTCACTCTGTCACCCAGGCTAGAGTGTAGTGGCATGATATTGGCTCACTAAACCTCCAAATTCAAGCGATTCTCCTGCCTCAGCCTCCCAAGTAACTGGGATTACAAGCACATGCCCCCATGCTTGGCTAATTTTTGTATTTTTAGTAGAGACGGGGTTTCACCATGTTGGCCAGGCTGGTCTTGAAATCCTGTCTTCAGGTGATCCGCCTGCCTCGGCCTCCCAAAGTGCTGGGATTACAGGTGCGAGCCACTGCGCCCAGCCTAACTATAGATTATTAAAATTGAAATTTAATAAACAGGATTTATATTATGACAATATAAACATTGTTCACTGCAGAGCTCAGAAATGCTTTTAAGTTTCATTATCAGCTTTTGTTTTACCTAGAGTTTGTAATTTTATTTATTTTATGTATTTTTATTTATTTATTTTTTGAGACAGGGTCTCACTCTGTCACCCAGGCTGGAGTGCAGTGGCGTGGTCACAGCTCACTGCAGCCTCGACCTCCTAGGCTCAAGTGATTCCTTCACATCAGCCTCCCAAGTAGTTGGGACCACAGGCACACACCACCACACCTGGCTAATTTTTGTACTTTTTGTAGAAATGGTGTCTTGGCCAGGCTGGTATCAAACTCCCAGGCTCAAGTGACCTTTGCCCCCTCAACCTTCCATAGTGCTGGGATTACACATGAGCCAGCCCTCCCAGCCCCTATTTTTTTTCCTTTTTTGGGGGACTGTTAGACTTAGGCCATTTTATTTTTATGTCATGTTATTTATTTATTTATGGAGGCAGAGTCTTGCTCTGTCACCCAGGCTGGAGTACAGTGGCATGATCTCGGCTTACTGCAACCTCCACCTCTCAGATCAAGCAATTCTTCTGCCTCAGCCTCCTGAGTAGCTGGGATTACAGGTGTGCACCATCACGCCTGGCAACTTTTTGTGTTTTTAGTAGAGACGGGTTTCACTATGTTGACCAGTCTGGTCTCAAACTTGTGACCTCAGGTGATCCACCTGCCTTGGCCTCCCAAAGTGCTAGGATTACAGGCGTGAGCCACCGTGCCTGGCCGACTTACACTATTTTAAAAGGTATTCATATAACCCTATTTCTATCTGGTATCAGCAAGGAACAAACAAAGACTAAAACTAGACGAAGTTTCTTTGGAACTAAAAGATTTCACAATCACCCTCTAATTTCAGTGAGATTTTTAAGAACTGTGGAATCTAATTCATGTGAAACTGGGCTTACAGAATAGAGTTATGATACTGTAATTCTGTGTGTCGAGATTTCAGTAAATAAAGACATATTTGGTGAAGCTGTTAAATATTGGTTAAATGTTAAATTTTTGTTTGGGAATGGTTTTACTGGATGCTTCTAATGTAAATAGGAGAAAATCTTTTGTTGATTCATTTGTCAGATACAATGTGATTTTACATATTATGCACTGGTGAAGTAGGGATATAGTGATGGATGAGCTAGCCCCATGTGACAACGGTAAATAATTTTATTTGCAGTGGATACTTCTCATTATTGACTGCTCTATAGCCAAAGAACATTAAGTGAAATTACATTCAGACTTGGTGTTACTGGGAAGCAAGGTCTCCACCACTGTGAACATCTGGGTGCAGCTGCAACAGGAACATGCCGTGATCTCTGGGACACTGAACGTCTACCGTGATTGCAACTCCACGTTGCAATTCCTTCTAGAATTCAGTGGTAATTTAAATAACTTTACGATAGGCTTCCCAGAGCTCCACAAAGCATTGTCTATGACTACCTGGATTCCCAGAAGCTGTATAATTCAATATTGTAGGTAACATAATATCACCTCTTCATAGATTATTTTTGCACATAGTATAGTTGCATTTTCTGTTACTTTTGATTGGCCAAATTTTTAGTGAGGTAAAAATGTACATAGAGTGAAAGACAGATCTTAAGTACAATTCAAGGAGTTCTGACAAATATATACTCCTATGTAACCAATGTCTTCATTGATTAATTTTCTGTTTTGGGAGTTTCGGGTAACTATTAATTTGAGTTAATGCCCAAAGATCTCTGAAAACATTTTTTTCTCTTTTTTACTCGGAAAGTTTTTTAAGTGTGATAAGATCCACATAACATGATCCTTTTGGAGTTTATAAGCATGATCGTTGGGTTTTCACGTGCATGTGTGAGATGTGACTCCCTCAAGCCTTGTTACAACATCAACACATTACCAGTCTGACACACACAGAAAATATACATAACAAAATTTACCATCGGTGACAGTACATTTATAATATTGTGCAACCATTACTACCATCTAGTTCTAGAACATTTTCACTACCTCAGAAGGAAACCCCGTACACATGAAGCAGTCACTCCCCATTCCACCTTCCCTAAGCTCTGACAACCATTCATCTGCTTTCTGTCTCTATGGATTTGCCTAGTCTGGATATTTTACATAGAATCATACTATATTGGCCTTTTGTGTCTGGCCCATTTTTTTTTTTTTCACTTAGCATAATGTTTTCAAGGTTCACAAATTGTGTAGCCTGTATCAGTACATCATTTCTTTTTATGACAGGATAATATCCCATTGTGTGTATATACCACAATGTATCTGCTTATGTGTTAATGGACATTTGAGTTGTTTTCACCTTTTGGCCACTGTGAATAGTGCTGCTACGACTATTCATGTAAAAGTTCTGTTTGAACACTTGTTTTCAACTCTGAAAAAGATATTATTTTGTCACCCCTATTGGGACCTGCTATTTTGCTCCTTTACTGCCTGTTACTTGTTCTAAACAAAGCGAAACAAAAAGAGTGAGTCAGTGCTGAAACTGCCAAGGAGAAAAAGGTAAACAATGGTCATGCTGTTTGACATGATTTTGGACAACCCCCTTGGCCAGTGCTCAGGAATGTGAAAATCATAGACATGGAGAACAGAAAACAGTGCATTCTTAGTTAACAAAATCACAGACTTTCCCAGCATTTGGTGTGAAATGCTTTGATTCCTATGTCTGTGTCCAAAGAGGATTGTTGTTTAAACCACAAAGGCTGCTTAGTGGCCGGTTGCAAACGAGGTTGAAATGTGTAAAAGTGGTAAACATGATAATTACCCAGTGAGCATTCCTGGCAGTGGCTAACCTTGTAGTGCAGTGGGCAGATTTTTAGGAAGGAAGGGATGGAATGAGCTAGAGAGGTCATTTGAGCTACCTGGTAATGGTGTTACCCAAGGCACACACACCTGACTGGATGCAAATCCCACTAAGTTTCCAGTGTCCTCTAAACTACCAACCCAAAGTGATTACCCAACCCTGGGAGTCTAAGAAGTTCAAGAACTCTGAAAAAGAAAGGGGTAATCCCCAGTGCCTACTCAAAACGAAATGCCAATTTGGTCAGTACAGAAAAGCAAATGGAACCTGGAGACTGCAGTTGTAGAGCAGCAGCATCTTCCATCACTGGGGCTAGAATTATCACTGGGTTCCTGATGTTGAGATGCGAATGTGGGAACAGACCTCCCCAGCACACTTTCCTCCCTTTCTGTCCACTCAGATCATGAGAAATAGTTTGGCTTCACCAGTCAGTGACAGCCTCGGGATGGACTAAGTCCTTTACAATCTGCTACTTAGCTGTGTGATCTTGGACAAGTTACTTAACGCATCTTAGCCTCCATCTCCTCAACTGAAAAATGGTGTTAATAAAAGGGCCTATCACTGCCAGGCATGGTGGCTCACACCTGTGATCCCAGCACTTTGGAAGGCCAAGGCAGATGGATCACTTGAAGTCAGGAGTTTGAGACCAGCCTGGCCAACAGGGTGAAACCTTGTCTCTACTAAAAATACAAAAGTAGAGTCCTGTCTCTACTAAAAATACAAAAATTAGCCGAGCACGGTGGCTTATGCCTGTAATCCTAGCTACTCGGGAGGCTGAGGCATGAGAATCCCTTGAACCCAGGAGGTGGAGGCTGCAGTGAGCTGAGATTATGCCACTGCACTCCAGCCTGGAGGACAGAGTGAGACTCTGTTTCAAGAAAAAGGGTGGCAGGGCGGGGGTCTATCACTTAGGGTTAATAAGAGAATTCAGTTAAGCCATATGGAGCACTTAGCAGAGTTTCAGGCATACTGTCGGTGACCAAAAAAAAAGAAAAAGAAATACACAAAAACCAGTTATTATTGTGCTGCTGAAAAGTGGGGCAGGCACAGCAGCACTACAGATGTGATAGTAACTGCCTGGGCAACCTAAGCCATCCCTCAGGGCCCAAAACAGGGAGAGGGGTGGGAAGGAACAGTGTATCCAGATCCCCAGTGATCATGGGTCACTATCAAGAGGAGCCAGCCTCTTCATTTACTGCTGGCTGTATACCCATGGCCTGCCCTGGAAAGCCACGTGGTTCACCCTGGGCCAAAGTGTTCCAGCATACTGGATGCCTTATGATTGTAGTAATTCCTATGTAACTTTAAATGTATACAATGATTCATTCATTTATTGATCAGTAACCACTTACTAATCACCTACTGTGTGCCAGCCACTAGAACCTGGGGTTACAGCAACAAATAAGACACACAGTGGCCGGGCGCAGTGGCTCACACCTGTAATCCCAGCACTTTGGGAAGTCAAGGTAGGTGGATCAGTTGAGCCCAGGACTTTGAGACCAACCTGGGCAACATAGTGAAACCCCATCTCTACAAAAAAAACACAAAAATTACCCGGGCGTGGTGGTGCACACCTGTAGTTCCAGCTACTTGGGAAGCTGAGGTGGGAAGATGCCTTGAGCCGGGGAGGTTGAGGCTGCAGTGAGCTGAGATGGTGCCACTGCACCCAGCCTGAACAACAGAGAGAGACCGTCTAAAAAAAAAAGTCACCACAGCATTCCCGCTCTCATGGAGCTTATATTCTAAAGGGGTTTTGCCACATGATGCTTGTATCCTTAATTTCTTGTCATTTAACCTTTTGATGCCTCAGTTTCCTAACCTACGACATGGAGATAGTAATAACAGCCACCTCAGAAAGTTGTCATGAGTTTTGAATGTGTTACTATCATAAAGCACTTAGGACAGTGCAAAGCGTGGAGTAAGCACTGTGTAAATGCTGACTGTCATTATTCAGAGGAAGGCTGAATGAGAAACAGGTTTGGCGAAGAAGATCAAGAGTCTCCTTTGGGTGCTTGTTAATGCTGAGGTATCAGCTGAATATCCAATTTAGGATTATTGATCAGGAGTTCAGATATGTCTGGAGATCAAGGGACAGGTCTGAGTTGGAGGTATAAATGTAAGGGTAATTGGCATATTGTTGGTATTTAAAGTCCTGAAATTAATTGAGAACAGGCTCAGGGATCACACCTGTAATCCCAGCATTTGGGAGGCCAAGATGGGAGGATTGCTTCAGGCCAGGAATTTGAGAGCAGCCTGGGCAACATAGCAAGACCCCACCTCTACAAAGAAAAACTTTAAGAAAAATCAGCCAGGCACAGTGGTGTGCATTTGTAGTCCCAGCTACCTGGGAGGCTGAAGCAAGAGAATTGCTTGAGCACAGGAGGTTTTTTGTTTTTTGTTTTGTGTGCGTGTGTTTTGTTTTTTTGTTTTTGTTTTTGTTTTTGTTTAGACAAACTCTCCAACTTTCTCCCGGGCTGGAGTGCAGTGGCACGATCTCGGCTCACTGAAACGTCCACCTCCCAGCTTCAAGTGATACTCCTGCCTCAGCCTCCCAAGTAGCTGGGATTACAGGCATGTACCACCACACCCGTCTAAGTGTTGTATTTTCAGCAGAGACAGGGTTTCACCATGTTAGCCAAGCTGGTCTTGAACTCCTTACCTCAGGTGATCTGCCCGCCTTGGCCTCCCAAAGCCCTGGGATTACAGGCGTGAGCCACTGTGCCTGCCCGAGCCCAGGAGTTTGAGGCTGCAATGAGCTATGATTATGACGCTACACTCCAGCACGAGCAACAAAGCAAGACCTTATTTTTTTTTTAAAAGCAAGTTAATTGAGATCACCAAGGGAGTGGAGACAGAGAAGAGAAACATCCCAAAGACTGAGACCTGGGGCACCCCAAAGTTTAAGACTTGGGGCTTTGAGGAGGAATAAGCAAAGGAGACTGAGAAGAGGCAGCGAGAGAGACAGGAGGAAAACCTCAAGAGTATGGGGCTCTGGAAGCTGAGTGAAGAAAAGCTTTGCAAGAAAGAGGGGAGTCAACTGTCAAATGCTCCTGAAGGCAAAGTGAGACAAGAGCTGAGAGTGGTCATTCGGTGTGGCCACAGGAGGGTCACTGGTAACCTTGGAGCAGTTCTGGTGAACAGGTAGAGGCAAACGCTGTGCTGGAGAATATTTAAGAGAGAATGGGAGGACTTGATGAGCATAGTATAGACATCTCTTTTGAGATGTAAAGGAAAACAAAGAAATGAGAGGTAGAAAGGAATATGAGGTCAAGGAAGTTTTCTTATTTGTTTATTTTCACTTCTGTAAGATGGGCTTTATTTCACAATATTTGTAGTGATATGCACATGTATTTGAAGTGTTCCTTTATGGGACATTTAAACAAGGTAGTTTTATCATGGAAAAGTATAGAGCTCTAGGCCGGGCGCGGTGGCTCAAGCCTGTAATCCCAGCACTTTGGGAGGCCGAGGCGGGTGGATCACGAGGTCAGGAAATCGAGACTATCCTGGCTAACATGGTGAAACCCCGTCTCTACTAAAAATACAAAAAACTAGCCGGGCGTGGTGGCGGGCGCCTGTAGTCCCAGCTACTTGGGAGGCTGAGGCGGGAGAATGGCGTGAACCCGGGAGGCGGAGCTTGCAGTGAGCCGAGATCAGACACTGCACTCCAGCCTGGGAGACACAGCGAGACTCCATCTCAAAAAAAAAAAAAAAAAAAAAAAAAAAAAAAAAAAAAAAAAAAAAAAAAAAAAAGGAAAAGTATAGAGCTCTAGTAGAAAATGTCATGTTCTAGGTCACACCATTGCATGAGTTTGGAAGCCATGAAGTAGGGAAATTAATTCAAGGGCCCAAAAAGTTAGGCCATTGGTGTTTAATAGTTGATGTTACAGAATCATTGCAGAGCCTTGTACCTGAACATACACCTTAGTTTGATGTGACATATACCACAGTACGTTGTATCTGAAAGAGAAGAGGAAAACCGGTAACTCAGAAGGAATAGAAGCAAAATGAAAAGCTCTTACTTGAAGGATGATGGGAAAGGACTTTATGAAACTCTTGACCTCTCACTGATATAAAACAGAGTGGTCTCTACAAAGGTGGTAAACATAACATAACACGCACCCCCATGTGCAAAATGTAGAGCTTCCCTGATGAGGTGGGGTGGGATTCTCACAAGTAAGACAAGCAACAAAAGCCTGAAACTACTTGTGGTGAGGAAGCAAGGATGTTCTCAAAGATCTGGAATTTCCGTAGGAACAGAGAAGGAGGCCAGCATGTGGGGAAAACTCCCACCTAAAAGGGTGACCATGAAACGAGGAGCTGAGAAGGAAAAATCCAGCTGGGCACAGTGACTCACAGCTGTCATCCTAGCACTTTAGGAGGCCAGGAAAGGAAGATCAGTTGAGCCCAGGAATTTGGAACCAGCCCTGGCAACAGAGCAAGACCCCATCTCTACTAAATAAATAAATAAATAAATAAATAAATAAATAAATAAAATATAATTTAGCCAGGGATGGTGGTGCATGCCTCTAGTCCCAGCTACTCAGGAGGCTGAGGTAGGAGGATCGCTTAAGCCTGAGAGGTCAAGGCTGCAGTGAGCTGTGGTTGTGCCACTGTGCTCCAGCCTGGGCAACAGAGTGAGACCCAGTATCCACAAAAAAAAAAACAAAAACAAAAAAAATTATTTAGCCGGTGTGGTGGTGTGCACCTATAGCCTCAACTACTCAGGAGGCTGAGGTGGGAGGACAGCTTGAGCCCAGGAGTTCAAGACCACCCTGGGCAACATAGTGAGACCCTGTCTCTATAAAAAATAAAAAACTAGCCAGGTATGATGGTGCACACCTGTAAAAAAAAAAAAAAAAAAAAAAAAAAAAGAAGAAGAAGAAAAACCCATAATCTAATCTCAGCCTTTTATTGAAGAAGCTGAGTCTTTAAAAATTATCAAGTCCTAAAAAGGGAATGTTAACACAGTATGTTCTATAGGATGGTTATAAGCCCACGTGAATGTCCAGTATTGTTTACTAGAGAAAATGCTATCTAGTGATTGAACTGAAGTAGTGGGAGAGTTTTTTGCTAAGATTTTGCCCAATAAGCAAAGTTCCAAACTGATTCATTTTGCCCTGCAAGCCAGTCAGTCTGCTCACACTGGTTCATTAGACACTCAGAATTCCTTCAGTTTCTGCCTGTTCAGATAGTTTTGATTGGAAAGTAGTGCTTGATCCATGTGTTGAGCAAGAGATGTCTGTAATAGAACTAAACTCCTCGTGCATACACCAACTTACTATCTGTCAGCATAAATACCCAAGATGACACATCCACTTGCCTTTATTATGAAGAAAGTAGGTCTTGCTCTTAGACTAAAGAAATATTGGGGAAAGATTCATGCCTGTAATCCCAGCACTTTGGGAGGCCAAGATGGAAGGATCGCTTGAGCCCAGGAGTTCAAGACCAGCGTTGGCAACATGGTGAGACCCCATCTCTATCAAAAATACAAAAATTAGCTGGGTGTGGGGGTGTGTGACTGTAGTCCCAGCTACCTGGGAGGCTGAGGTGGGAGAATAGTTTGAGCTGAGGAGGCAGAGGCTGCAGTGGGCTATGATCACACCACTGCTTCAGCCTGGATGACAGAGCAAGGCCTTACCTCAAAAGAAAACCAAAAAATCCCTTAAGAAATATTGGGAAAAGGCTGGGCACAGTGGCTCACACCTGTAATCCCAACAGTTTGGGAGGCCAAGATGGGTGGATCACCTGAGGTCAGGAGTTCGAGACCAGCCTGACCAATATGATGAAACCCCATCTCTACTGAAAATACAAAAATCAGCCAGGTGTGGTGGTGGGCGCCTGTAATCCCAGCTACTTGGAAGGCTGAGACAGGAGAATCACTTGAAACTGGGAGGCGGAGGTTGCAGTGAACTGAGATCGTGTCACTGCACTCCAGCCTGGGCGACAGAGAGAGATTCCATCTCAAAAATAATAATCAATAAAAATAAGTAATAAAATAAGAAATATTGGGGCAATATTTTAACTAAAGATAAAGGACAGAAGTACCTGTTCCCCTAGCCCATTTGTATCTTGTATTTCAATCACCTACTCCCTGTGCCTGCTTCTGGTCCCAACCCAAGTTACAGAAGCCAAGCTCTAGTCCTAGAATCTTCCTGCTGCCTGATTCCCACCAAAATGGAATCCCCCTACCCCCAGTTTGTGCTTGCTGCAATTGGAGAAATAACCTCTCAAATTTGTGCTGACCAATAGGCAGTGGACATTTCTGAGACACTAAAAGCCTGACACAAATAAAAAAACATCAGCTAGGCGCAGTGGCTCACATCTGTAATCCCAATACTTTTGAGGCTGAGGCAGGAGGATTACCTAAGGCCAGGAGTTTGAGACCTGCCTAGGCAACATAAGGAGTCGTTATTCATTAAAAAGAAAAAGTTAACAGAAGACAAAGCAGCTGGGATCAAGGACCTAAGCTGCCCACGGCACCTCATCCTCAGAGCCTCTGCTGCCTTTCCTGACTGACTGGGGGAACTTAACTGCGATAAAATAAAGAATAAAGATTTGGCCCTTGTCCCTGGTTCTTGGCACACAGCTCCTAAAACCCTTGGAATCTTTGGAGTGATAAGTGTCTTTTTTTTGTTTTGAGATGGGGTCTCCCTGTGTTGCCCAGGCTGGCCTCAAACTTCTGGGCTCAAGGCATCCTCCCATCTCAGCCTCCCCAGTAGCCAGGACCACAGTAGCAAGTGTCTTTTGTATGCTAGTGAGGTGACTGGTGGTGGGGGCTCTTAGATAGCTTTGGATTGAGGGCTCGTCTCCAGAAAGACCTAAGCATGGTTAGAGTTGTGGCACTTTCAGCCCCACTTCCTGAACTCCAGAGAGGAGACAGGGGCTAGAGATACAGTTTTATCACCAGCGACCAACAATTTAGTCAATCTTGCCTGTGTAATGGAATCTCCATAAGAAACCCCTAAACAACGGGGTTCAGAGAGCTTTGGGAGTGGTGGACACATCCAGGTGTTGGAGGGCGGTGCCACCTGAGAGCACAGAAGCTCTACACCCAATTCCCCTATATCTTGCCCTATTCATCTCTTCTATCTGGTTGTTGCTGAGTTGTATCCTTTATAACAAATCAGTAATTGTAAATAAAGGGCTCTCCTGAGCTGCTGAACCATCAAACCTGAGAAGGGGGTCATGGGAACTTTCAGGAGTATAGGACTTGTGATTGGCTTCCGAAGTGAGGACAGCCTTGTGGTACTGAGCCCATAACTTGTGGAATCTGATGCTAACTCCAGGTAGATAGTGTCAGAATTGAATTGAATTGTTGGACACTGAACTGGTGCCCTTATAAACTTTATAAAATTAATCAGGCAGCTGGGCACAGTGGTTCTTGCCTGTAATCCCAGCACTTTGGGAGGCCAAGGCGGGTGGATCATCTGAGGTCGGGAGTTCGAGAATAGCCTGGCCAACATGGTGAAACCCCATCCCTACTAAAAATACAAAAAGCTGGCTGGGCATGGTGGTGGGCACCTGTAATCCCAGCTACTCAGGAGGCTGAGGCAGAAGAACTGCTTGAACTCAGGAGGCAGAGGTTGCAGTGAGCCGAGATCATGCCATTGCACTCCAGCCTGGGCAACAAGAATGAAACTCCATCTCAAAAAAAAAAAAAAAAAAAAAAATCAGAGAAGACAGCATGAAGAGAAAGGAAAACAAACCCAGTTTGCTACACGCTCAGCGTTCATCACCAGGTCAACTGCTCTCTGAGCTGCTTCCTCAGGGTCGTTTGGTGCCTATTGTCCTAAAATCCCATAGACCCTGTCACAGGATTATTGATCACCTTAACTGCTCTATAGGTAACAACTTGAACATTATGAAATGTTAAGTTTTCCTTTCGAGAGATCCCTTCAGGTCCTGCACGCTGGTGAAACTGACTCAGGGGTCTGAAGGACCCCACAAGAAGCTGACTCACTAAAGAATGCTATTTCCACATTCTGATGACTTCATCCACCTTACCTCGGCCAGTCAATGACCCCAGTATTCCAATCCCTCACCTCTGTGATCCCCTTAGGAAAAACCCAGCACAGAAATTCTCAGGAGATGGATTTGAGGGTCTCCTCCCCTCTCCTCGTTCAGTGCCCTATGATCATTAAACTCTTTCTCTGCTGCAAACCTCAGCGTAATGGGTCTATTACTGCACAGCAGGCATACAAGCCTATTGATCTATAACACAGTGTTAGAAAGGTGAATAAAAACAACTGAGGGCAGGAGCAAGCAGAGATGCCATCAGGAGCCATGTGTGGGCTAACATATTGCTCATGTCCAAAAAGCAGTCTTTTGGTTCAAAAGCAACTCTCCTATGTAAGAGACAGATGTTGATGATTTTTGCTTCTACTTTAAGCACATAATAGGGAAGCCAAACTTATATGTTCTGGAGGGGACAGCAATTAGGCAAATAAATTTTAAGGCAAGATATAATCACTGAGCAAGCAGGCCAAGGACTAGTGCAAAATAATGATGGCCTTGCAGATATTTTTCTTTTTCTTTTCTGAGATAGGGTCTCACTCTGTCACCCAGACTGGAGTGCAAATCATGGCTCACTGCAGCTTCTGCCTCCCAGGTTTGAGGGATTCTTCTGCCTCGGCCTCCCGAGTAGCTGGGATTACAGGCACCTGCCACCACACCCGGCTAATTTTTGTATTTTTAGTAGAGACGGGGTTTCACAATGTTGGTTAGGCTGGTCTCAAACTCCTGATCTCAGGTGATCTACCCGCCTCAGCCTCCCAAAGTGCTTCGTGAACCACCATCACTGGCCAGATCTGAGGGGAGGAGGAAATGAGGTCATGTGTCTAAAACTCAACACAGGTCAGGTGTGGTGGCTCATGCCTGTAATCCCAGCACTTTGGGAGGCTGAGGTGGGTAGATCACCTGAGGTCAGGAGTTTGAGACCAGCCTGGCCAACAGGGTAAAACCCTGCCTCTACTAAAAATACAAAAATTAGCCAGGCATGGTGGTGCATGCCTGTAATCCCAGCTACTCAGGAGGCTCAGGCAGGAGAATCACTTGAACCCAGCAGGCGAAGGCTGCAGTGAGCCAAGATCACACCACTGCACTCCAGCCTGGGTGACAAGAGCAAAACTCCATCTCAAAAAAAATAAAAAAAGAAAAAGAAAACTCAACACAATGCCTGGAATACAACCAATTTGTCCACAGTCATTACAGATTGAGGCCATGAAAGCCCAGGTTTGTTGACAACATTCAGTCTTTTCATTTTGCAGCCTGAAAATTTGTTCTTTTGGATGAAACCCTGTGTCTAGAATCTAGCAAACAGGGCAGGAGATGCTTCAGGATAATGAGATGCTGCTGGGGAAATAGAAAATTATAAAATTCCAACCCACTACTTAGAAATGCAAATACATTTTATTTATTCATGGTCACTCATGTCTTTATTGGAGCTGGAACATCTAACACATTCAAACAACACATGATTAGTCTCCATAATAGGAACAAAACAAGCTCCCAGTGAACTAATCAGCTAATCACGTTGCAGAGGCCGTTCAGTGCTTTTCCACCACAAATGTAGCGTTCAATGGGTCCCCTGATGCCTTATGTTCATCCGCACATGGGCCTCACCTGTCCCAGCACCTGCTGGTGTCAGATCCTCCATCACCACAGCCTGACACCCTCCAGGTACTGGGCTCAGCTCCCTTGGGGGACCAGACCTTATTCTAGACTGTGAGAGATCATGGTGAGACTGAAGAGTGTTGGCTGGCTTGTTTATTTGATTTTAAAAAGAAAAAAAAAATCACTGTTAAAGAACAAAGGGTGAAAAGCAAACCCCCAGGGCTTGGACTTGTTCCTAACTCCGTGATTTTACATACATATTTTTTAATGCTTAGTCAATATGGAAAATTGCACTCTTTCTTAGCAACCAAATTTATAGAGAAAATCAGATCTGAACAACCCATGAAAACAAGCAGGGCTCCAAAGGGGGGATTCAGTCCAGAGAAGGGTCTAGGACCATCAAGCTTAGGACTGACTCCCCTCTAAGCCTACGTTTGATTCCTAATGATAATCATCGTTAACATGAAATGAGCACTTTGTGGCAGAGGTACTATGCAAAATGTTTTACATTCATGATCTCATTTATTCCTCACAATAACCCCAGAAGCAGATAAACAGAGGCACAAAAAGGTAAGTACATTGGTCAAGGTTACTCAGCCAGTTGTAAGTGATAGATGCAGAATCCAAACTCCAGACCCCAGGGTTTTGGGTACTAGGGTACTATGCACACTGACCCGAGAGCACAGTTCCTTGTGCCCCAACCATCCAAATAGCGGAGTTTATGGGAAAAATATGTAACTCTGAGCTAAATAATCTGAACAGTGAACTTCATTTTTTCCCTTCACTGAGAGACACAGTCCTAGATCATGGGAGCTGAAGGGTAGCAGAATATGTCACCCTAAAATATGCCACTTCATCATAAAGATGATTTTGAGCTCAAGATGACTGAGAAGAGGCAGATAAAAGAAAAGCTCTCTGACTGGGCATGATGACTCACACCTGTAATCCCAGCACTTTGGGAGACCAAGGCAGGCTGATCACTTGAGGTCAGGAGTTCAAGACCAGCCTGGCCAACATGGCGAAACCTGGTCTCTACTGAAAAAAAAAAAAAAAATACAAAACTTAGCCGGACGTGGTGGTGCACGCATGTAGTCCCAGATGCTGGGGAGGCTGAGGCACGAGAATCACGTAACCCCAGCAGCAGAGGTTGCAGTGAGCTGAGATCACACCACTGCACATCAGCCTGGGTGACAGAGTAAGATTCTGCCTCAAAAAAAAAGAAAAAGATCAAAAAAGCTCTCTGCTCTCCCTCTATTCGCCTAAAAGCAGGATAAAAGTTTGTTAAGATATCCTCCCTCTCCTCTCTACTGCAAAGGACAGAAATTAATCACTGGAAACAATGCTAGACCCTCAGCCCGCAGGGCACCAGAGGAATCAACATAGTAAACCTCACTAGCCCTTATCCTGCAATAGTTTTTCCCATGTATTTGCCTGTGCACATTTTACTAGAAGCTCAAAATCCTTTTCCTTTGTCTTGTCACTTTCCAAAACTTTATTTTCTTTTTGTTAAGATGCTCTATAACCCCACATTGTAACCACCCCTTGGAGTTACTCATCACTGGGTTCTCCCGCAGGTATGTGCAATGCCTGCATTAATAAACTTCTGTTTGTTTCTGTCTTGTTCATCTGCCTTTTGTCGGTCTAATTTACAGGGCCCCAGCTGGAAAACCTAAGATGGGTAGAGGAAAGAGATTTTTTTCCTCTTCCCTAAGAAGTAAAGACCCCTGTTTTGTTCTGTTATTTTTACAAAATTGATGAACCATCATTGTTTTACTGATTGTAAAATAAAATATGTGCTTGTTATAAAATATGCAAATATATACAACTACAGAAAGTGAAAATCCACCACACACACACAGACACATATAATCTCATTTTCCACAGATGCCAGAGATAATTGCTTTTACTAGCTTTCTCTAAACATATATATGTCTTAAGAATAAATGTGGTGGGCACAGTGGCTCAAGCCTGTAATCCCAGCACTTTGGGAGGCCGAGGCGGGTGGATCACAAGGTCAGGAGATTGAGACCATCCTGGCTAACACGGTGAGACCCCGTCTCTACTAAAAATACAGAAAATTAGCCGGGCATGTTGGCGGGTACCTGTAGTCCCAGCTACTCGGGAGGCTGAGGCAGGAGACTGGTGTGAACCCAGGAGGCGGAGCTTGCAGCGAGCTGAGATGGCACCACTGCACTCCAGCCTGGACTCCGTCTCAAAAAAAAAAAAAAAAAAAAAAGGAACAAATGCAGCAGACTTCTATTTCTATAGTCACAGCAAACTAGCTTGTATTAGACCAACGCTTGCACTGAACAACTAGAAATACTGATTTCATGAAAACAAAAGTAAAAAACTATTTGAGCAACAAATTGTCCATACAGAAAAAATTCCAAATTAGATAAATAGCTATTTGTCGTTACAGTGGGTGAAGCTTAAATCTCCTTGTATTGTGGCTGTTCTCAGAGACCCACTTCCAAAGTATACAGTGCAGAAAGGAGAAAACATAACTTCACTGGAGAAATCTGGCAGACACTGCTTTAACTATGTCAAAGTCAAAATAAAATGTAAGACAAATCTCTAAAATTAACTTTTTATTTTGGGAAGCAAGAATTGCAGTTCAGGGCATACACATAGACTGGATGGTTTCTGGTTTGCCTGCAGAACAAAGAAAAGATTGGGGGCTTTATTAAAAAGATAAATGTTGGCCGGGCATGGTGGCTCATGCTTGTAATCCCAGCACTTTGGGATTACCTGAGGTCAGGAGTGTGAGACCAGCCTGGCCAACATGGTGAAACCCCGTCTCTACTAAAAATACAAAAATTAGCCAGGTGTAGTGGCAGGTGCCTGTAATTCCAGCTACTTGGGAGGTTGAGGTGGGAGAATCGCTTGAACCCGGGAGGTGGAGGTTCTAGTGAGCTGAGAACGCGCCATTGCACTCCAGCCTGGGCAACAAGAATGAAACTCCGTCTCAAAAAAAAAAAAAAAATATATATATATATATATATATATATATATAAATGTTATGGACTGCTTTGAAAGAAAGCTCACTGGCATTAGAGACGCTCTGGGTAGCTGGCAAGCACTAGAGAGTGACATCGTGGGTAAAACTAGTCTTATAGTCACAGCAGGTCATTTCAGCAGCTGCTAGGTAAAATTGGTCTTCAGGTTACAGGCAGTTTTAGCAGCTGGACTTTCAGATAATTCAATTCTTGGAGCAATGCTATGTGCCTCCAGTGCTTTTTCCCACAGCCCCTCAACTCTGATTTAGTTGTGTATGACAAGAATGACCCAACTTGTGTAATCAGCTTTCACAACTAAGTGATCAAAGTTGAAACCATTAGTAAAAACTCATGTTTACATCATGTACTCCCTGATATGATGCAATCCGTAGAGCACTTAGCATCTCTGTCATTTCTCTCCCAAACTCGTGATCCTGTCTAATCTTGAGAAAACATCGGGCAAGTCCAAACTGAGAGACATTCTACAAAATACCTAACCAGTACTTCTCAAAACTCTCAAGGTCATAAACAGCAAAACAAAACAAAAAGACTGATAACAACTGTTATAGATCATAAGATACTAAGGAGATATGGCAGATAAACATAACGTGATACCCTGGATTCTACATTGGAACAGAAAAAGGACATCATGAAAAGCCTGGTGAAATCTGAAAGAAGTCTACAGTTCAGCTAATAGCACCGTATCAATGTTAACTTCAGTTTCCTAAATGTAACACAGCTAGCGAGGCAAGATGTTAACCATCTGGGACAACTGGTTGAAGGATGTATGGGAACTCTATCCTATTTTGCAACTTTTATTTCAAAATAAAAAGTTTATTTACTTGTGTTTTTTGCTTGTTTGCAGATAACAGGTATCTAAAAAACCAAAATCTCTGAGAAAAAGGAGGTGCATTGAAGTGAGGCTGGCATGATGCCTGGCTCCCCATTGAATCATTAGCCAATTCATAAGCACCATGGGGCTAAGCTAAGAGGCTCAGAAGCACTCCCCTTGGGGTCTTAGCTGATGCATATGTAGCTTTGAGCCTGGCAGCTTGAAAGCTGAGCAGTATTCTCAGCAGTCTCGCGCATCACTAACAAGACAAAACTTGAAGTTCAGTTTTTACAGTAGAGGAATAAAGACCCCAGAGCTCCAATTAGGATCCCAGAAGACCTACACCCTAGGAATAAAGGTAAAATGAAAATAACCTGATCCTTCTAAAGACTAAAATTTGATTTCAAACCAAATCAGGCTCAGACTGGATTAGGGTAATCTGTATTTATTCAAACTGCTTGCCAGAATCAAAAATAATCCTCTCTGGAAAAAAGTAACATCGTAAGAGCCTCAAATTATCTCCATCATGTTGTATACACAATGCCCAGCAATCAGTAAAAAACTTAGGTAACACAGGGGACATGGTGAAAAGGTCAGACATACATGTAAGTGGGATTTCAGAAGGAGAGAAAAAGAATGGGAAAGGGGCAATGTGTGAAGACCCTACTGCCAAGTGATAGAAGATCTCAAGTTACAGACCCAAGAAACCCCATGAATGTCAACCAGAATGCATACTAAAAAATCTGACACAACTAGCCATACTAAAACTGCAGAAAATAAAAGACAAAGCCTCATAAAAGTGACCACAGCATAAAAGGACACATCATTTTCAAAAGAAGAATAATTAACTAACAGTTATTCAGCAGAAAGTTTGGAAGCCTAGAGAATAATCCAACGGAATATTTGTGGAGCTTGTGGTGGCTCAGAAAACGATTCCCCAAAATATGGGAAAATTGAAAAGCCTCAGAAATAAGCCTCAGAAACAAGGGCTGTTTTTGACCTCCCCCTCACCCCCCTGCCCCAACATTCCTGTCTCTCCCATCCTCTTCCCCAAAGCACTGTCTCTGGAATGTCCTTATCCAACTAAGAAAGCTCCTTTCCAAATGAAATACAATTAAGGCCCCCTCCCTAGGAATCTCATTAATCAGGAAAGATTAACCACAGGCGAAGAGAAGAGGCTGGAAGTCAATACCATGGCCAGAAAAACTTTTCATCAATTCTTTTTTGTTGTTGTTTATTTGAGACAGTTTCACTCTTGTTGCCCAGGCTGGAGTGCAATGGTATGACGTCGGCTCACTGCAACCTCTACCTCCCAGGCTCAAGGGATTCTCAGGCCTCAGCCTCCCGAGTAGCTGGGATTACAGGTGCTTGCCACCACTCCTGGCTAATTTTTGTAGTTTTTAGTAGAGACAGGATTTCACCATGTTGGCCAGGCTGGTCTCGAACTCCTGACTCAGGTAATTCACATGCCTCGGCCTCCCAAAGTGTTGGAATTACAGGTGCGAGCCACTGTGCCCACCCAGCCTTCATCAATTCTTCTCATAGCAACTCTGAGACATTAGTTAGGAGACTTTATTTGCATAGTAGGACAACCTGTGTTCCTGTGCAGTCTGCCCTTCACCTTCCAGTCATGTCCCAACCAGTTTCCAAAGAGAATCACTTACAAAATAATATCTGCCTCCCTGCTCCATATGTCTCTCCCCTAAGAAGAGAGTATTTAGGCCTGTCCCCTCTTCACATCTTACATTTTGTGTATGGCTTCCATGTTTGTACATGCTACAAAAATTTTGTACACCTTCTTTCCCTATTAACCTGCTAGTTCATTTTCAGTGAACCTCTGGAGGACACAGAAGTTTTCCTTGGCTCCTACAAGCTCAAGCAAAACAACAGCCAACCTAGAATTCTATTCTCAATTAAAAGTTCTTTCAGAAATGAAAGTGAAATGAGGCCAGGCATGGTAGCTCACACCTGTAATTTCAGCACTTTGGGAGGCCGAGGCAGGTGGATCACTTGAGGCCAGGAGTTTGAGACCAGCCTGGCCAACATGGTGAAAGCCTATCTCTACTAAAAATACAAAAATTAGCTGGGCATGGTGGTGCGTGCCTGTAATCCCAGCTACTCGGGAGGCTGAGGCATAAGAATTGCTTGAGCCTGACAGATAGAGGTTGTGGTGAGCCAAGATCACACCACTGCACTCCAACCTGGGCAACAGAGCTAGACTCTGTCTCAAAAAAAAAGAAATGCAGATATTTCAGACAAGCAAAAATTGAGAGAACTTATTTCTAGTAGATGGGAATAAAAGAAATACTGAGCTGGGTGCAGTGGCTTATTATGCCTGTAATCCCAGCACTTTGGGAGGCCAGGTGGGTGAATCACTTGAGGTCAGGAGTTTGAGACCAGCCTGGCCAACATGTTGAAACCCTAGCTCTACTAAACATACGAAAAAAAAAAATTAGCTGGGTGTGGTGGTTCATGCCTGTAATCCCAGCTACTCGGGAGGCTGAGGCACGAGAATTCCTTGAACCTGGGAGGCAGAGGTTGCAGTGAGCCAAGATTACACCACTGTACTCCAGTTTGGGCAAAAGGGGGAGACCCTGTCTCAAATAAAGATAATAATAAAATAATTAAAGAAATACTAAAGGAGGCTCTTCAACAGAAGATAAATTATTGAACACAAAGGCACAAGAATCCAAGAAAGAATGACAAACAGCAGAAAGGTAAGTATATGATTAAATGTAAATGGACACTGACTGTATAAAATAATAATAATGTTTCTTGGTGTTCAAATTATATGTAGAATTAAAATGCAGGATAGAGAGAAGTAATTCTAGAATGGTGCAGAAAGGACTTCCAAAAATTCAGTTTTCCATGAAAGCCGTAAGGACATTGGCAACAAAGGACAAAAAAAAAATCAACTTTAGTAGGCTTTGGAAATTAACCACCAGATTTCAACAACAAAGGAGCTTCTAGTCAAGAAGCAAAGTTGCGTCTCAAAAAGAAGAGTGAGTTTTGTGCATTTTAGCCTTTTCTGTTTCCATACCCTCTCCCAGATCCACGGTAGCCTTGAAAACTAGAAGCCTCTCAGAGAATCACAACGTACTGGAGCAGAAACCCACAGGCTGAAACCTCGGTGGGAGCCAGAGCTGACGTAGGGAAACCTAACCGGTAACTGACGAATTGCTGGAAGCTCAGTGTGGACAAGTCTGATAAATAAAATACCAGGAGGCCCTAGGCATCAGAAGACCTCCACATTTTTTTTTTTTTTTGAGTGTCTGAAATCATTTATTTATGTACTGTGTGATATATTTTTTAATTTTTTAAACTTTCAGGTTCAAGGGTACATGTGCAGGTTTGTTATATTGGTAAACTCATGTCACAGGAGTTTGTTGTGCAGATTATTTCATCACCCAGGTACTAAGCCTAGTACCCAATAATTCTTTTCTCTGATTCTCTCCCTCCTCCCGTCCTACACCCTCAGGTAGGCCCAAGTGTCTGCCGTTCCCTTCTTTACGTCCATGTGTTCTCATCATTCAGCTTCCACTTCTAAGTGAGAACATTCAGTATTTGGTTTTTTGTTCCCGTGTTAGTTTGCTAAGGCTAATGGCTTCCAGCTCTACCCATGTTCCCCCAAAGACACCATCTCATTCTTTTTTTATGGCTGTATAATATTCCATGGTGCATCTGTACCACATTTTCTTTATCCAATCTGTCATTGATGGAGCCCCCGTGTTTTTGTGAGATTTACCTCGCAGTTCTCACAGTGAATTTCTGAGAAAAATCTCCTTGTGCTTTGGGAGGGGGAGGAGGAGAGAAATTTGGAAGAGAATTTGTTGCCATTAGAACTGTCTTGCAAGAAATATTAACATAACTTCTTCAAAGAGAACAAAAATAATGCAGGTCAGAAACTCAGATTCATATAAAGAAAAGAAGAGGACCAGAGAATGAATAAGTGGAGGTAAAAGAAGAATTTTCATTTTTCTTAATCTTAATTGATCTAACAGATAACCGTTTGTTCAAAATAACAACAATGTATTCAGTTATGTATGATTACGATTGTGTGTGTGTGTGTGTGTGCGCGTGCGCGTATGCTTATGTATGCAATGAAATGAATAAGAACAATGACACAAGGAACAGGAGAGACAAATTAGAAATGTTTTATTATGAGGTATTTGCACAACCCTTGAAAAAATGCAGTGTTTTTTGAAAGAGGACTATATTTAATTGTAAATGTATATTGCAAACTCTAGGGCAACCATTTAAAAAAAGTTTAAAAAGTGACCAGCTGGTTGGATAAGGAAAATGTGGTACAGATATCCTGTGGAATATTATGTAGCCATAAAAAAGAGAATGAGATGGTGTCTTTTTGGTAGAGATGGGGTTTCACCATGTTGGCCAGACTGGTCTTGAACTCCTGAGCTCAGGCCGTTCATGCCTGTAATCCCAGCACTTCAGGAGGCCGAGGTAGGCAGATCACTTGAGGTCAGGAGTTTGAGACCACTCTGGCCAACATGGTGAAACCCTGTCTCTACTAAAAATTCAAAATTAGCTAGTCGTGATGGTGCGCACCTGTAATCCCAGCCACTCAGGAAGCTGAGGCAAGAGAATCCCTTGAGCCCAGGAGGCAGAGGTTGCAGTGAGCTGAGATCACACCACTGCACTCCAGCCTGGATGACAGAGTGAGACCGTCTCAAAAAAAAAAAAAAAAGAAAAAAGTAAAAAAGAAGTATAACTGATATACCAAGAAAGGACAGAAAACAGAATCATACAAAATGCCTATTTAAAACCACAAAAGGCAGAAAAAGAGTGAAAGGCAAAATTAGGAATGAAGAACAACAAATAGAAAACAGCAATGAATATAGTAGATAATAATCAATTATATAAATAATCAGTTTGAAAGTCAATGGTATAGCTGGTCACAGTGGTACATGAGGCAAAAACTGATAGAACCACAAGGAGAAATACATAAATCCACTATTATAGTTAGGGACTCCAATCTCCCTTTTCATAATGGGGCAGATCCAGCAGCCAAAGAAGCAGTAGGGACTTAGGTAAACTCAACACCACCAGCAATCAATGGGATATGATGGCTACTTATAGACAACTTCATTCAGCAACAGTAGAATACACATTCTTCTCTTCTCAAGTTCATGTGGAACATTCACCAAGATAGACAAATTCTGGGGCATTAAAAAAAAAAAAACACCTTCCATTCCCTCTAAGTGAACAGGAAAAAAAATTTAAAAATAGCGAAATAGTAATAATAATTTTTAAAACCACCTTAACTTTTTTTTTCTTTTTTTTCTTTTTTTTTTTTTTGAGACAGGATCTTACTCTGTCACGCAGGCTGGAGTGCAGTGGTGTCATCTCAGCTCACTGCAGCCTCCACCTCCCAGGCTCAAGCAATCCTCCCACCTCAGTCTCCTGAGTAGCTGAAACCACAGGTATACACCACCATGCCCAGCTAATTTTTTGTATTTTTGGTAGAGATGGGGTTTCACCATGTTGGCCAGGCTGGTCTTGAACTCCTGAGCTGAGGCAATCCTCCCACCTTAGCTTCCCAAAGTGCTGGGATTACAGGCATGAGCCACTGTGCCTGGCCAATATTTAAAACAATGGAAATCATATCTCCGTCCTCAGACTACAGTGGAATTAAACTAAAACTCAGTAACAGAAAAATAGCTGGAAAGTCTGAAAATACTTGAAGATTAAACAATACGTTTACAAAATAACACATGGGGCCAGGCGAGATAGCCCACGCCTATAATCCCAGCACTTTGGGAGGCCGAGGTGGGCAGATCACTTGAGGTCAGGAGTTCAAGATCAGCCTGGCCAGCATGGAGAAACCCTATCTCTACTAAAAATACAAAAATTAGCCTGTATGGTGGCCCGTGCCTGTAATCTCAGCTACTTGAGAGGCTGAGGCATGAGAATCACTTGAACCCGGGAGGCAGAGGCTACAGTGAACTGAGATCGTGCCCCTGCACTCCAGCCTGGATGACAGAGCAAGGCTCCACCTCAAAAACAAAAAACAAAAAACCATATGGGCAGCCGGGATTTGGGCTGGGGATGGGCTCTAGGCTCCATGCTGCCAGGGTTATTTCAGTGCTTCCAAGCCTCCTGGCAGGCTCCAGTCCACTGCCTCATGGAGCCCTAGCCCCATGCAGTTTTCCTTTCTGCCCTCCTGGGCTCCTGCCAGCCCACGTGTGCTCTGAGGGTATACATCCCATCTCATGGTTGGGACCTCAGGCCTGGGAAAATGATGTACATTCCTTGTGTCTTCATTCCAATTGTGCTCTGAATCTGCAAAAACTTCTGGCCGGGCACAGTGGCTCACGCCTGTAATTCCAGCACTTTAGGAGGCCAAGGAAGGGCAGATCACCTGAGGTCAGGCGTTCAAGAGCAGCCTGGCAACATGGTGAAACCTCCTCTCTACTAAAAATACAAAATTAGCTGAGTGTGGAGGTGTGGCACCCGTAATCTCCCAACTACTCAGGAGGCCAAGGCAGGAGAATTGCTTGAACCCAGGAGGCAGAGGTGGCAGTGAGCCGGGATGGTGCCACTGCACTCCAGCCTGGGTGACAAAGTGAAACTCTGTCTCAGAAAAACAAAACAACACAAAAAGTTCCTGGGTCACACATATACCCTCTGATTTCCCTTTTGGTTGGTCATATATGTCCTAGAAAAAATATGCAATAATCCAATGATAAAAATAAAGGCCAAAGACACTACAATAATGCAGACATAAATGGATTACCAACAAAAGGACCAACAGAAATATCTGATAAAAAGAGAGACTAAAGCAATTTTCCCAAAGGATCTCATTGTTTTAAAAATGAACGTGATAATATGAAACACCTTCTTTGTAATTGTCTCTGACCTTTTTCTCTGAGACCAGAATTTGGGATAGAACATTTTGATATTTACCTGATACTAATCAGGAAATGCATGGTATTTATATTTTCAGTGTATTCAGTTATATTTAATGACCTCCTTCCTGAGTTCCTTTTTCATTAAAATAGCTTTCATTTCTATTCTTACAATTTTAATAAGACAAATAAATGGAAGGTTAATGCCGGTAGACACCCTGCTACTAAGTCAATATTTAAAAATCATTGGTAGTCCAGCATTTATTCACATGAATTTCACTGCCGCTTGCTCTAATTGCTTTGGGCTCTTCTAATTTGAGTGGAGAACACTTTTACTGTATAACAGCGCCATGAGACTGTGCCGTGAAATGAAGGATAGAATTTTTGGAGATGATAATGATATGAAACGTAAACATATAATTACTCTCCAACACAATGGAACAGCTTATCCATGAGAGCAGTAATTATTATTTACCGTCTGAGGAAGATAGGAAAGACAGGAACATAGGGGAAACCTATTTGGAAAATAGCTTTTACGTGAATGTCTAATGTATATTATGAAATTCTGATATTAGTTGCATTCCTTCTATTTCTACCAACGTATTACACATTCAGTTCAAAACAATATGTGGGTCAAAGAAGGTATCTCGGATAAATTTAAAAATACTGTGAACACAGTGAAAATAAAAAGACAACTTATCAAAATTTATGGGATGCAACAAAAGCTGTGCTTAGAGGGAAATATATAGCATCAGATGCATATATTAGAAAATAGGCCAGGCACAGTGGCTAATGCCTGGAATCCCAGCACTTTGGGAGGCTAAGACAAGAGGATTGCTTAGCCCATACGTTCGGGACCAGCCTGGAAAATATAGTGAGACTTTAGCTCTACAAAAAAAAAAATTAGCCTGGTGTGATGGCACACATCTGTAATCCTAGCTACTTGGGAGGCTGAGGCAGAAGAATCACTTGAGTCTGGGAGGTTGAGGCAGCAGTGAGCCGTGATCTCACCACTGCACTCCAGTCTAGGTGACAGAGAAAGATCCTGTCAAAAAAAAAAAAAAAAGAAAAGAAAAGAAGAAAGAGCTAAAATCAATAATCTAAACTTCTACCTTCAGAAACTAGAAATATAAAAGCAAATTAAATTCACACAAAGCAGGAAAAAAAAGAAATAACAAAAACTGAAGCAGAAACCAATGACATTGCAAATAGGAACTCAATAGAGAAGATCAATGAAACCAACAGGTGGTTTTTTGCAAGATTAATAAAACATAAAACAGACTAGGAAATAAAGAGGATACAAATCACTAATATCGGAAATGTAAGGGGGATATCACTACAGCTCCTGTGAATTTTTAAAAGATAATAAGGAAATACTATGAACAACCCTATTTCCACAAATTTTATAACCTAGATCAATTGGATCAATTCATTGAAGGACACAACCTGCCTAAATTCACATAGGAAGAAACAGACAATATGCATAGGCCTATACCTATTGAACAAGTTGAATTAATAATTAATAAAACAGAACACCAGGCCCACATGTATTTACTGGTGAATTCTACCAAACATTTAAGGAAGAAATTCGACCAATCTCTACAATCTCCTTTAGAAGACAGAAGCAGAGGGAATAATTTCTAACTCATTCTATGAGGCTAGCATTGCCCTAAAACCAAAATTAGATAATGACATCACAAAAAAAGATAACTACAGGCAGGACACGGTGCCTCACATCTGTAATCCCAGCACTTTGGGAGGCTGAGGCGGGTAGATCACTTGAGATCAGAAGTTCAAGACCAGCCTGGCCAACATGGCAAAGCCTTGTCTCTACTGAAAATACAAAAATTAGCCGGGTACGGTGGTGCACATCTGTAATCCCAGCTACTCGGGAAGTTGAGGCAGGAGAATTGCTTGAACCTAGGAGGTGGATGTTGCAGTGAGCCAAGATCGTACCGCTGCACTCCAGCTTGGGTGACAAGTGAGACTGTCTCAAAAAAAAAAAATACAAAAACAGCACCAATTAAAGTGACTACATAAGTAAATATAAAAGAGAGTATACATGCATTTTTGTTTGTAACTCTTTTTTTTTCCTATCCAATTTAGAAGACAACCACATAAGCCAATAATTATAAAACTATGCTAATGGGCTTGTAACGTATAAAGATGTAACATGTGTAACATGTACGACGACAATATTAGCACAAAGGAGTGGGGAGGAAATGAAGCCATATTGAAGCAACGTTTTCATGGAAGATTGATATAAAGTTGTTAGCGATCTAAACTAGACTGTTTTTAAATGAAGATGCTAATTGTAAGCCTCAGGGCTACCACTAAGAAATAAGTTAAAAACAAAACAAAATAGTAAAGAAAAGAACAAAGGAATTAAAATGGTACACTATAAAATATCTTTTCAGTGCAAAGCCAGCAGTAACTGCAAAATACTGGAGCAAAAAGACATAAAATATACTGAAAATAAATAGCAAAACAGTCAGTGTCAATCCTACCTTATTAGTAATTACATTAAATATAAATAGATTAAACACTGATTAAAAGGCAGAACTGGCATAATGGATTTTTTTTTTAAATAAGCCAACACTATGCTGTATACAAGAGTACTCTTTAGATTCAAAGATGCAATAAGTTAAAAGTGAAGGGATAGGCTGGGTGCAGTGGCTCACGCCTATAATCCCAGCACTTTGGGAGGCAGAGGTGGGTGGATCACTTGACGTCAAGAGTTTGAGATCAGTCTGGCCAACATTGTGAATCCCCATCTCTACTAAAAATACAAAACTTAGCTGGGCATCGTGGCACACAACTGTAATTCCAGCTACTCAGGAGGCTGAGGCACAAGAATCGCTTGAACCTGGGAAGTGGAGGTTGTAGTGAGCCAAGATGGTGCCACTGCACTCCAGCCTGGGTGACAGAGTGAGACTCTGTCTCTAAAATAACTAACTAACTAAATAAATGAATAGAAAAAGGTATACCATGCAAACATTAGCCAAAGCACAGCTAGTATGGCTATACTAATATCAAACGAAATAAGCTTTAAGGCAAAAATTTGTACTAGAGACAAACAATAGCATTTTATAATGATGCAAAAGTTTAATCCATCAGGAAAATATAACAATTACAAGCATACATCCACCTAACAACAGAACCCCAAACATAAACTATAGGACAACAGTAGCATAAAGAGAAGAATGAAGTAAATGGAGTTAAAATGTTCTAAGGACCTTGCATTATCTAGAAAATGTAAAAGTACTAATCTATATCAGATTCCAATAAGTCAAGGATACACATTACAATCTCTCAGGCAACCTGTTAAAGAAGAACAAAATAAGGTATAACTACTAGGCTAAAAACGGAGGAAAATTTATTGAAAATATTGATTAATCCAAGAGAAAATAAGAAAAATATAAAAATCAGCATTAACTCATTTAGCTATAGAGAAAAGAGAGTAAAATCTCAATATATCATAGCTATGTTGAGTGTAAATGGACAAAAATATGTAAATTAGAAGATGAACATTGTCAATCTAGATTTTGAAAACTATCTGGTTATAAAAGATGATCTTGGCGAGGTGTGGTGGCTCGTGCCTGTAATCCCAGCACTTTGGGAGGCCGAGGTAGGCAGGTCACTTGAGGCCAGGAGTTTGAGACCAGCCTGACCCACATGGCAAAATCTCATCTCTACTAAAAATACAAAAAATAGCCAGGCATGGTGGTGCGCACCTGTAACCCCAGCTACTCAGGAGGCTGAGGCAGGAGAATCGCTTGAAGCCAGGAGGCAGAGGTTGCAGTGAGCTGAGATCACGCCACTGCACTGCAGCCTGGCTGACAGGGCAAGATTCTGTCTCAAAAAATAAAAAAAATAAAAAATAAAAAGAATGCTGAACTCAACTAAATGATATATATTATTTTCAAATGCACATGGAAAAATTTTAAAAGTGAATGTATGCTCGGCCATAAAGCAAGTCTCAACAAATTTCAGAGGATTAAAATCACATAGAGCGTGTATCTCTGACTACAATAGAAATAAGCTAAATATGAATTAGTGAAAGAAAACTAGAAAAACTCACCAAAAGTTTACAAATTAGGCAATACACTTCACAATGACCCATGGGTCAAAAAAAATTACACTAAAAATTAGAAAACATGTTGAAGAGAATTATAATATAAAAATGACATTTCAATACTGCTGGGCTGCTGCTTAGGCATGTATAAAGAAAATTTTATAGCTTCAAATACATATGTAAGAAGAAAAGTACCAAAAATCAGTTATCTGTATTTCCAGATAATAGTTAGAAAATAGCAAATTAAGGCCAGGCATGGTGGCTCACGCCTGTAATCCCAGCACTTTGGGAGGCCGAGGAGGGTAGATCACAAGGTCAGGAGTTCGAGACCAGCCTAGCCAACGTAGTGAAACCCCATCTCTACTAAAATTACAAAAAATTAGCCGGGCATGGTGGCAGGCACCTGTAATTCCAACTACTCAGGAGACTGAGGCAGGAAAATCGCTTGAACCCAGGAGGCAGAGGTTGCAGTGAACCGAGATCACACCATTGCACTCCAGCCTGGGTGACAAGAGTGAAACTCTGTCTCAAAAAAAAAGGAAAAGAAAATAGTAAATTAAATACAAAGAAAGTGGGAGAAAAAAATAATAATGATAACAACAGGTAATAATAAAGTTGAAAACAAATACACAATAAAGAGCATCAAAAATTTAAATGTATAAGATCCTAGCAGGAATGATCAAGAATAAAAATAGAGAAGACACAAATTACCAATAGCAGGAACAAATGGGAGCATCATTACAGATCCCACATATTAGAAAGATAATAATATTATGAATAACACTATGACAGTGAACTTGAAATTTTAAGTGAAATAGACACATTTCTAGAAAAACACAACTAAACAAAATTGACACAAGGAAAACACAAGATACAAAAAGTACCGTATTTACTGAAAATAATGGAATCTATATTTGGAAAATCTTCTTTCAATCAAAATTCTGAGACCAAATAGCTCTCTTGGTGAATATGGCAAGTATTTAAAGAATACACCAATTGTGCATAGGTTCCCTAGGAAAATAGATGAAGAAACATTTCCCGATGTATATTATAGGTGATCATATAATCTTAATCCCCATATCTGACAAGGACATTATAACAAAGGAAAACTATCCACCAATCTTTCTCAGAAACATAGATGGACAAAAAAAATCCTAAAGAAAAAACAGCAATCACAATAACTCAGTGTATTACTAGAATAAAGGAGAAAATTGCATAATAATATCAATAGACACAGAAAAAGCATTTACCAAAATTTAATCTCATTCACAACAAATACATAGCAACTAGTAACAGAAGGGAACTTTTTTTTACTTTAAAATATTATTTAAGACTTATAAAAAAGTTGCAAAAATAGTGCAAAGTTTCTGTATATTCTTCACCCAACTTCCCCTGATCTTACCCTTTTATGTAACTGTAGTACAATTCTTGAAACTGGGAAATTAACAATGATGCAATATGATTAACTAACAGACCTTCTTAAATTTTATATATAAAAAGATATGATATCTATAGATCTATAAATAAAATATATATCTACATTATAATTATATACTTATATATTTATATACTATATTTATATATTTATATATTTTTATATATTTGTAAATTTATAAATTTATAAATATATTTATGATTTTATTTTATATATTTAAAATTATATAAAATATATAAATATTATATATAAAAATATTATATATATAAATATTTTATACATATATATTTTTCTGAGACAGAGTCTCACTCTGTCAGCCAGGCAGTGGCACAATCTCAGCTCACTGCAACCTCTGCCTTTTGGGTTTAAGTGATTCTCCTGCCTCAGCTTCCCAAGTAGCTGGGACTACAGGCACGTGCCACCATGCCCAGCTAATTTTTGTATTTTTGGCAGAGATGGGTTTCACTATGTTGGCCAGGCTGGTCTCAAACTCCAGACCTCAGGTAATCTGCCTGGCTTGGCCTCCCAAAGTTCTGGCATTACAGGCATGAGTCACCGCACCCAGCCACCTTCTTAAAAGTTTGCTAGATTTCCCATTAATGTCCCTTTCTGACCCAGGATCCAGTCCAAGATCCCATCTAGCATTTAATTGTCATGTCTACTTACTTTCTTCCAATCTGGAACAGTTCCTCAGTCTTTCTTTGTCTTTATGACCTTAACACTTTTTGAAGAATACTTTGTTTTGTGAAATGTCTCCAAGTGCAAATTTTTCTGATGTTTTCCCATAACTAGATTGAGATTATGCAGTTTTGTCAAGAATATTACAAAGTGATGCTGTCCCAGAAGAAAACTTTCCTAATTTGATAATGAATATGTTCAAGAGGATGGCGAAAAATGGAAGGTAACAAGCATTGGTGAGAATGTGGTGAAATTCGAACCCTCATACATTTCTGGAAGGAATGTAAAATGGTTCAGGTTGTTGTTTAACAGTTTGGTGGTTCCTCAAAAAGTTAAACGTAGAATTATCATATGACCCAGCAAGTCCACTTCTAGGTACATACCTAAAAGAATTTAAAACTGGCTGAAAAAAAATCCTCGTACATTAGTTTACCCTTATCTGCAAGAGATACTTTCCAAGGTTTCCGGTGGATGCCTCAAACCTCGGATTGTACCAAATCCCATATACACTACAGGTTTTTTTGACTTCTCCCTCCACCCCCATAATATCTTACTGTGTCGTGCTCACCCTTCTACTTCTTCTAATGCGAAAGGCTAAAATGCCTATGTGATGAGATGAGAGGTGACTGACGGGCATTGCGATGTAGCATTAGGCTGCTATTGACCTTCTGACTGTGTGTGAGGAGGATCGTCTGCTTTGGGCGATGCTGGATAATCAAGCTGTGATGATGTTGCTAGTTGAATGTCAGGAGCAAACAAGATGATGTTGATAACTAATGGGCAGGTAGTAAATACAGCGTGGATAAGCTGAACAAAGGAATGATTCATATCCCGGATGGGACAGAGCCAGACAGCAAAAGATTTCATTATACTACTCAGAACAGCACACAATTTAAAACTTATGAATTCTTGGCTGGGCCTGGTGGCTCATGCCTGTAATCCCAGCACGTTGGGAGGCTGAGGTGGGCGGATGACCTGAGGTCGAGAGTTCGAGACCAACCTGACCAACATGGTAAAATCCCGTCTCTACTAAAAATTAAAAAAAAATAAAAAAAATAAAAATTAGCTGGGCATGGTGGCAGGCGCCTGTAATCCCAGCTACTCTGGAGGCTGAGGCACAAGAATCACTTGAACCCAGGAGGCAGAGGTTGCAGTCAGCTCTCACGCCACTGCACTCCAGCCTGGATGACAAAGTAAGACTCTCTCTCAAAAAAAAAAAAAAAAAAAAAAAAAACACTTGGCTGGGTGCGGTGGCTCACACCTATAATCCCAGCACTTTGGGAGGCCAAGGCAGGCAGATCATGAGGTCAGGAGATCGAGACCACCCTGGCTAACATGGTGAAACCCCGTCTCTACTAAAAATACAAAAAGATTAGCCGGGCGAGGTGGCGGGCGCCTGTAGTCCCAGCTACTCTGGTGGGGGGGCTGAGGCAGGAGAATGGCGTGAACCCGGGAGGCAGCACTTGCAGTGAGCCGAGATCACGCCACTGCACCCACACTGCACTGGGCGACAGAGCGAGACACCGTCTCAAAAAACAAACAAACAAAAAACTTATGAATGGTTTATTTCTGGAATTTTTCATTTAATATTTTTGGACAGTGGGTGATTGAAACAATGGAAAACAAAACCCTAGATGGTGGGAGGGAGAAACTGCTGTACATGAGTGTTCATAGCGACACTATTTGCAGCACCAAAAGACAAAACCAATCCAATGTCCAGCAAGATCTGAATGGATAAACGAATGTGGTACACACACACAGTGGAATATTATTCTGCCTTAAAAAGGAATGAAGTACTGATTTGTGCTACAACATGAATGAATCTTGAAAACAGTATACTAAGTAAGAGAAGTCAGACACAAAAGACCAGAGATATTGTATGATTTTACTTATATGAAATATCCAGAACACGTAAATCCATAGAAACAGAAAGCAGATTGGTGGTGGCCAGAGGTGGGAGGTTTGGGGGAATGGGGAGTAATTACTGAATAGGAACAGAGTTTATTTTGGAATGACAGAAATGTTTTGGATCAGACAGAGGTAGTGATTGAACAGTGTTATGAATAACCAAGTGCCCTAATTGTTAAGTTAGGTGAATTTCACTTGAAATTCTAAAATTCTACAGCAAACATCATACTTAATGGTGAAATGTTAAAAGCATTCCACTGAGTTTAGAACAATGATACCCATTATCACCACTTCTTTTTAACATGGTAGTAGAGGTCTTAACCAATGAAACAATTACAATCAAGAAAAAGAGGAAGAAAAAGAAAAGAGGAGGAGGAAAAAGAGAAGATGTACAGGGGGAAGGAGAGGATAAATAAAATGTCTAAGAATCAGTAAGTTAGCCGGGCATGGTGGCATGCCTCTGTAGTCTCAGTTACTTGGGGGGCTGAGGCAGGAGGGTCTCTTGAACCTGGGAGGTCAAGGCTGCAGTGAGCCAAGATGGCACCACTACACTCCAGCCTGGGTGACAAACTGAGCCTCTGCCTCAAAAATATTTTAAATAAAGAAAATAATAAATAAATAAATAAAATAAAAAAATTTTAAAAGAATCAGTAAGGAAGAAATTAAAATTGCTATAATACACAGATGACATTATCATAGACCTAGAAAATCTAAACAAATCTACATGGCCGGGTACAGTGGCCCATGCCTATAATCCCAGCACTTTAGGAGGCTGAGGTGGGAGAATCATTTGAGGTCAGGAGTTCAAGACCAGCCTGGAAAAACATGGTGAAACCCCGTCTCTACTAAAAATACAAAAATTAGTCAGGCGTGGTGGTGTGTGCCTGTAATCCCAGCTACTCAGGAGGCTGAGACACAAGAATCGTTTGAACTCAGGAGGCAGAGGTTGCAGTGAGCAGAGATCACACCACTGCACTCCAGCCTGGGTGACAGAGTGAGACCCTGTCTCCAAAAAACAACTGCTACCATTAATAAATGAATTTAACAAGGTCACTAGATACAAGGTCAAAATTTTTAAAAATTCATTGCATTTCTAGCTAATTAGAAATTGAGAAAAATTAAATATCATACACAGTAGCATCAAGGACATAAATATACAGGGATGAACACAACAAAACTCTTACCTCATAGCACACACAAAAATCTAATCCAGATAGGCTCTGAATATGAAAGGTGAAACAATAAAGCTTTTAGAAACTGGCATAGAAAAATATATTTATGTCCTTATTTTAGGCAAAATGTATTAAGCAGGACACAAAGAAGCACAAATCCTGGCCGGGCGCGGTGGCTCAAGCCTGTAATCCCAGCACTTTGGGAGGCCGAGACGGGCGGATCACGAGGTCAGGAGATCGAGACCATCCTGGCTAACACAGTGAAACCCCGTCTCTACTAAAAATACAAAAAAAATAGCCGGGCGTAGTGGCGGCGCCTGTAGTCCCAGCTACTCGGGAGGCTGAGGCAGGAGAATGGCGTAAACCCGGGAGGCGGAGCTTGCAGTGAGCCGAGATCCCGCCACTGCACTCCAGCCTGGGGGCGACAGAGCGAGACTCCGCCTCAAAAAAAAAAAAAAAAAGAAGCACAAATCGTAAAAGAAAAGTAGATAAACTGGACTATAATGAAGAGCATCTGTTTATCAAACAAACTATTAAGAGAGTAAAAAGGAAAGCTATTGGAATGGGAAAAGATTTATTGCAACTGGGTATGGTAGCTCAGGCCTATAATCCCAACACTTTCAGAGGCCAAGGCAGAGGGATGGCTTGAGCCCAGGAGTTCAAGACCAGCTTGGACAACATAGCAAGACACTTTCTTTACAAATAGATAAATAAATATTTTTAAAACTATTTTTGCAATACATGTAACTGACAAAGATCTAATATCCAAAATCCATAAAGAACTGCAAATTCATAAGAAAAAGATTAACAACTCAACAGAATAAAAGCAAATGTCTAGAACACAAAGGGTGTCCAAATGGCCAAGAAACTTGTTTAAAAAAGTGTTAATCCTCATTAGTCATCAGTGAATCACAAGTTAAAACCACAGTGAGATATCCACCCACCAGTATACTCAAAATTGACATGACACGTCACTTGCTGGCAAATATGTGGTAGAACTGAAACTCCCAAACACCATTGGTAGAAATGTAATCTGGTACAACTTTGGAAAATGGTTTGGCACTATCTATTAAAGCTAAATGTAAGTGGCCAGGCACAAAGGCTCACGCCTGTAATCCTAGCACTTTGGGAGGCCAAGATGGGCAGATCACTTGAGGTCAGGAGTTTGAGATCAGCCTGGTCAACATGGTGAAACCCCGTCTCTACTAAAAATACAAAAATTAGCTGGGTGTGGTGGCCAGTGCCTGTAGTCCCAGCTACTCTGCAGGCTGAGGCAGGAGAATCACTTGAACCCTTGAGGCAGAGGCTGCAGTGAGCCAGGATCGTGCCACTGCACTCCAACCTGGGCCACAGAGCGAGATTCTGTCTCAAAAAAGAAAAAAAAAAAAGGCTAAATGTAAATAAACTCTTTACCCAGCTTGGTATATAACTAATAAAATAGGCACATTTACACACAAAAAGTCATGTGTGAGAACATCTACAGTGACATCGTTTTTCATAGACAAAGATGAAAACAATCCAAATATTCATAAACAGAAAAATGGATAAATAATGTGTGTATATTCATACAGTAAAATACTATGCAGAAAGGAATATAAGTGACAGTACACTCAGCTGCATTTCATAATATTGAGGGAAAGAAGCTAAACATAAAAGAGGCCATGCTTTATGGTTCCACCGATGTAAAGTTCAAATACAATCAAACTTATTTCTGGTGTTGGAAGTCAAAAGAGTGGTCGCCTGAGAAGGAAAGTGACTGGGGATGCAAGAGATCAGCTCCAGGGCTCCCACAATTTTTTTTTTTTTTTTTTTTTTTTGAGATGGAGTCTCGCTCTGTCACCCAGGACGGAGCACAGTGGCGCAATCTCGGCTCACTGCAACAACCTCTGCCTCCGCGGTTCAAGTGATTCTCCTGCCTCATCCTCCCGAGTAGCTGGAACTACAGGCGCATGCCACCACGCCGGGCTCATTTTTTTATTTTTAGTAGAGACAGGGTTTCACCATGTTGACCAGAATGGTCTCGAACTCCAGATCTCCTGATCCACCCGCCTCGGCCTCCGAAAGCGCTGGGATTACAGGCGTGAGCCACCACGCCCGGCCCGGGGCTCCCACAAATTTTTACATCTGACCGGTGGTCACATTCGGGTGCTCACTTTGAGAAAACTCATCAAGTTATGCCTACTCTATGTTTATGTTCAATAAATAAGTGTGGGGTTTTTTGTTGCTTGTTTTTGTTTTTGTTTTTTTTGTAGAGAGAGTCTCACTAAATTGCCCAGGTTGCTTTTCTTACCCCTGGACTCAAGTGATCCTCTCACCTTGGCCTTCCAAAGTGCTGGGATTACAGGTGTGAGCCACTGCACCTGGCCTGAATAAGTTTTTTATTTTATTTTATTTTATTTATTTATTTATTTTTATTTTTATTTTATTTTATTTTATTTTATTTTATTTTATTTTATTTATTTTTATTTTTATTTTTTTTTTTTTTTTTTTTGGAGACAGAGTCACAAGCTTGGTCGCCAGGCTGGAGTGCAGTGTGATCTCGGCTCACTGCAAGCTCCGCCTCGGGTTCACGCCATTCTCCTCAGCCTCCCGAGAGTAGCTGGGACTACAGGCTCCCGCCCAGCCTTGACTAGTTTTTGTATTTTTAGTAGAGACGGGGTTTCACCGTGTTAGCCAGGATAGTCTCACGATCTCCTGACCCTCGTGATCCGCCCGCCTCGGCCTCCCAAAGTGCTGGGATTACAGGCGTGAGCCACGCCCTGGCCTATTTTATTATTTTTTAATTTTTTATTTATTTTTTGAGCCCGAGGTCTCACTCATCGCCAGGCTGGAGTGCAGCTCTTGGATCTCTACGACTCACTGCAAGCTCCGCCTCGGTTCAGGCCATTCTCCTGCCTTAGCCTCCTGAGGAGCTGGGACTGCAGGCGCCCGCCACCACGCCCGGCTAATTTTTTGTATTTTTAGTAGAGACGGGGTTTCACCGTGTTAGCCAGGATGGTCTCGATCTCCTGACCTCGTGATCCGCCTGCCTCAGCCTCCCAAAGTGCTGGGATTACAGGCGTGAGCCCTCGCGCCTGGTCAGTAAGTTTTTTTTTAATGAATGTTGCTTATACACACCAGTCTTTGGTAAATCTACAAATACAATTATAGATGCACAAACAACCAAAGGAAAAAAAATCTTGCCGTTGTCCCTTTCTTTTTTTTTTTTTTTGAGACGGAGTCTCGCTCTGTCGCCCAGGCTGGAGTGCAGTGGCCGGATCTCAGCTCATTGCAAGCTCCGCCTCCCGGGTTTAAGCCATTCTCCTGCCTCAGCCTCCCGAGTAGCTGAGACTACAGGCGCCCGCCACCTCGCCCGGCTATTTTTTTGTATTTTTTAGTAGAGACGGGGTTTCACTGTGTTAGCCAGGATGGTCTCGATCTCCTGACCTCGTGATCCGCCCGTCTCGGCGGTTGTCCCTTTCTTACACATGCTGTGGTCCTAGCCCTGCTTACAAATCTCCACCATCTTCTCAACACTGTGCTCGAGTCTTCAAGAGAAACCTCATGCATATTTACAAAATAGTCTGTCAAACATTTCAAACATTTCAACTCCTACAAATTCCAGAAAACCAGTTGTATCAAAAATCAAAATCCAAGTTAGGGCTTAGCCAGAAGACTCTGTTACTCAAAAATAAGATCACATACCCCAACTTGTTTTTTGAATTTTTTTTGGACTTTTTCCCTTATCATCAGCATGTTTAAATCTGCTGTATCCCCTTTAACAGCTATGTAATAATCTATTTTATAACTTTACAGTATTTTACTTAACAATCTCCTTTTAAAGGACATTTAGGTTGTTTCCAGTTTTTGCTTTTACAAAAATGTTCCAGTGACTATTCGAGCATATACGTCATTCTCATTTGATGATTTATCCTTTCATTCAAATAAGCTATTTGGGGCCGGGCGCAATGGCTCACACCTGTAATCCCAGCACTTTGAGAGGGCGAGGCAGGCGATCACCTGAGGTCAGGAGTTCGAGACCAGCCTGACCAACATGGTGAAACACCATCTCTACTAAAAATACAAAACTTAGGTGAGCGTGGTGGCGGGCGCCTGTGGTCCCAGCTACACAGGAGGCTGAGGCAGGAGAATCGCTTGAACACGGAAGACAGAGGTTACAGTTTGCCGAGACTGAACCACTGCACTCCAGCCTAAGCAACAGAGGGAGACTCCACCAAAAAAAAAAAAAAAAGAATAAGTTATTTGAGGTTGAAATATTAGGCCAAGTGGTGGGCACATGGAAAAGGATTTAGATACATTACCAACATGTCTCCTGAAAAGCTATATTTATCACACCCACCCCACCACCCACCACCCACAGTCTAGGAGAGCATCTGCATCCTTGCCAGCACTGGTTATTGTCAGTCTTTTGTTTGGTTTGGTTTTGGTTTTGGTGAGACGGTGTTTCACGGTGTTACTCAGGCTGACCTCGAACTCATGGGCTCATGAGATCCTCCCACCTTGGCCTCCCTAGCAACTGGGACTACATGTGCACACCATCGCTCCCAGCTATTGTCAGTCATTTTAATCCCTGCATCAATACATAAATCTGATGTATGAAAATCACATCTCATCATTTTAATTACTCTTTTGGTTATTCATAAGGTTGAATGTATGTTTACTGGCCATTTGTAGTTCTTTGGGAGAATCTCTCATTTTTAGTGAGGTCTACTTCTTACTGATTTTTAAATAGTCCTTCATATATGTGTTTCTATTACATATAAAGCAAATATTTTTTCTCAGTTTGCTATTTGACTTTACATTTTGTTTTGTTCTCTGTCATGACATTCAGAAGTTCTTAATCGTCGTATGTAACATCCGTCCATTTTTTTCACTGTTGTCTGTCTTTGGTATCATTGTCAAGAAAGATCTTCCCTCCTCCAAGATTACAGAAGTATTTTTATCTGTTTTCTACGCCAAGGTCACACTGCCCAAAAACAGTGAAGCCAGAATTCAAACATAAGTTTGTCTTGCTTCAAATGTTATGTGTGTAACTTCTCATTACACTGTTAGCAACAACAATTATCTTTGGATGTTAAGAATGTAGATTATCTTTAACTTATTTTTACTTTCCTGTATTTTTACATATATGTACCATAAGAAATATATAAGGCCAGGCATGGTAGCTCCCACCTGTAATCTTAGCACTTTGGGAGGCCGAGGCAAGGAGTTTGAGACCAGCCTGGGCAACATGGTGAAACCCCGTCTCTACAAAAAAAAAAAAAAAAAAAATTAAAAATTAGACGAGCATGGCGGTGCATGCCTGTGGTCCCAGCTACTCGGGAAGCTGAGGTGGGCAGTCACCTGAGCTCGGGAGGTTGAAGCTGCAATGAGCTGCGGCTGTGCCACTGTACTCCAGCCTGGGCCAAAGAGTGAGACCTGGTCTCCAAAATTTTTTTTAAAAAAGAAAGCAAGCCAGGCATGGTGGCACGTGTCTGTGGTCCCAGTTATTTGCAGGACTGAGATGGGAGGATCACCTGAGCCCAGGAGGTCGAGGCTTCAGTGACCCATGATCATACCGCTGCACTCCAGCCAAGGCAACAGAGTGAGCCCCTCGCTCTGGAGTCATTAAAAAAAGACATATACAGACAATAAGACATGATCATCCAGTGATTAAGAGTGGGAGTCTAGAGCCAGATTGCCAGGGCTCATGTCCCCGCTCTGTTACTTCTCAGCTGGTTGACTCTGGGCAAGTTATTTAAACTCTCTGTGCCTCAGTTTACTTATCCATAAAAGGTGGAAAATGATAGTACCTATGTTGTAAAATTATCATGCAGATGAACAAATTAAGACATGTTAGGTTGGGCGTGGTGTACCTGCCAGCACTTTGGGAGGACAAGGCGGGCAGATCACTTGAGGCCAGGAATTTGAGATCAGCCTGGCCAACATGGTGAAATCCTGTCTCTACTAAAAAATACAAAAATTAGCAGGGCATGGTGGCACACACCTGTAATTCAAGCTTCGCAGGAGGCTGAGGCAAGAGAATCGCTTGAACCCGGGACGTGGAGGTTGCAGTGAGGCCAGATCACGCCACTGCCCTCCAGCCTGGCTGATGAAGTGAGATTTGTCTCAAAAAACAAACAAAAGCAAAAACAATACTGAGTATTTCAATCCTGAACATAGTATATTCTTTTGTTTTTGAAGGTCTTCTTTTATAGAGCAAGACTCAGTCTCAAAAAAAAAGAGACACATTAGAAGAGCATTTGGTATGTCATATGCTCCTGCTATAAGCCTTTGTTTTAATGAACATTTATCACTTTTAAGGTATTTTTAAATGAGAATGTACTGGAATTAGAAAGGGCAAGTAACTGAAAAGCCCATTAACCCAGTCCCCCGGAGAGGTGTCCTGGGGGTTCCAGGTGAGCTGCTCACTGTCCAGGCTTCACACTCAGCTCCGACAAATCAACCCCGCAAAGGACACAGCAGTCACACCCCCGCTTCCAGCCCAGGGTGGCTTGTTTTCAAGCATTGTCGCTTTCTGATCTCAACTAGCTTTCTAGGTAAAGAACAAATATTGGCAGACAAAAAGAAAAAGGAAAAGTGTTTGATTCATTCTTCAGACATTTCCTGAGTGCTGGATATGTGTGATCTACCTGGCTAGGCAACTGCTGCCTTGTGAGGGCCTACTGTGTGCTGGTCACTTAATAGACATCATCTCATGACACATTTGCTGGCTGGGTGTGGTGGTTCACACCTGTAATCCCAAACCTTTTGGAGGCCGAGGCAGGAAGATCACTTGAGACTAGGAGTTTGAGGGCAGCCTGGGCAATACAGCAAGATCCTGTATGTACAAAAGATTTTTAAAAATTAGCCAGGTGTGGTGGTGCACACCTGTAATCCCAGCCCTTTGGGAGGCTGAGAGAGGAGGATTTCTTGAGCCCAGAAATTTCAGGGTACAGTGAGCCATAACGGCACCACCATCCTCCGGCCTGAGTGATGGAGCAAGACCCCATCTAAAAAATTTTAAAAAGAAAGATTTAAAAAAGAAAAACTCACAACCACCCTATAAGGCAGACACAACTGTATTTTACAGAGGAGAAACTGAAATTCAGAGCATTAAGTGATTTGCCCCAAATCCCCAAAGCTGGTAAGTGGCAGGGCCAGCCTGGTCCACAGGGGGCTTAACCCTGCTGCACTCTGTGACCTGACTTCACTCTTATTGAGGGTCCGCTGATCCCTGAGCCCTGCTGTGTTAGTATTTACCATGGAATAACTTTCTCCAAAGAGAGAGGTGGTTCTACCCCAACTTTTGGGAAAAGCACCCACATGTACCTGCAGGGAAGGAAAGGGCTTTTAAAGGGCTGTCCCTCCCCGGGGGTCTTGGCTGGGGCCCTGAATGGGGAACCTACTGTGCTCTGCTCTTTAGAGTTGAGCCAGGGATGCCCAGGACGGGTTCTCCACGCCACCAAGCAGGGGATGTGTGCACTGCAGCTTCCTCCAGGCTCTGTCTCCACACACCTTCTGGGCACCAGGGGACTCTGGCATAGCCCCAGCCCCAGCCTGCACCTCTGCCAACTGGGAGCTGGGGGCTTTTGGCTGTTGCATCCATCAAGACTCATCACAGCTTCCAAACAGAGCCCCTTTTTCCCCCAGTCCTCCTCCAGGAAGCCCTCCGGGGCCCCAGCCCACAGACAGTGCCCGTGGGATGTGCTGGCCATCCCCTCCTCCATCCCATCAATCTCCCTGCAGGTCTGTCTTCAGGACCTGTCTTCCCTTTCTCCTTAATCCACATCTCCTTCTCCTTCTCAAGCAGGAACTAGACCGTTTTCACCTTGGAGTTGCCCACAGTCTCCAGCCAAGAGCTGGGCTCACAGAATGTGCTTAATAAACTGGGCACCATGGCTCACGCCTGTAATCCCAGCACTTTGGGAGGCTGAGGCGGAGGATTGCTTGAGCCCAGGAGTTCAACAACAGCCTGGGCAACATAGTGAGACCCTGTCTCAACAAAACATTTACAAAACAAAATGAGCTGTGCATGGTGGTGTGCATCTGTGGTCCCAGCTACTTTGGGAGCCTGAGAACTGTAACAGGAGGATCACTTGAGCCCAGAAAGTCAAGATTGCAGTAAGCTGTGACCACACCACTGCACTTCCACCTGGGCAACAAAGCAAGATCCTGTCTCTCAAAGCACACACACACCCACACACCCACATCATTTTGTAAAGGTCAAAATATAAAAATAAAAAAAGAAAATGCTTAATAAATACTGGTGATGGGCTGGGCCTGGTGGCTCATGCCTGTAATCCCAGCACTTTGGGAGGCCGAGGCGGGCAGATCACTTGAGGTCAGCAGTTCGAGCCCAGCCTGGCCAATATGGTGAAACCCCATCTCTACTAAAAAATACAAAAATTAGCCAGGCGTGGTGGCAGGCACCTGTAATCCCAGCTACTCAGGAGGCTGAGGCAAGAGAATCACTTGAATCAGGGAGGTGGAGGTTGTATTGAGCCGAGATCACACCACTGCACTCCAGCCTGGGTGTCACAGCAAGACTCTGTCTCAAAAAATAATAATAATTAATTTAAAAAAATATATTGGTGATGAATCGTCACATAAATAGCTCCACCAAAGAATTTCCACATGAACACACTTACGTGCATGTGACTCCTATTATGAAAGGAGCATGGCTGGAGAATGGTTGAGTGCTTTGGGTTACGGTGGAAACGGAAAACCTGCCTTTGGGATTGAGCTCTGCCCTGACCAGTTTTGGTCCCTGGCTTGGGATGAATCACAAATAACCTTTCCGAACCTGGGATTCCTCATGTGTGAAAATGGACGTGATGGAGCAGTTCCACACTCCTCACGGGTTCAGGGGAAGGGAAGGAGGTGAAGGCCACGGCGAGCGGCAGCGTGAAGAGTGGTCCTAATTTCACTTTCCATCCACTGTGCGTTGCAGTCATAAATACCTGGGAGCAAGAGAGGGTCTTCCTCAGGGCCCCCAAGCTCACGCAGTACGCGGCAGGTTTGCTTCTCCTCCACTGGCCCAAAAGGAAAGCTGAGTTTTCAGATTTTATTATATACATCTATATATATATATAGATACCGATATAGATATATTTTTTGAGACAGGGTCTCTCACTCTGTTGCCCAAGTTGGAGTGAAGTGACGTGATCTCAGCTCACTGCAGCCTCTACCTCCCAGGTTCAAGCGATTCTCCTGCTTCACTCTCCTGAGTAGCTGGGATTACAGGTGCCCGCCACCATGCCTGGCTAATTTTTGTGTTTTTTGTGGAGACAGGATTTCACCATGTTGGCCAAGCTGGTCTCAAACTCCTGACCTCAAGTGATCTGCCTACCTTGGCCTCCTCCCAAAGTGCTAGGATGACAGGCATGAGCCACTGTGCCCAGCCTAGACTTTAGAGAATTCATAAAAGGGGATTTGAAATTCCAAGGTCTCATCTTGTCCTGAAAGTCCACTTTCTCTCCCAGAAGCCTCAGCTGTCTTCTGGAAGGTCTGAGGCAGGAGAGGGATGAGAGACCTCCCAGCTCAGGTGACAGGTGCCTGCTGGGAGACCTTTAAGTCTGGACAGTAGCCTGCCAGCCGCATCCAAAGTTCTGAGGTCATTTCCCCTGATACCAGAGACTTGGCACCTGCTGGAATCCTGGGAGGATTAGAATGTCAGGAGTGCCCCAGATCTGACACCTCACACCCTGACACCCTAGGAGGAGGACTGGGAGGAGCAGATTGCCCTCTGGGTACCCTGAGCTCAGGGGTGGGCCCACCAAGCCCAGGGGAGTAGGGAGGACGCTGAATGGTCCAGCCCTTGCCTGTGCCCTACAAGTTGGTATTGGCCTCAGGGGTACATAATTGGCATTATAAAGAGCAAACACCTTTAGAAGACCTCAGAGGCTCTGAAACAGGATCACAGCCCTTTACTGTTGACGCCACCAGCAGTTGCTAAGCGACAAACCAGGCATTTCAGGCGCTGGCAAGAGGGGATCCCCAGGGCACTGGGCAGAGTCTGGCTCCTGGCAGCTGCCTGGGGCTCTGCCCACATCCCTGGCCCCGCACAGGGGCCAGAGGTCTCAGCCAGGGGCCAGCGGCTGCGCTGAGTAGTCACTTGCCTGGAGCACGCAAGCTGCACCCAACAAACCATAAAGAGGAGGCGATGGCTGGTTGAGAGGACATGGGATCAAGCTGGCAAGTCAAGGAGCCTCTTTGAACTTGAATTTCCTTCTCAATAAAATGAGGATAATTAGGCAACATAGACTGACCTCCCAGAGTGAGTATTAGAATCAAAAGAGAGAATGGGGCCAACATGGTGGTTCACACCTGTAATCCCAGCTGGGAGGCAGAGGTAGGTGGCTCACCTGAGGTCAGGAGTTCGAGACCTGCCTGGTCAACATGGTGAAATCCTGTCTCCATTAAAAATACAATAATTAGCTGGGCGTAGTGGCGGGTGCCTGTAATCCCAGCTACTCAGGAGGCTGAATCAGGAGAATCACTTGAATCCGGGAGGCAGAGGTTGTAGTGAGCCGAGATTGTGCCACTGCACTCCAACCTGAGCCACAGAACAAGACTCCGTCTCAAAAAAAAAATAAAAGAGAGAATAGCCGGAGAAGACTTAGCGAGTGGTAAGGTGGAGTTCAACATCAGTCATTGTCATTATAAATAAAAGAACTGGGGTTTTGGCACCTGGTAAAGGAGGAGACACACCCATCCTCCACTTGGCCAAATAAGGTTCACCAAATTGTATCTAGAGTGGGCTCTTATCCCCATATTGATAAAAAGCAATATACTTATCAAGTTACATAAATAATGTAAATATACATTATCAAGTTACATAAAATTATAAAATAGAATGTTTTCCATGATATAGATTTTATTAAATGTAATCTCCATAAATAGATAAATGAACTGTATGAATAAATTCATTGTTCATATATAGTCTGGAAAGTTAGTCACTGTCTGTTAATAACCACCTCATCAAGAGGGGAGATTATGGTTGGTTTTGATCTCATTCTTTTCTTTTTTTTTTTTCTTTTTTTTTTTTTTTTGAGACAGAGACTCGCTCTGTCCACCCAGGCTGGAGTGCAATGGCAAAATCTGGGCTCATTGCAACCTCCACCTCCCGGGTTCAAGTGATTCTCCTGCCTCAGCCTCCCAAGTAGCTGGGATTACAGGCACGTGCCACCATGCCCGGCTAATTTTTGTATTTTTAGTAGAGATGGGGTTTCACCATGTTGGCCAGGCTGGTCTCAAACTCCTGACCTCAAGTGATCCACCAACTTCGGCCTCCCAAAGTGCTGGGATTTCAGGCGTGAGCCACTGCTCCTGGCCTGATCTCATTCTTTTTGCTATCTTTTCTGCAACGACTGATTGGTTGAGTGCTTTTTATAAACAAACAAAGTGGGTTCTGGCCTGCAGCTCTATAGAGGAGACTACTTCAACACCGGCCTCTCCTAGGAGATTGGGAAGACCAAGTGCGTCCAAACACCCCCAACTGAATGACCCAGGGCCTGCTGAAGTGGCCTCCATGGGGCTGCTGTTTCACAGCAAAACCTTTTTTTGTTTGTTTTTTGAGACAGGTCTTCTGTTGCCTGGGCTAGAGTGCAGTGGTGTGGTCTTAGCTCACTGCAACCTCCACCTTGGGCTCAAGTGATCCTCCATCTCAGCCTCCCAAGTAGCTGGGACTACAGGAGCATGTCAACACACCCAGCTTTTTTGTTGCTGTTGCAGAGATGAGGTTTCACCATGTTGCCCAGGCTAGTCTCAAACTTCTGAGTTCAAGTGATCCTCCCGCCTCCGCCTCCCAAAGTGCTGAAATTATAGGCGTGAGCCACCACGTCCAGTCACAAACATCTTTTCCTTTTCCAATAGCTTTTTTTTTTTTTTCCAAATAAAACTGACAAGGAAGCCCAACCTCTAAACAGGGTGTGGAGAGACAGCCTGCAGAATGGAAGAGGCTCAGACTCAGATCAGAGACACCTGGGGCTATGTGGCCTTAGGCCCCTCAGCCTCCATTCATTTCCTTATCTGTAAAATGGGCTCCTAATGCTTGCCCCACAGGGTGGTTGTGGAAACTCAGTGTCTTATCTCCAGAGGTGTCTGGCACATGGCAAATGCCCCCAAATTATTAGCAATTATTTTACACATTTTTTAAACAAAATATATAAACGTGGTTTAAAAGGGTATGGTGTTTCCCTGGGCCTCTGGTTAAAAGGGTATGGTGCTTCCCTGGGCCTCTGTGGTCACCCTAAAGGGATCTCCAGGGAGCCTTGAGCTCCAAACAGCAGCGTCTGAGATGTCCTGGTGCAGGTGGGAGCACTGAGTTGGGGTCGGAGGTCACAGGCCCAGGCCAGACGTGGGCGCTGGCAAGTTGCGTGGCCTTGGGTGGATCACTTTCTTTCTGTGCCTCAGTTTCTTTCTGTGCCTCTGCAGCCCACGTCAGTGGTTCTCACCGGGAGGTTTGGTTGGGGGAGGGGCCGATTTTGGTGTGTCACGTTGAATGGTTGGTTTCTCCCGACCAGGCTTTCTACTGCTTCTCCAAACAGCCGTGTAGTGTAAACCCATGAATAATTCTCTGTTTAATGATCCATTTTACATGCAGTGTATATGTGTACATATAAACACCAAGTATTTTTGCAGTGTTAACCTATACTGCATTTTCTAGTGTTGCGATTCCTATGTAAATCAACAAAAGACATGTTCTGTTTGGCTCAGTACTTTACCAAGAGATTTCGGAATATCAAACCACCAGTGGCAACACAGCTCATGGTTTTTGACTCACCAGAACATCACATTACAAAAAAATGAAAAGCATGTGAGGTTAATATGTTAATTAGCTAGATTAGTGATCACATTTGAAATATGTAATGTATACATATTTCAAAACAACATGTACAAAATCAATATATATAATTGTCAATTAAAAATGAAAAACTAAAACATCACATTACCAAATAACACGTATGTTTATGATGATTCTATACAGAACCGCAAGCACCTGTTTTATTAATTCTACTAGTGTAGTTGGGCTAGGGCATTTACACGTTTACATATTTAAAAGCATATATATCTATTTTTAAATTTTTATTTCAATAGTTTCTGGGGTACAGGTGGTTTTTGGTTACATAAATAAGTTCTTTAGTGGTGATTTCTGAGATTTTGGTGCCCCCATCACCTGAGTGGTGTACACAGTACCCAATATGTAGTCTTTTAAAAGTATATTATTTTATGTTATTTTATTATTATTATTATTTTTTTTTTTTGAGACGGAGTCTCACTCTGTCGCCCAGGCTGGAGTGCAGTGGCGTGATCTTGACTCACTGCAACATCCACCTCCCGGGTTCAAGCAATTCTCGTGCCCCAGCCTCCCAAGTAGCTGGGACTATGGGTGCGTGCTACCATGCTCAGCTAATGTTTGCATTTTTAGTAGAGACAGGGTTTCACCATGTTGGCCATGGTGGCTGGTCTTGAACTCTTGACCTCAAGTGATCCGCCCGCCTTGGCCTCCCAAAGTGCCAGGATTACACACGTGAGCCACTGGGCCTGGCCTAAGTTATGTTATTATAAATTGCTTTTCATTCATATACATAATACATGTAGGTCAGTTATGTTATGCATATAGTAACAGTAAGGGAGGTTTTAAAGTAATTGTTATAAAAAGGGAACATTGACAATGACATGAAATTGTGGGAGGGGCTAAAAAGGGAGGGTGGTGTTGGGATTGTGGGTTGAGCACTTTGCATGATTGTCACATACTAGTTTTCTTTATTTCTTTCTTTCTTTTTCAGAGATATGGCCTTGCTCTGTTGCCCAGGCTGGGGTGCAGTGGTGTGACCATAGCTCACTGCCACCTTGACCTCCTAAGCTTAAGCAATCCTCTCCCTCAGCCTCCCAAGTTGCTGGGTTTACAGGCACACACCACCATGCCTGGCTAATTTTATTATATTTTTTGTAGAGATGAGTCCTCACTGTGTTTCCCAGGCTGGTCTGGAACTCCTGAGCTCAGGAGATCCTCCTGCCTGGGCCTCAGGAATTGCTGGGGTTACAGGTGCACGCCACCCAGAGGCTTCTCCCTGGTTGTGGAGTGGGGTTCAGGAGTGCTCCTCCTACACAGACCTTGTGTTGGGCTGTGGAAGCTGTGTCAAATCCAGTAAGCCCTGCCTAGGAACCTCTTTAGTCTGAGGCTTCTCAACCAAATGGGATTCACCAGCTGAGAACCACCCTTGTTAAGCTTAAATTGACACACACGGGGAGTTTCCCGGTGACATCATCGGCACCCATGGCCTCCGGTCTCACGCACCATCCCAAACTGAGAGCAGATGGGGAGGGCCTCAGGCAGCATCGGAGGGGCATCCCTCGGGTTCTGGTTGCCAGGGATCCCCAGTGGCCAGAGCTGTGATCTCACAGGCTCCCAGGCACCCTGCGGAGCTTACATTCTAGGACCACTCTGCGACTTGAGGGCAAATGAGAAACCTGGGCCAACGCGTGTGTGTACAAATGTGCAAGTTGTAAAGACTTCTTTCTGTGCAGAAGCATCCTTCATTCTAAGGTCATGATTTTCCTATTATTTTTTGTGTTAATATGACCTTGCTTTTATGAAATAATGGTGATGGTAGGTAGAGGAGCTGGGGTATTGTTTCACAAACACCCTTTTACATAGTAAAGTAGTTAGCAACCCTACATCAAAGTAGTTGATGCCCCCTGTTCTCTCTCTCTTATCCTGAACCCCAAAAGTTTTGCAGTAGAAGAAAAAGACATGAAAACAGACTCATTCGTAAGGCAGTGCCAGGGCAGCAGTAGCCATCTGTATTTGTCACGGTGAGGTCACAGAAGAAGGGTTGATTAGCACTGACTGGGAAAACTTCACAAAGGAGGTGGTGTTTGAGCGAAGTCTTGAGCTCCCCAGGGCTGCTTACTGGGCAGTGTGGATGGTGTGGAATGGGATGGTGAAGGATGGGGTCAGAGGAAGGAAGGGCACACCCGCCCAGCTGTATGTGGGTTGCTGCCTCCCTGGAGAGGGGTCATGAAGCCTAGCAGGCAGTGGAGCCCAGGTAATGGCGGACCTTGAGGGGAAACGCCGGCGGGAAGCTTAGACCTATGAACTCCAGACTGTACACTGAGGCCATCAGTTGCAAATGTTTACTTTTTGGTATTTGAAATTCCAAGCTGAACACAGGGAGGTGAGTGAGTTGGAAGCTTGTTTGTGCTAGATGTACTTTAGTCGACCTTCCCCGGACTACAGGGGGCTTCTGAGCCACTGGGCTCCCCGGAGTGACGAGAGACCTGCTGTGTAGACCACTCCTGAAAGGCTTTCATGAAGGCACAAAAGCAACAGGTTTGCTGAGTGGCGCTGCCCATGCCCCATGAGGAGAACGGTGTATACCATCTCCACACAATGCAGCAAGCCAAGCTCCAGGCTGCACACTTGGCGGCTTTAGAGGATGCCTCATTAGAGTAAAATGGGACTTACTTTTATTTTTTTATAACTCAATTTTATTCTGAGCCCCTGTTATGCTAGGTGGCAGAAATGTCATCTCAGATAATGTGGGGGTCCTGCCCCTTTCCTCAGGGCTTGCCATTGAGGAAGTCATCAAGGGCTTGCTACCATGGGCTGGGGTCCCACCCATCCTCACAGCTTGCTGCTGGGACACCTTCTCCTCTGTGTCCCAGGTCTAGGGCCTCTGCTGGTGTCGGGCGCCTGGCAGTGTTTCACTGGGGAGGCCTCCTTGGCTCCAGCTCATTCCTCTTTCTCTGTGTCTGGTGCCTGCCCAGGGCCTTTCCCAGTAAATGGTACTGGGTGCTCTCTGGTCATCGGCTCCACCATCTGGATAGATGTTTTGCCTCCCAATCTGAGGCTTAGACAAGGCACAAGGGTCAAGGATCCCCTCTCGGGACCCATCAACGTCTGTATTCCCCCACCTGGGAAAGGGTGCTGGTTTTCTTCATTATGCACCCCCCATCTTTAGGCGAGTTCATTAGTCCTTTATTATTATTATTATTATTACTGAGACAGGATCTCCCTCTCTCATCCAAGCTGGAATGCAGTGGAACAATCATAGCTCACTGCAGCCTCAACCTCCTAGGCTCAAGTGATCCTCCCACCCTGGCCTCCCAAGTAGCTGGGATTACAGGCATGGGCCAGCACAGCCAGCACATTTTTAAATTTCTTGTAAAGACTGGGTCTCACTATGCCCAGGTTGGTCTCAAGTGATCCTCCTGGCTTCAAGTGATCCTACCACCTCAACCTGCCAAAATGCTGGGATTATAAGTGTGAGCCACTATGCCCAGCCTAGATTAGTCCTTTCTATTTGCCTAAAGGCATAGGCATTTGAAACTCAAAAGCCAGGAAAATATTTTCTCTTCCACTTTAATCACCTCCTTTGAGGCATCAAGTGACTCTGGGCTTCGCTGCCTAAAGAGGGTAAAAAGAACCATGGTTGGGTCTGGATACCACCCTAATTATTAAAGCAAAATAAAACAAGTAAGCAAACCAAAGCACCTCTAATCCTCTACTGCAGTCCCTCCCTAGCGTGGTCTCTGGCACAAGGCGTTGGTGCTCTCTGCAGGTGGCCTTTTTGGCCCCAGGCTGATCCTCCATGGGATGGGAAACTGAGGAATGGGTTGGGGAAGCTGGAAACCAGGAAACGGTCACGGGTCAGTTGCTGTCAGCCACTATTCCTTCAGGTCTCACTGCAGTGCTCAGAGACTACATTTCCTTGGCCACTATCTGGCTTCTGTACCCTAGGATGATGGAAGACTCAAACAAAAAAAAAAACTGTCTTGCTTGTAACTGGAGCTAAAAATGGAGCAGTGTTTAAGGTCTAGTTTTTTTGTTGGTTTTTTTTGGGGGGTTTTTTTTTTTTGCTTGTTTGTTTGTTTGAGACAGGGTCTTACTCTGTTGCCCAGGCTGTAGTGCAGTGGTGCGATCAACTGCTCACTGCAGCCTTGACCTCCCAGGCTCAAGTGATCCTCCCACCTCAGCCTCCCGAGTAGCTGGGACCCCAGGCACGCACCACCATGCCTGGCTAATTTAATTCTATATTTTGTAGAGACAGGGTCTCCCTATGTTGCCCAGGCTGGTCTTGAATCCCTGTGTTCAAGCGATCCTCCCACCTTGGCCTCCCAAAATGTTGGGATTACAGGCATGTGCCACGGTGTCAGACTGGTCTTTACTTTTCTTCCAATCCAAGTTCCAGAAACAGGAGCTGCCTTTCTTCGAGATGTAGGTGTTTGTGGTTAAGAGATTGGATTACAGGCTTGAGCCACCGCGCCCGGTGGCTCAAGCCTGTAATCCCAGCACTTTGGGAGGCCGAGACGGGCGGATCACGAGGTCAGGAGATCGAGACCATCCTGGCTAACACGGTGAAACCCCGTCTCTACTAAAAATACAAAAAAAAACTAGCCGGGCGAGGTGGCGGGCGCCTGTAGTCCCAGCTACTCGGGAGGCTGAGGCAGGAGAATGGCGTAAACCCGGGGTGCAGAGCTTGCAGTGAGCGGAGATCCGGCCACTGCACTCCAGCCTGGGCGACAGAGCGAGACTCCGTCTCAAAAAAAAAAAAAAAAAAAAAAAGAGATTGGAGTATGTTTTTCCTGCTTATCACCTGACAACTTTGGAGAGGTAATTTCCTGCTTATCACCTGACAACTCCACCTCCCAGGCTTGAGCCATCCTCCCAGGCTCTAGCCATCCTCCCACCTCATCCTCCCAAATAGCTGGCCTGGCTCCCATCATACCCAGCTAATTTTTGTATTTTAGTAGAGATGGGGTTTCACCATCTTGCCCAGGCTGGTCTCAAACTCCTGAGCTCAAGCAATCCACCCTCCTCGGCCTCCCAAAGTGCTGGGATTACAGGCGTGAGCCACCACGCCCAGCCCCAAGATTTTAAACTAAAGGCAGACTATGCAAAGGGAGAGGACTGTTAGACAGGAAGCACTGGGGACTTCAGGCCACGAAAACAAGGCAAAATGATAACATTTCAACTATAAATAGCAGAGCGAGCAATTCCTCTGTCATCCTGCAAAACAATGAGCCTCTTCCTTCATGTCGGTTGAAGGATAAATAGAGTCCCCTTCACTCCCCCAGCACACACACAGGGAAGTAACTTGAGAGCCGCGTCCAACAGCAGAGGAGGAAATGGGAGTGTGCCGGTGGGGGCTGGTTCGGCAGCTCTGGTCCCCTGGAGTCTGACTGGGAGGACTGCTGTGCATAGCCCGGCGAAGTCCCACCCAAGCAAGCTCCTGGACAAGCCTGCAGCTGGGCCCCCAGCTTCTCTGACAAGGGAAAGGCAGAGAAACATCTTTATCCGTGGATTTCAAAAACATTCCTTAGGGAGCTGGAGGCTGCAATGAGCTGTGATTGTGCCACTGCACTCCAGCCTGAGTGACCCTGTCTTAAAAAAAGAAAAAAAAAGAAAGAAAAAAGAAACATCTCCAAGGACTCCAGAGCTGGACGCATCTGCAGGAACTGGCTCCAGCCTCCGCCTTTGGCTTCTTGGTCACTCATGACTAATCACCTCGCCATCACCAACGTCACCTCTAATGTTTCTTTGGAGCATTTATTACATACGTGGCACTTTTTATTTTATTTTATTTTATTTTTAAGAGACAGGATCTTGCTCTGTCCTGCAGGCTGGAGTGCAGAGGCACAATCATAGCTCACTACAGCCTTGACCTCCTGGGCCCAAACGATCCTGGGCCCAAACCTCAGCCTCCTACGTGGCTGGAACTACAGGTGCACACCACCACATTTGGCTAATTCTTTTTTGTAATTTTTTTTTTTTTTTTTTGAGATGGAGTCTCACTCTGTCACCCAGACTGGAATGCAATGGCGTGATCTTGGCTCACTGCAACCTCCACCTCCCAGGTTCAAGCTGTTCTTCCTGCCTCAGCCTCCTGAGTAGCTGGGATTACAGGTGACTGCCACCACACCTGGCTAATTTTTGTATTTTTAATAGAGACGGGGTTTTGCTGTGTTAGCCAATCTGGTCTTGAACTCCTGATCTCAAGTGATCCATCCTCCTGCGCTTCTCAAAGTGCTGGGATTACAGGCCTGAGCCACTGTGCCTGGCCCTAATTTTTGTAGAGACAGGATCTCACAATGTTACCCTGGCTGGTCTTGAACTCCTGGCCTCAAGCGATCCTCCCACCTCAGCCTCTAAAGTGCTCAGATTACAGGCATACACCATGGTATCCAGCCTATGTGGGTGACACTTTTCTAAATACTGGTGCCTCTGCATGCCAGCACACCAAGGCCCCCCAGACTTCCCCCAAAACCCTGCCCCAAAGGCCTCCTCCTCCAGAAACTCAGTTGCTCTGGGAAGCTGGCTGAAGTCAGGCCACAAATATTTCTGGGCACCTACTATGTGCCAGACACTGATCTGAATAAGACACACTGCCACTGTGCTAAATGACATTGCAAGTACGATGAAGGTGAGCAAAGGGGAAGTACTGGCTGCCACCAAGAGGGGTGCTGGCCTTCCCCAAGGTCCCCTGGGCCAGAGCCTGGGCCAGCTACTGACACCTCGCTGGTCAGCTGGCCATTGTTTCACATTTACGTGTGCCCCTCATTCTGTCTAGCGGATGTCTGATTGAGTGACTTAATGGCAACAGAGTTGGGAAGGGATTCTGGGGTGGGTCCAGCCTTGAACTCTGAAAGGACAGGTCTACACTCAACCCACATCTTAGTGCCCAGTAGTGGATGTGCAGGAGTAAACCTGGAGTCAGTTAATACAGGAAGGAGCAATTGAATAGACGAATCCTTCATTGCCTCCTGTAAGGCAAAATTGTAAGGGAACTTAACCTATTTCACACTCCTTCCTGTCCTTTGAAGGCTCACTCAGTGCTTGGCTCACAGAAAGAACTCAATAATATTTGTTGAAAAACAAATGGATGCAAATATGAATTAGTACAACCCTGGTGTCTATCATAGTGCAGGGAATGCAGTGCATAGTACTCTGTAAATGTTTGGCAAATTAGTGAATCACATTATTAACAATATGCATTTCACTAAGGAAATGATCAAAAAAAGCCAGGCATAGTGGCTAACGCCTGTAATCCCGGGACTTTGGGAGGCCAAGGCAGGAGGATTGCTTGAGATCAGGAGTTCCAGACCAGCCTGGACAACAGAGTGAGACTCCCATTTCTATGAAAAATTTAAAAAGTTAGCTGGGCATGGTGGTACCTGCATGTAGTCTCAGCCACTTGCGAGCTGAAGTTCAAAGATCGCTTGAGCCCGGGAGTTTGAGGGTTACAGTGAGCTATGAGACCCACCACTGTAGTCCAGCCTGGGCAACAGAACAAGACCCTGTCTCTTAAAAAAAAAAAGAAAGAAAGAAAGAAAGAAAAAAGAAAACAGAAAAAGAAAAGAAAAAAGAATTTTTTTCATTAATATTTACTGGTGATAGATTTTTTTACAACCATACAAGTGTTTACTGCCTTTCCTTGAATTTCTTAGCAAATTTTTAAACAACAACAAAACCAACAGACCCCTGACTCACCAAGGGAAAGGTGGTTTGAGTCTAAATGTAAAAAACTCTCCATGTGAGCATCTGAATAAACTCCAGAGCCTGATGGTCACCTTTGGCTGAGGCTGGGGCTGCTCAGAGTGAGAGGCTGGGGACAGGGGAGGAGGGGCTGCTTGGAAAAGTACAGCTATCTCAACCACACTCTCTCTGGGAATTCACTCTTTTTCTATTTTCGACATCATTATCCTATTTCCATATGATTTTATAAGATGCAAAGCAAATATTAGTACAGGCTCTTCTCTGCAAAACGAAGCCATTTAATCTAATGAAGTACTGTCCGTGGTGATGTTTGGACAAGCTGACTTCATACTAAGTCAAGATTGAGGGGACTCTCAGAGCAGGCTCCCATGTAAGCTTTATGTCAGCATCCCACCTTGGCTCAGCGTGATCCTCCATCAGAAAGAGTCAGAGACAAAGATGGGAGACTGAGAGAGACCTGGCGGCCGAAAGCCCAAGGCTGAGAGGAAAGGCTCCTGGCCGAGTACCCCTGGGGGCTTCAGGGCCCATTTTGTCCTCTGAAGTGGTCTCTTAGAGCTCACCTCTGTCACCAAGCACTCTTCTTGCTCCCCACCTTGCCTCAAAGGTCGGGGGTGGGGAAAGATCTTTCTTTGCCAGCTTCCTCAATACCCTCTTTTTTCTTCATGCTTCCTCTTTTCCAGGGATATTTGCTTAAAAAAAAAAAAGACGTCGCTAGGTGTGGTGGCTCCTCGTGCCTATAATCCCAGCACTTTGGGAGGTCAAGGCAGGAAGATCCCTTGAGCCCAGGAGGTTGAGGCTACAGTGAGCTATAAGTGTACCACTGCACTCCAGCCTGGGTGAGAGAGGGAGCCCCTGTCTCTTTGGAAAAAAACAAAAAGAAGGACCCAAAGACCAGGAAAGGTGTTGCTATGTAGAGGCAGGGGTTGCTTGCTTTCTCTTCAACCTGTCCCTAGGAGAAGGAGAGAGAGGCATGCTGGGCTTCTGCCCACCACTCTCCCTAGAGGTCTGCATCTGTCATAAGCATCAGGCCTGAGGCTGTGTCAGGGAGTCACATTCCACTTCCTCCCCACTCACCCCAACCAGCTCAGAGCCACCAAACTTGCCCAATTCCTAGAGTGGACTCCAGGAGTCCACTTTACCTACTCGGTAAAGGCTTGGCACCTCCCTCTGAAACATTCTTCCCACTTGGTCTCTTCCCCCTGCCATCATCATAATTTCCCCTATACCCACATGCAACCGTGCTATTATTTCATTTTATTTATTTATTTATTTATTTTATTATTTTTTTTTGAAGATAGGGTCTCCCTCTGTCACCTAGGCTGGAGTGCAGTGGCGTGACAATGGCTCACAGCAGCCTCAAATTCCTGAGTTCAAGCAATCCTCCCACCTCAGTCTTCTAAGTAGCTGGGGCTACAGGTGTGAGCCACCAGGCTCTGCCTCTATTTTTTAAAAACCAGCTTTATGGCCAGGTGCGGTGGCTCATGCCTGTAATCCCAGCACTATGGGAGGCCAAGGCAGGCAGATCACAAGGTCAGGAGTTCAAGACAAGCCTGACCAACATAGTGAATCCCTGTCTCTACTAAAAATACAAAATTTAGCCGGGCATGGTGGTGTGTGCCTGTAGTCCCAGCTAGTCAGGAGGCTGAGGCAGGAGAATCACGTGAACCCAGGAGGCAGAGGTTGCAGTGAGCCAAGATTGTGCCACTGCACTCCAGCCTGGGCAACAAGAGCAAAACTCCATCTCAAAAAAAAAAAAAAAAAAAAAAAAAATCAGCTTTATAAGATACAATTTATGTACATTAAAATTTACCATTTCAAGTGTACAGTTTGATACATTTTGATAAATGTATGTAGTCTATAGCCTCTACTACAATTACAATATATAGAATATTTCCGTTACCCAAAAAGGTCCTCCATGCCCTTTGGCAGTCACTCCCCTCCCATCTTAGCCTCTGGCAATGCTGATCTTCCTTCTGTCCTTGTAACTCTGCCTTTTAAAGTTTCATAGAAGAAGAATCACACAGCACCTAGTTTTGTGGATTTCTCAGCATAATGCTTTTGACGTCCATCCAAGTTTTTGAATGTATTAATAGTCCATTTCTGCCGGGTGCACTCGCCTGTAATCCCAGCACTTTGGGAGGCCGAGACAAGTGAATCACTTGAAGCTAGGAGTTTGAGACCAACCTGGCCAACATGGTGAAACTCCGTCTCTACTAAAAATACAAAAATTAGCCAGGTGTGGTGTGTGCCTGTAATCCCAGCTACTCAGAAGGCTGAGGCACAAGAATTGCTTGAACTCGGGAGGCGGAGGTTGCAGTGAGCAACATTGGGAGGCGACAGTTTCAGTGAGATCGTGACGCTGCACTCCAGCCTGAGCAACAGAGAGAGATTCCATCTAAAAAAAAAAGTTATTTATTTTTATTTTATTTGATTATATATATATAAGATTATATATATATAAATTAAATATCATAAAAATACATATTATAAATAGCATAAAAATAGAATAAAAATAAATATTATAAAAATATAAAAAATAAATATTATAAAAATTATAAAGTTTTTATATATATATATATTTTTAGACAGAGTCTCACTCTGTCGCCTAGGCTGAAGTGCAGTGGTGAGATCTTGGCTCACTGCAACCTCCGCCTCCCGGGTTCAAGTGATTCTCCTGCCTCAGCCTCCCAAGTAGCTGGGATTACAGGCATGCACCACCATGCCCAGCTAATTTTTGTATTTTTAGTAGAGACAGGGTTTCACCATGTTGGCCAGGTTGGTCTTGAACTCCTGACCTAGGTGATCTGCCTGCCTCGGCCTCCCAAAGTGCTGGGATTATAGGCGTGAGCCACAGAGCTCAACCTATATATGTATATATAAATTAAAATATAAAAATAAAAATAATATATATATATTATTAGAGAAAGGGACTTGCTCTGTTTCCCAGGCTGGAGTGCAGTGGGGCAATCATAACTCATTTCAGCCTCAAATTCCTGAGGCTCAAGGGATCCTCCCACCTCAGCCTCCTGAGTAGTATAGGATAGGAATAGGCATGTGCCACCATGCCGAGGTAATTATTTTTTATTTTTTCTACCAACCCCTGTCCTTTTTTTTTTTTTTTTTTTTTTTTTTTGAGACAGAGTCTTACTTTGTTGCCTAGGCTGGAGTGCAGTGGTGTAGTCCTAGCTCACTGCAGCCTTGACCTCCCAGGTTCAAGCGATCCTCCTGCCTTAGCCTCTCAAGTAGCTAGGACTACAGGCACATGCCACCATGCCCTGCTAATTTTTGTAGAGATGGGGTCTCACTATGTTGCCCATGCTGGTCTTTATAATTTAATTATATATAGAGAGATATATAAATTAAAAATAATATTACACTTACACAAAACTTAGTAGCATTACTATAAATGGAAAAGCTTTATATCTTATGATAAATCAACACAGGCAAAAATATTAAAAAGGATTATTTTTAAGGTTACACAATTCCAGCTAGCTCCTGTTGCCTGTTATCTTAGATTCTCTAGAAGTCAAGCCAGGGCTTGAGTATAAGGTGGGGATTCTTGTGCAAGAGATTTACGGGGGGACTCCTGGTGAAGGAGGGAGGGAAACAGAAAGAGGTTAAGCAAAGGCGTGGGGCCAGCTGAAGCTCTGAAACAGGAATGGGACCAGAGTTGAACCACCTCAAGGCATGAGAGCTGGGCCTTTGTGCCTTGCATCAATCAGTCATTGCCCCATACTTACCCTCGGGATGATGGTATAATCTCCCACCTATTTCCAGGTGAGGCAATTTCCAAAATAAGGGTGTGGCTGTTAAGTGCTAGCTGCCAACATTCACAGCAGCTGGGAGGTGAATGTATCAATTAGGTGAAGGGGATTAGACAGGACCAGCAGCATCTATTATACCAGTACCAGCCAAAGGCTTTAACCTAACGTTTCCTCTTTTTTTTTTTTTGACAGGGTGTCACTCTGTTGCCCAGGCTGGAACGTGCAGTGGTACAGTCATGGCTCACTGAAACCTCAAACTCCCAGGCTCAAGGGATCCTTCTGCCTCAGCCTCCCAAGTAGATGAGACTACAAGCACACACCACTATGCCCAGCTAATTTTTTGTTCTTTGTAGAGAAAGGGTCATCACTATGATGCTCAGGCTGGTCTTGAACTCCTGGACTCAAGCAATCCTCCTGCATAGGTCTCCCAAAGTGCTGAGATTACAGGCGTGAACCACTACACCTGTCTGGTTTGCTATGTTTTGGAGTCAAAAAGAAACAAGAAAATGTGGCCGGGCACAGTGGCTCATGCCTGTAATCCCAGCATTTTGGGAGGCTGAGGTTGATGGATCACTTGAGGTCAGGAGTTTGAGACCAGCCTGGCTAACATGGTGAAACCCCGTCTCTACTAAAAATACAAAAATTAGCCGGGAGTGGTGGTGCTTGCCTATAGTCCCAGCTACTTAGGAAGCTGAGGCAGGAGAATTGCTTGAACCCAGGAGGTAGAGGTTGCAGATTGCACTGAGCCTAGATCATACCACTGCACTCCAGCCTGGGCAACAGAGCTCTGTCTCCAAAAAAAAAAAAAAAAATTAGGAAATGTTAGAGTGATGTTAAAGACAGGTTAGCACCAAATAGAGACTTTCTCCTTAATGTCATCAGATGATGGGAAAGAGAATTGAAAATGGACTAGCTTTCTTATTGATACACTGTTCCTTCATGCTCTGCCTGGTCTTTTTGCCAGCTTGGGTGGCCCAGTGTGTCCCACACTTTGGGAAACACTGCTGTAAGGCTTTCAACAGGATCCAGCCTGCCATGCCCCACTCAGCTCCTCTCTGCAGTGCTTTCTTACTTCCCAGCCGTTTCATCCAGCAGCGTTGTGTTACACAGATGGCCCACTGTTTGCTCCCAGCTTATTCCCTGCCTTTCCGTTCTTCTGTGTATTGCAGGAAGCTGTGTTTCCCAGGCTCCCTTGCCAAGTGGCTTTCACATAGTTTTGTGTGTTGGGAGAAACTGCTACAAGATCAGAGTACGGTGGGGTGAGAGGTGGGGGTCAACCATTTCCCCCTTCTTGCTCTGCACCTTCCACAGTGGCTGTGTGTGTTTTACAGTTCCAAGCCCTTCTGTGGCTCTGACTCCTGCCAGACAACCCTAACCTCCTTGGGGCCAGCCCTACCGTGGTTCTAGCTGCTGCCACCAACAATGGCTTCTAGGCCTCACCTCCTCAGCCTTGGAATAAGAGGCTTCCTGCTGGTGCTAAGCTGTGTTCCTCACTCTCCCCTGTTCAGGTTTTCATCCTTCCATTATCTATGTAAGCAATTCCTTGTGTTAAACTCCCTCTGTTGAAAGACCTAGAGTGGTTTCTTAATTCTGACACAGAATTGCACTCCAGTCTGGGCGACAGAGCAAGACTGTCTCAAAAAAAAAACAACAACAAAAAAAAACCAGAGTTCCTCACATGTCCTGTGGGGACTGTCATGAACAATCAGGATATAAAGAACCAGAGAAAGACAGAGAGAGAGATATCACAATGGGTTAATTTGGAGCCACTTAAATAGATGGTTTTATGAAACCTAATTCCCTCTGTTATTCTAAGTGTGCCACTGAGAATTTTAAGGCTTGCACACAGCTACTGCTTTCCACTGCAGGCGGGAATTGCCCTCCAGGTGGGAGAGCCAGAGAGGGATGCAATCAGTCCTAGGAGGTTAAGGCCGAGGCCAGGACTCCAGTGCTTTGCCTGGGACTTTGTTGTCATTTTCTCCTTGGAAATGGGCCATGATTAGAGATGGCCGGAAAGGAGCTCTGCTCTGGGGAGGTGAGCCAAGCAGCAGATCCGCCTCGTGCTGGTGCAGCCACAAGTGCCAGGGGGTACCACTTTGTGTTAGATGTCCTGAGACTTTTCATCAATCTCCTTGCTGGATGGGACTGATTCCGGGCCAGCACACATGAGGGCCTCCCAGAAGGCAGGAGTGTTTTCCATTTGTGACATTAGATCTTTAAAAAGTAAAAAAGCCAGACGCTAGTGCCTGTAATCCCAGCACTTTGGGAGGCCGAGGCAGGCGGATCACTTGAGGTCAGGAGTTTGAGACCAGCCTGGCCAACATAGTGAAACTGCGTCTCTACTAAAAATACAAAAATTAGCCTGGCGTGGTGGCGTGTGCCTGTAATCTCAGCTACTCAGGAGGCTGAAGCAGGAGAATCACTTAAACCCAGGAGGTGGAGGTTGCAGTGAGCAGAGATCACACCACTGCATTCCAGCCTGGGCGACAGAGTGAGACTCCGTCTCAAAAAACAAACAAACGAAGGCCGGGCGCGGTGGCTCAAGCCTGTAATCCCAGCACTTTGGAAGGCCGAGACGGGCGGATCACAAGGTCAGGAGATCGAGACCATCCTGGCTAACCCGGTGAAACCCCGTCTCTACTAAAAAATACAAAAAAAACTAGCCGGGCGAGGTGGCCGGTAGCCTGTCCCAGCCTCTGGAGCCTGGGGAGCAGAGAATGGTGAACCGGGAGAGAGCTGCAGTGAGCTGAGATCCGGCCACTGCACTCCCCAGCCTGAAGCTGACAAGAGAGAGACTCAGAATCTCAAAACAAACAAACAAACAAACAAACAAACAAGCGAAAAATTAATGCCCATTAGATCTATTTATTTATGTAGGTGTTACCCACAGTCTGGGCAAGGGCAACTTGGTGACGGTGGATTCACAGTCCTGCCAGCACCTCCTCCTTCCTGGGTCCTAGGTTTCCATCAGGGGTGCTCCTGGCAGGGGGTAGCTGGGAAATTGCCCCAAGCAAGACTCACCAAAAAGTGAGATGGGTGGCAAGGGTCCAGGAATAGGTTTTGGCAACACAGAGGGAAACACATACTGAGTGAGTTTATTTTGGGTTTTTCCATCTTTGAGTATTTCCTTTGTGTCAGGCACTGGGCTAGGTACCTCCCGTGCCTTGGCTCACCTCATCGACACAGCAACCCAGGAGTCAGGTGCTATTTTAAATTGCTGTTTTGCAGAGGAGGTGCACCAAGGCTCACAGATGTAAAGTAACATGCCAAGGTCACACAGCTGCCTGGGGCCCATATTGCAAGAGCAGGGTCTAAACTCCTCAGCCTGGGAGGCAAAACAAACATCTGGGGAGGCAAGGGTCAGCCACTGAGAGGCAGAGGGAAGCTCCAGCTTGGGGATAGTGGAAACGTGCTGATGTGAAAGTTGGGCCAAAATAGGCACACAAAGGAACCAGCTGGGGGTTTGCTCTGCAAAACCGATGATCAGTGTTCTTGGAAGCTGTGTTCCTGCTTCACCTGAAGGCTCTGGCTGGTGTTATCTTTCTTCACACTGCCTCTGTCCCAGGAAGCCTTTATTTCTTGCTTACCACACACAGGATGGAGCAACTGCTCTGTACTAGGGCTTCCTAAGGGCTGCAGGAAACACAGATATTGACAGCACAGGATCTCTGCTCTCAAGAAACCCACAGAGTAAAGGGAAGAGGGACATTTATCCAAACAGACATGACCAAGCCATGCCTAAGAAGAAGAGTGAGCAAACCATCAGAGACACAGAAAGGAGGGCTATCAGGGAAGACTTCTCAGAGGAGGTGGTCTTTGAGCGGGACCCAGACATGGACCGGGGATACAATGGTTGGATTGAGAGGAAAGGCTAGTCCAGGCTGAGGAAATAGATACAGAGGAGGAAAGGAAGGAAATGGTTAGGACAGGGGAGGAGCCAGATGTGACTGGAGTGCGAGCTGTTGGGCTAGAATAGGATGAGTCTGGAAAGGTAATTTGGGCCAGATTATAAAAGGTCTTGACTGAAGAGGCGATATTCCCCCAGCAAGAGAAACATGTGATATAAGCTCTTCATGAATGAGAACCTCGGCTCTTACATCAACACATATCCTCAGAACACCGCTGCAGGACAGGGGTCAGGCTCCCAATTTTACACAGGAAGAAACCAAAGTTTGTAGCAATTCTTACTCTACACTTCCTTCCTCCTCCACCATTAAAGAGGTCTGTCTTGGAGGCCCCCTCTGTTTTCCTGAGGACAACCTAATCCAACCACAGGGTCCTTGTGGCTAAGTAAAATCATCCTTTCCCCAAGAGAAAGGCTACTCCGAGAAGCATGAGGAAGGGAAGAAGGCACAAGACAGGGAGGAAAGAAACCTGGGTTCAGTCTGGACTCTGTCAACAGCCTGTGAGCTTAGGGAAGTCACTTCCTCTCTCTGGGTCTTGGTTTCCTCATCCGTAAAGTGAGGAATTGAACTGAGTACTTGCCAACTCCCAGAGTCTGTGAGCAGTGAGATGGGGCCTGGGCATAGAGGGAGAGAAGGGAAGGAGCGTGCCTTCACTTTTCGGTATTTTTGAGTGTGTCCTGGACACTATGCCTCATGCAAAGGACAGGGACAGAGGAAAGAATACGGCTCCCTAAGAAGGAGAAAGACAAGTGAAATGACAGAAACAGAGGCATTGAAAACAGCAGGGCTCAAAGTTAGGCTGGAGGTCAGGGAGGGCCTCACAGAACTGGAGCCTGAGCAGCCTGTGAAGGAAGGACAGGAACTCATTGCCCAGCAATCAGGACGGCCAGGGCCTTCCAGGCAGGGGAGCTGTGTGGACAATGCAAGGAAGGAGGCAACTGCATGTGTGTTCAGGCAGGTGCAAATGTGCATTGGTAGTGGGGTGAGGAGGACCCTGGAGAAACAGATCGGTCTGGAGAGATCAACCAGGTCTTGTGGCCAGGGAGAAGTTCTGACCCAGGGGTCTGATCAATGACGGATGGCAGGCTGATTAGAGGACCTCCCACCCCCGAAGAGGCTCCCTGTCCCCCTGCGCAGTTCTCACCTCCCCACCAAGGCAGAAAGACTCAGCACAGCTGCCTCTTACGCGCAGGCTGGAGGAGGCGAGCAGGGCTCCAGGTGGGAGTCACAGAGGCCCTTGGTTGATGCAAAATTGAGGAAACTAGGACACCTGCTCTCTGCCTGACAGTTCTACAAACTGCAGCCTGAGTGTGCACAGCATTGAAACTGTGATTTCAGGCCGAGCACGGTGGCGCATGCCTGTAATCCCAGCACTTTGGGAGGCCGAGGTGGGTGGATCACTTGAGGCCAGGAGTTCGAGACCAGCCTGGGCAACATGGCAAAACCCTGTCTCTACTAAAAATGCAAAAATTAGCCGGGCGTGGTGGCACACGCCTGTAATCCCAGCTACTCGGGAGTCTGAGGCATGACAAGCACTTGAACCTGGGAGGTGGAGGTTGCAGTGAACCGAGATGGTACCATTGCACTCCAGCCTGGGCAACAGAGTGAGACTCTGTCTCAAAAAAACAAAAACAACTATCATCTGAGCCAGAGAATACAAAATCAGGCAGCATGGATTCAGGACTCAGGGCTCTATCCCAGGGTGCATGTCTCCAGGCCAGGTGTAAGCATTCAATAAATATGTTAACTTTTTATTTATTCTTTATTTTATTTATTTATTTGTTTGTTTGTAGGGAACAGGGCCTCGCTATGTTGCCCAGACTGGTCTTGAACTCCTGGCTCAAGTGATCCTCCTGTTTCGGCCTCTCAAAGCTCTGGGATTATAGGGATCAGCCACTGCCCCTATGCCAAAATGTTAACTTCTTTACATATTAATGCCCCATCCCCAGAGCCAATAAGATTACCTGCTTTGTGAGGGCAAAGACAGTGTCTCTGCCACCTTTATAGCCCTCTTAACTGTTGGCCTCTTGCTTTGAAGTTCCACAGAACTGAGTTGTCTGCCAAGCTGGGCTACTTCCTGCTATGTGACCTGACAAGCCACTCGTCCTGACTTTGGAGAACGGCGATGATCAAGCCCACGCCAGAGTGTTGGAAGGATCTTTGAGAGACTCCCACTCCCCTGCACTTCACTGAGGCAGCAATTGTGACTATCGTTATTGTGATCTCTAAGTGGATGAGGAAGTAGACCTTGGGTAAGACTTCCCCTTTCTGGGTTTCCAGTTTCTTCAGCTGTAAACAAAGGTGCTTGACTTGTCTTTGGTTCCACTTGGAACATCTCTGTGACCAGAAGAGATGTTCCAAGATCTTCTTGCAAGAGCAGTCTCCTGGCTGCTGGCTTCCCAAGAAGCACCCTTGCCCTGGGATCCATGGAAGTGGTAGAAACATGGTGGTCCTAAGTTCTTAGACTCTCAGAGCAAAAAGTTCATGAATCCTTCCATGGATAGGCCTTACGGGTGGCCCAGGAGCCTCCTAAATTGAGTGCAAAACGTTATGAGTACATTTAATGGGGAGAAGGCCCTATTAATTGCCATTTTAATTCACAAAATCTGTCTACATCCTAAAGGGTCCTTGAAGGTATGTGCTGAATCTCCAGGACTCAGCCCAGTGTATATTTTTGTGGAGTGAAATAAATGAACATTTGTGTGCTGACATCCTGCTTCAGCTATGTGTTTTGTCCAAGGTGTGAAAAAGACCTGAATTTAAGGTGACTTCTGTTAATTCCATGACAAACCTCTTTCAACAGACAAAATTACAACAAATTTGGTTTAAAGATCTTAATTGGCTTTTATTTGCTATTCCAGAATCAGGCAACACTTATTTCATAAGACAGATGCGTGCTCTGATAAGCTGAGCAGAGGAGCTTGATTTTATTTTATTTATTTTTTCAATTTTTTTTTTTTTTGAGATGGAGTCTTGCTCTGTGGCTTAGGCTGGCGTGCAATGGCGCCATCTTAGCTCTCTGTAACCTCCACCTCCCGGGTTCAAGCGATTCTCCTGCCTCAGACTCCCCAGTAGCTGGAATTAGAGGCATGCACCACCACGCCCCGCTAATTTTTGTATTTTTAGTAGAGACGGGGTTTCACCACGTTGCCCAGGATGATCTTGAACATCTGACCTCAGGTAATCCGGCCGCCTTGGCCTCCCAAAGTGCTGGGATTACAGGCCTGAGACACGGCGCCAAGCCTGGAACTTGGTTTTATAAACAGAGGGGTTGAGGGAAGCAGAAAGAGAAAACAGAAAATGAATAGGTCGGCCGGGCGCGGTGGCTCAAGCCTGTAATCCCAGCACTTTGGGAGGCCGAGACGGGCGGATCACGAGGTCAGGAGATCGAGACCATCTTGGCTAACACGGTGAAACCCCGTCTCTACTAAAAAAAAATACAAAAAACTAGCCAGGCGAGGTGGCGGGCGCCTGTAGTCCCAGCTACTCGGGAGGCTGAGGCAGGAGAATGGCGTGAACCCGGGAGGCGGAGCTTGCAGTGAACCGAGATCCGGCCACTGCACTCCAGCCTGGGCCACAGAGCGAGACTCCGTCTCAAAAAAAAAAAAAAAAAAGAAAATGAATAGGTCGTTTCAAAGCTACTTTTCTTGTAAAGGTTAAAGCAGAGGGGACTTTTTTCCATCATGCCAGCTAAAACCAGTGTGTTTGGGGATTTGGCTATTATCACTCTCTCTGTTCTGATTTCTTGGAAGGTCAGATAAACAACTTACTTTCAGTTTGGTGGTGTGGAACTTCACATGAGTGACTCCATTCTGGTTTGGTCTGTTGAGCCTGGTGCAGGATCTCGGTCCAAACCAATGGCCTCCTAAAAATCTTATTTCATACCCCAGTAATTTTTAGATTCCAACACCCTACTGTTTACCAATTTTATGCAGGTTCCTATACTCCTCCATATTCCCCTTGCCTCATAGTGCCTACAAATGCTGATGAATATAAACTGCTTAAAGCATAAAATATATTAAAAATAATTTTGTCAGGCCATCTTTAAGACTCTCCTAGCACCATTGAAAGTTGTTGGTACTTCCACCACGGTACTGAAAAACCGAGATTTAGAAATACCATTGCCCACTTTAGGAAATATAGTTTAAAGGAAAATGCGGGTTATAGCCTGTGTCCTAGAAACATTTCAAAGCCAGAAGGTCTTTTAGACTTTCTGTAGGTCTTGATGACATGGTTTGGTAGCCAGGGCAAAGAGGTGCTCTGGCCTCAAAACATCAGAAGGCCTTTATTAGCACTGCTTGACTATATCATACAATGTAGTGCTGGTTTATTGTCTCGTATTATTTTTATTTTTATTTTTTTTAGCTTCCTTCCATCCTGGTCAATTGTATTGTTTTTAAGGTCTGTATTATTAAAATAGTGGATGCACAAGGTAACAAATTATTATTATTATTATCTTGAGACAGAGTCTTGCTCTGTTGCCCAGGCTGGATGGAGTGCAGTGGTGCGATCTTGGCTCACTGCAACCTCTGCCTCCTGGGTTCAAGCAATTCTTCTGCCTCAGCCACCCCACTACAGGTGCTTGCCACCATGTCCAGCTACACTTTTATATTTTTAGTAGAGATGGGGTTTTGCCATGTTACCCAGGCTGGTCTCAAACTCCTGAGCTCAGGCAATCAGCCCACCTTGGCCTCCCAAAGTGCTAGGATTACAGATGTGAGCCACTGCACCTGGCCTACATGGTACTAAATTAAATAGTTCAGCATTACTGATGACACAGTCTTCCATTCCATGCCTCCCAACCTCAGAAGTCGTCTCTTTCACCACTAGAAATCTGAGAATCTGAGTCTTTTTTTTTTTTTTTTTTTTGAGATGAGGTCTCTCTATGTTGGCCAGGCTGGTCTTGAACTCCTGGGCTCAAGTGATCCTCCTGCCTCAGCCTCCCAAAGTGCTGAGATTGCAGGCGTGAGCCACTGCACCCAGCTTAGGATCTGAATTCTTTTTTTTTTTTTTTTGAGATGGAGTCTCACTCTATTGCCCAGGCTGAAGTGCAGTGGCACCATCTCAGCTCACTGCAACCTCCGCCTCCCAGGTTCAAGCGATTCTTCT